>NC_141693.1:397846437-398436437 GCF_964263255.1 Lissotriton vulgaris
TTTACATAAACACATAAACCAAATCGATTAAAATACATTCCTAAAAGGCATCACTGCCATAAAGAGACAAAAATAGCTCCTTACTGGAAGAATTCCTAGATAAAAACTCATCTCTTCATCCACATTAAGCCCCCATTGTTCTTTACTGTTCAGGGATAAAACGTTTCTGGACTCTAACCTCTGTATTGCACTCTTTCTATAACAACCACTTACTTCTCCACACTGTTGCTCAATTGCACTGTATTTCATGTCACTCCAGTCTCCCCCCGTGTTTTTGCTGAAAGTGCCTTGCAACCAGGTAATTGGGGTAATTATTTTTAGTCACTCTTGTGCTACAGTATGCACTTGTGTACTTGCAATTTAGTGCAGGCACAGTCTTTTAGGCCAGGGAAACTTTTAAATATACACGGCAAATTCTGTTTTACAGTTCAGATGTCCTCTAATTCCTAGTTTCCTATTGGTGAAAGAATTCTGGATAAAGGTAGCATTCTCACCTTACCAACAGCCTTCCTACTGGCACATTTCTTGAAACCTTCTTGTGGTTGGAGTCATGAATCCTTGGTTGTGATAATACTCCTTACTAACTGTTCTTACTTAGATATTGCTCTTCTGTGAGTTAACTGTATTTTCAGAGTGAGTTTCTTTCCTATGACCAGACCATTGCATATCAAATGCCGTTTTTTATTCAAAATGGCTCTCTTTTTCTTATATACGACATTGAGGTTATAAACCTGCCTACTCCTTCCTTGGTCTTGTCTAGCCTCTGTGTTCTGAACAGGGCCTGTGTTCTTTTTATTTTGCACCCCAGTTTTATCATCTGCTGTTTATAGCATTTTCTCTGAAATCCGCATACAATCTCATTTTCTACTTCTGTGTATTTCTTTTGTTACCTGTTTGTTCTCTTTTATCTCTAAGTAGCTCTCCGTAAGATATTCTCATTTTCAGGGATTAAGGATGGAAGCTGTTGGTGTCTAATTGACAATTTCCTGCACTCGGTTTTCTATAAAGGGTAGTGGCTAAACTCCTATTTTCAATCATTAGTTTCACATCCACAAATTCAATTTTTGTTCTTTAGCTAATGTAACACTTCCTCTCCAGATCACAAAGATATAGTCTATGAAGCAGACCCATAATACAATGTGCCTACACCATTCATCAGTCAAAAGTACCTGCTCCTCCTACCAGCCCATATGCAAATTAGCATAGCTGGGGGCGAAGCAGGTACCCATAGCAGTATCTCTCTGCTGCTCATAGAACTCGTCGTTGACAAAAGCATGTTCTTTGTAAGACTTCACTGTAGCATTTCTAGTCCTATTTTTGTGTGTTCATATTTGATAGACGTGATCTTAAGAAATGTTTAACTGCCCTTAATCCCATCTTCTAGCCTGATACTCGTAGATAGCGGGCTTATCTCTCCCATAGAATAACATTGTGGTACCTTTTAACATTTAATAACTGTTACCATTTGATTGGCAACAGGTCAATATATCATGTTTGGCGTCTAAAAAAATTGTAATTTTAAAATCCTTTTAATGGTGTGATTTTTAACTCCCAGTTCTGAAAATGGCATTTTTTTAGAATGTTGGCTTTTCTTGGTCACATAACTGTGAATGCCTTACCTTCAAAGGGGCTGCCTTGGGACATTCGCAAATAACTTCACACCAGTCTATTATCACTCATGACAGTTTGGGATCCGGAAAGGAGAGGAAGGACATTCCAGACCAGATTTTGAGGAGGGGTGGTGTTGGGGCAGGGAGGTCTAGAAGTTTCTCCCACTGCAAGGCTGGCACAAGGTAGAAATATTGGATTCTCAGACAAACTCTTCAGTTCACTACTGGACCTGCGGAAGACCCACAAAAGGACTGGCTTGTACTTCAGAGTACTGCCCTGCTGCTTGATCCTAGGAATACCAGAGTGACTCCAAGGTCTAGTTGGCTGGCCTCCTGTTCAGAGCTACAGGTACACAAAAAGCTCCAACAACTTGAACCCAGCACCTGAACCCTGCCTGAAGTGAGTCCTATCCTTGAAGTAGTGGACCCTTCGATGTTGTGCTAATGGTACTGAAACAGCCAACAACAAAAACTTGGAACTTTGAAAATGTTCCACTGAAATCGGAGAATGTCCCAAGGTGCCTCGCAAGTGGGCCTGACTTCCTTGTAGCTCCAGCTACGTTATTCTCCGCAGCCGCAAATCCTGTTCAGTGACTCCTCTTCAGAAGGGTATTCTGCCTCGTGGAGCCCCCCATTCGGCTACAGGCTGCAGCTTCGTTCACTGGAGGTTTTCGACGTACAAAAAAATGACTACGTCTGAAAGTAAAAATCTTCACCCAGCGGCTCCTTGACTATGACGCCGCTCCCTCTTCCTTGGACACCGCCTTCTAACATCCGCCCCCAAGGTGAACTTTACCTTCTCTGTCATTTTCCTTTAAGGGCAAAGGTAAGGCGAGACCGTCCCAATCCACTTTGGTATCCGAACCGCGCTCCATTTCGATCAGCTGTAATTTTCTACTTTACAACTATCTCGCACGACTATATGTCCAGGGTTGGCGCTTTGATTTATTTGGCACTATTTTTCACTAAAAGTGTTAAAAAATCATAACTCTGGTTCTACCGATTGGATGTAATTAGTTTAGGTGTCATTTTAATTATTAAAACCATCTCTGTTTCTGAATTGCTGTGGGATTTAATTTTTTCTTGTTTTCATTAATTATTACTGTTTGAGTGCTGCATAAATACTTCACACATTGCCCCTAAGTTAAGCCTGGCTGCTTTTGTGCCAAGCTACCATAAGTTCAGGCACATGATTTTTTTAGGTCAAATGTGGGCAGCGCATGCACTGCTCTGCAAACCTTGCTGTATTGGAGTATGTACTTGAAGCCCCGCCCACTCTCTGCCCCTATTTGTCATTGTCCTTCGTAAATGCTGGCTTCTGATTTGTTATCAGGATTGTTAGTCACTCCTTAGTACTAGTACTGCCTTGCCTTAATTTGTAACCTCTCATGAGCACTGGCCCTTTTATTTCGGTTGTTGCACTGTATGTCTTCTTTAGTCTGTAAACATTGTTTTCTTTAATGAGCTCTTATGGCAGGAGGGTCTCTCATGCGCAGTTGTGACCACTGGCTTGTTTAACTCGTAGCAAATGAGGAGCTCTTCAGGGTACATGGTAGACAGAAGGAGGCAACTCAGCGATACCTTTTGGGAGGTCAAAGGTGCGTGAAGTAAATTCCACCAGATCTAGCATGTTTATTTTTCTGAACAAACATCTATGTTAAACATCAATCTGCTTTAGGTTTGCTCCACCGCTCACTTGTTAAAAAACATGACTTCAACAAAGGGCTCTTATCCTCTTTTCTCTATTTGTTCCTCTGAGAAATTGATCCAAAAAAGAAACTCTGACTGCAAATGTCTCTTTGGACACACTCTCCAGCAACCGACCCAGAAGCAGAGGACGGCCCGGGACCAGGGTTCAATACCCAACGCGGCAGGGTCGTGAACCAGGGTCAGCGGACTCGATAATTCTCACCTCGGTGCCTACTCTAACCAGGGATCACACTCTGCAACTCTGGGCATTAGCTTGCCTCCTCTCCACAACGGCCCCCCACAAACGCCGGGGATGCCTGGTTTCACCTTGGAGATACCCAGGAGGGAACATCTCGTAGGGAAAGCCAGGACTGGTTCCTCAGCGGTCTATAGCGCCAAGACGCCTCCGGGTAGCAGTGCGCTTTACAAGACACACACATTTACAAGGTATTAGAACGCTTTACTAAGCAGTTCTCCAGTTCCAAAGTGGCAGCTCGCTGCACTTTGCTCCTCCGCTCAGATTACCTGTAAAGGGTGTGCTTTCATCCCAAGCTTAATGTTGCTCTCGCTCATTTGCTTTTCTCGCCCTGCCCGCCACATTGGTTTGTCTATTGTTTGCTTCCCTATGCCCTCTGTGCCCCCTTACCGCGCCATCATTTTTGCTTCCCCACACCCTCCCTGTCTGTGTACCATCTGTTTGCAACCCCCCACACACACACAGGTTTAAAAGAGCTTTTGGAATGCAAAAGGTCCTTGCGTTTGCAAGAGTTTAAGCTATTGGCATTGTAAATGACAATTACTTTTATTTATGTGTTAAAAACCAACACCTAAATAAAAAGCATTGCCATTTACAAATGCCAATAGCTCAAACCTGTGGAAATGCGAGATCTATTGCATTGCACTGCCCCTAAACCAGGTGTCCAGCAAGGTATTGGCCAAAGTCTATCAATGCTTAGCCACTTAAAGGCACTGGTTCTGAATGTGGCAGCCATGGTTAAACTCTGACACAACATGCACAAATACAATTGCAAGATTGCCACCCACTCCTAAGTTTAATTTCGCTATTGCAAGCATATGCCTACCATGTTTATGCCACAGCATGTTTTTTTTTTATTTTATTTTTTTTACTTTGAATCTTTTACGTTTTGGAGCACGTGCTATTTGCATTTTCTTGTGGTTGTGTGAGTGAGTGAAAGTAGAACTGGGTTAGTGAATGGAAAGGTGCAAGAGTCCGTGAGAGGGCATGTATGATGACTTTTCAGTGCCCAGACCAGCGGTCTTGAAACTGGGGAGCGGGCCCTCTAGGGGGTGCCCTTAACTGACCCCGGGGGTGGGGGGGGGGGGAGGGGCTGGGGCACCAGGCTCTGGTTAAAAAAGCATCATCCTGAAAGCAGTGTGGGTGTTTCTAGTTGGCACAGGTAGGTACTTGTGACAAATAGGGACCCTTGCCTCTAGTCCCGGTAAGGGGGTACACTCCTAAAAAAAAAAAAATAACCCCTGCTCACCCCCTTGGTAGCTTGGCACGAGCAGACAAGCTTATCTCCGTGGCAGTGTGTAAAGCATTTGTGAACATATACAGTAATCAAGTGACAACACTACAGATGGATAAGTTTTATATTAAAAATAAGTATTCTTTATATAGATTTAACACGACCACAAACAACAAAAATCCACAATACTGGACTAAAAATGGTAGTTTTAGCTTAGTTCTCTTCAGTTCTTAAAATGCGACACTGAGTCAATGTACCCTAAGATGCGACAAGCAGGGCATCGAAAGTGTTGCAAGATGGAAATGCGGCAAAGATCTGGTGCAAAGAAATAAAGGCCTCAAGTTCTTCCTGATGCGGCACGCTTCTCCGATGTTGCGAGAAGTCTCAGCTCAATGCATCCGCTGCAGGGGCAACACCCTTGTTCAGTGATGTAACATCAGCGGCTTTGGCAGCGACACTACTCCGACGATGCAAGACGCTTCCGCTCGATGCAACAACTGCAGCGGCGACACCCTTGTTTAGTGATGTGATGTCAACAGCTCCGACGGCGGCACGCTTCCTCGTTGCGAGACGCTGCTTCCTCGTTGCGAGATGCTGCTTCCTCGTTGCGAGACGCTGCTTCCTCGTTGCGAGACGCTGCTTCCTCGTTGCGAGACGCTTCTCTTGATGCGGTGCAATGCGTCGGCTACAGCAGCGACATCCACGATTCGATGGCAGCAGCTGAGACGGCGACACGCTTCTTCTGTGTTGCGGGACGTTTCTTGAGATGCGGTGCAATGCGTCCGCTACCGCGGCGACATCCATGATGCGACGGCAGTGGGTGCGATTGCGACACCCTTCTCCCTCTTGAGTCGTGCTTCCAGCTCCTTGCGACACGCAGTCCCTCAGAAGGCCCAAAACCGCAGCAGGCACTTCAAAAAAACTCTGGGGAAGCTGGGGGTTGAAGTCTGTTGTCCCTGAGACTTCAGCAGGAAGCAAGCTCTTCTCTCAAGCCCTTGGAGATCCTTCACAAGTTGAAATAAAGCACACAAAGTTCCTTTCTCCTTTCTTTGGCAGTCAGGCAACCACTGCAGGAAAATCCCCCAAGCAGCACTTCAGCTTAGGGATAGACTCTCCTCGGTTTCATCAGGTTCCTCTCCACAGAAAAGGTTTTTTCTTGTTGTCTAGAAGTGATCTAATTTCTTGGCATCAGGGTCCCAATACTTATACACCAACATCCTTTGTCCTCTGAGGGCAGAGGGGCCTTTGCCTAGTCCAAACCAGTTCTGGAGCACTCTGTTTACATGACTCTGTCTTTCCTTTCACAGTGCAGTGCAGGGCACAAACATCAGACAGGAGGTGGAGCCCGCATTGTGGAGGGAAGGCACAGCCCTATTCAGGTCCCAGGTGCAACTCCTCCCTCCCATCTAGATCTCTCTATTCAGCACTGGGCTGACTCACCCTGTCTCCTGGAGTGCCCCAGCCCTGTCACTCAAACTCCAGACAAGGAATACACAACCTAGCAGAGGAAAGCTTGGATAGTTAGACAAGAAAATACCTAATTTCTAAAAGTGGTATTTTCAAACACACAATGTTAAAACCAACTTCACTAAAATATGTATTTTAAATTGAGTACAGGCATACTAGACTAATTTCTACCATGTTACCCGAGTCAGTTAGGATTATAAGATGTAATAATCTAACTGCCCATTCTGGCCTATGGAGAACAGGTAGCCGTGCAATAGTGAAAAACAAACATGGCTGTAATTCACTATTAGGACATACCACACACACACCAGGGCATGTCCTACCTTATACTTACAATGCACCCTGCCCTGCCCTTAGGCCTACCATAGGGGTGTCTGATATGGGAAGGTTTAGGGACTGGCAAGTGGGTACACTTGCCCAGTCAGCATGGCAGGACCAGACTGCACGCAGACTCTGCAATGGCAGGCCTTAGAAACACTTTTACAGGCTGCTTCTATGGGTGGCACAACCAGTGCTGCAAGCCCACTAGCAGCATTTGTATTATCAGTCCTGGGCAGTCTGGTCTGACCAGTAAACCAAACAAGCCAATCATGGAGTCCCTAATCCATACATCAATTTATAATAGGCAGAGCATATGCACTATAGCACTGATCAGCAGTGGTAAAGTGCCCAGAGTCATAAAACAAACAAAAACAGGTCAAACAAAATACAGGAGAAAGGCAAAAAGTTCAGGAATGACCCTGCAAAAAGGGCCAAGTCCAACAATTAGCAGTAAGCCATTCTTTAATGCGCCATTGCTAATAACCTTTGTCATGTATATCTGACTGGGAACATGTGTCAAAAGGGAAGGGGCTCCAAATACCCTTCAAACCTCCCCGCCTCTCATTTCGTATAATCACACCGGGATACTTTCACACATTAATAAGGCCTTGCTAACCAGAATAGTATTTTTGGCATTCATGTATTTGATTGTATTTTTGAAAGGTTTAACATAACTGTAATGTTTAAATAAGTCTAGGGATATTTAAACTATGCAAATTTCATAAATTAATTGTAAAAAATTCTGGGAGGCCGCAATTATGATTTTTTGTTTTATACTTGGGGGGCACTGCATTAAAAATTTCGAAGACCACTGGCCTAGGCCTTTCAATGACTAAAGAGGTAGATTTTAATTTATAAGCCAGAAATAACGGCATTACCAGTGCTTGTTTTTATTACCTTTGAAATACTGGCTATTTATTTAGTCTGCAATTAAGTTGCATGGTTAGATGGTTATTTATATTCGGTTTTATTGTTAATGGTACTGGCTGTAAATTGAGTGCTTGGTTATGGGTGCGGTTTATTTTTGTTTTCACAGATAATAAGATGCATGCCACTACTTAAAAGGTTGTGTTGCTGGCATTGTCATTGCTTCTTTGAATTAAACCATTGATCCCAGCTTGAAGAAGTCCACTGCCAAGATAAACCAGCGTTAAACCTTCCAAGCCAACATTTGTGTTGGCTGTGGAAAACCACTTACCAGCGCCCAGACACACTTCACTTGTAAACTCGAAGGCTTTTTCAAAATTTCTCAAATGATTTTTGAGTCCAGAATGTCACTTCAATGTCTTTCTTTTTTTTCTTCTTGTAGAATTTTTCGAAACCATATAAACTAAACTTCATTTATTTTTTTCACAGTTGCTTGTGGCCATCTATATAGCCCAACATCATGACACTTGACAGTGTTAATTACAATATCCAATGATTTTTCAACACCGAACTGCCCTTCCCAATCCATAATCCTGATTATAGTGGGGGTTGGGAAGACTGGGCAGGTTTTCCATTGTCATTTTCAACACCAAGAGCTTTAACTTTCACAAATGTGAGACCTTTTGCATTGCAAATGCTTGTTTTTAATGCAGCAATTTTTCCTTAAACGTTACATTTTCTTTTTTGAAACACATCCCATTTTCCTTTAAGTTTCATTTTCAGGTCGAACGAAGCCTGCCAGGCAGCCCAGCTGTCTGGTTTGCTAAATACATCTTGGGGATATTTGAAAAGCTTCCTTGTGAATACATTCCACCCACTGCTTACCATTGGCTTTGTAGTTCAAAACTTAAATGTGCTTGCTTTCTATTTGTTGGTTTTATTTGTTTTAGGCTGTCAAGTTGGAGTTAATACCTTCTGTGGAGCATAGTCTGTTAACAAGGGCAACTTGTATTTTTCTTATCTTGTCACATTTCCTGTGCATTCAGAGACCGAGGTCAAATGTCAGGCTCTGTCTTATGAGGGAGCTTGGTGTTATTTTTCAAAGCGAGAGGATTTTTGTGGCAATCATGCTGGGTACTGGGGGTTGTACTGGAGAAAAGCTGTACAATGTTTTATTGCAAAATTTAAATGTCTGTTAATTAACTGCTCCGATATTAAAGAATATATCATAGGAAAGCACATTTTTTTTTAAAAATGTCTGAAGTGCGTTTGAAATAAATATTTAATGTTGACCAAAACAAATCAGTACACTAGGTGATTATATTTCCGCACATTATTTGTGCACTGTATAGTTAGTTGTCAGCAAAACTGTGTCTGTGCAAATGCAACTGTCATTTCAGTTGGAAATGTGATGTGTATAATGGCAGTGCGCTGCCACACCATGCATTAGCCACTTTATGCCACTCGAAATCACTCCAACTCACTCTACTCTGTACCACTTCACACCAATGCACTCTATGCAAATTTACTCTGCACAACTCCACGGCACTGTACTCTAATCACTGCGCTCTACGCCATTGCACACTATGCCAGTCTACTCTGCACCACTAAACTCTAGTCACTATGCACTACTCTGAAACACTCCACTCTTTGTCACCGCACACTACGCCACCCTATTCTATTTTGCAACACTGCATTCCGCCACTCCACTTTAAGCCACTGTACTCTGCACCACTCTACAACACTGCACTCTAGGCCAATCTACTTTGCACCACTGCATCCTACGACCCTGCACTCTACACCAGCTCACTCTACTCTGAAACAATTTACTTGGCAACACTGCAGTCTATGCCACTCTGCTTCACTCTCCTCTATGCCACTGCTATATAGCTTGTGCCACTCCACACCATTCTACTCTAATAGGCTGCACTCTATGCCACTGTACTCTACACCAGTTTACGCTACACCACTTTACTCAACAGGTTGCTCTACATTACTACACTCTATGCCAATCTGCTGTGCACCACTGCACTCTACACTCCTCAACCCCACTGCACTCCACCCCACTGCACTCTACTCTATGCAACTGCATTGTATGCCACTCTACTCTTCACCGTTGCACTCTGCCACTGCATTCTATACCACTGTAGTTTACTATGCCGAACAATAGTCTATGCCAATGCTCTCTGCACCACTGCACTCTGTGCCTATGCTATGCAGCCTTCTCTAAGACACTTGGCGTTAATGCACTCTACGCAATTATACGCTACACCACTCTACACTGCATCACTACACTCCACGTCTGTGCCCAGTGCACCACTACACTCTATGCCACTGCATTCTACGCCACTCTACTCTGCCCTGCGCCAATCTACTCTTCATCATTTAACTCTACACCAATCTACTCTTCACCACTGCACGCCAGTCTATTCTGCACTACTGTACTCTATACTGCTATACTCTACATTACTTGCATCACTCTACTTTACTCTGTACCACTGTACCCAATGTAATGTACTCTACCCCAATGCTCTCTATGCCACTCTTTTCTACACCACTGTAAGATACTCTACTCCTCACTACTGCACTCTACGACACTACTCTGCAACACTGCACCCTATACCACTGCACTCTACTCTACACAACTCTACTACACTGTACAACAATGCACTCTTCAGCACTACACTCTATTCCACTGCACCATGTGCCAGTCCACTCTACACCTTTCTAGTCTACTCTGCACCTTTGCAGTCTACGCCACTGCACTCTACACCACTCTAGCTGCACCACTCTGCCACCTCACTCTACTCTGAAAGAATATACTCTGTGCCACTTTACTCTGCACCGCTGCACTCCACACTATGCCACTGCATTCTATGCTACACCACTCCACTCCACTCTAGTCTACTCTACGTCACTGCACTCCACATAAATGCACTCTATCCCACTTTGCTCAGAACCAGTGCACTCTAAGCCACTGTACTCTACCCCAGTCTACTGTGCTCCACTCTACAAACTACTCTACCACTGTCTACGCCACTTTGCTCCTCTCTATGCAACTCCTTCTATACCTCTCTGGTTCTCTCTAAGCAACTCCCTCTATCCTTATTTTTGTCTCTCTACGCAACTCCCTCTACTCTTATCAACTCCTCTCTATGCAACTAAATTTACTCCACTCCTCGTTACTTTACTCCATTCTGTGGCACTGTGTGCCACTCCACTCTGCCACTGCAAGTTACTTTGCTCCACTCTATGCCACTTTACTCATCTCTGCGCCACTCATTTCTACGTCAGTTTACTCCACTCTGTGCCCTTCCATTCTACGACACTCTACTCCCTCCATGACACACCACTCCACTGCGCTCCACACAAATCCACTCTATTCCACCCCCCTCTGTTTATGCCACTAACTTTAAGCCATGTTGAGCAGTATCCACGCAAGTGTATAATATGGCTAAAACACATTAGCAAAACCAATCGCTTTTGCATAGGCCCGACCTATTGGTATTGCCAATGCCTGCTCTTGAAAAATATTTTACATTCTCAAAGGGGAGGGGGTCCCATTGGGACCGATACCCATTCGCGAATGGGTTACCACAATTTTTGAATTGGTAGTGTTGTATTTTTGTTTTGCGACCGGAGTTCGGTCGTAAAATATTAATGCATACTACGTCAAACCAGTATTTGGAAGGGGCGCCCCAAACACGCCGCTTCTAAATACTAAATCGCAGATGTAAATTGCGATTCCGTTATTAACTTACTAAATCACAATTTGCCTTTTGTACATTTCAAATAGCATTTTTATTGTTGCAAACGGTCCGATTGTGCGAACTGGCCCATTTGCGACCTCAAAAACGCTTTATACATCTGGCCTTATGAAGTTACATAGTTTTGGGTAATAAATGGAAAGCTAACTAGTCTGAGTCTAGTGAAGAGTTAAGCACATTTATTTTCAGAAGTCCATCTCTTCTAAATATTCCCCGGCTTCACAAGTAAAATCAAGTCTTGATGGTCATCCCTCAACCTGCAAGTCTAGGGGCTGAGGAGAGAAGAGGCATTCGCGCTGGTGAGGCAAGTCTTGGGGCGTGGCGCGCCAGTCATGGCTTGTGCCTGGAGGATTCTGCACAATGATATTTTATTTGCTTGCACAATTGTGTGAAAATGATTTTCCATTGTATAGCGTTTAACATTTTCAATTCGCTGTTTTTGCGTTTAACTGTACTTGGTTCGATGGTAAGGTACAAAATGTACTAACATTTCAGAGTACTTCTTAATTGGTTGAGATGGAGCACAGTGGCCTGTTAAGAACAAATTAACGTTTGAGATGGGTTTAAATAAGTCGGGGTCGATTTACTTTTTCCGTTTCTGATGATATTGTGCACTGTCTCTTTTGAGCTTGGGTTCTTGTTAGCAGAGACAAAGGAGGTCTATCTTTATGAACGGGAGCCTGTAGCCTATAATGCACCAGTTTTGCCTCAACCCAAATAATTATCAGCAAATATCTTATTTTTTCTTTGTATTAACTTTTTTTTTTAGGTTTTTCAGTGCTGATACTGTTAGGGTGTTTTGAGGATTTGTGTGCAGCTTCAACTGCTGCACCTGCCATCCTGTGAACTCTGCTATTTTCTGCTCTTCGGTACTTATCACAAACGATTAGATGAAATTAAAGCTTGTAAGGTTTGATTTTTATTTCTGGGGAGACATAGCATGTTTTGTGATCATAAAGTTGTTAGTTAAAGCAATGTGAGACTGTTGCCTGTTTGTTGGTCCCCTGTAGTTGGAAGCTGATTTTTGTGGGAACTGGGTCATATGACCATGCACTCCGATTAAATATTTAAAATCTACTGACCATTAACTATATTAATTGTCCTACATGAGCCTACTCTGTGTATGAACTATGAATGTTTATATTCCCCACACCAGGCTGTATCACACAAAATGGAGAAGCGGCCTTCAAAACCGACCAAATCTGGAAGAAATAGTGCTGTGACATTAGAAATACAAGGGCTAATATCCAAAAGTAAAGTTGCTACCTCCCAAAAACGACCAACAAAAACCAGGAATGACCTACAACGTCTGCATGAAACACCTGACAATGGCATAATGTCACGAAGTAGAGGGCGAAGGATTCCCTCTCATGGTTCAGAGGGAGCGATCTCTAAAGAAAACCCTGGCACTTTGGGCTCTAGCTGCATTCCCAAGCTGAGCGACCGTCAGCCTTTGGCAGGCAGCGATGAGTCTTGTCAATCTAATGCTAGCCTAACTGCAAGAGAAGATAGTGGTGATGGTCATGCTTCTTCGAATGAGACCATGGGAGGAGCCTCCGCCCCGCAGAAGACACCGATCCACATTGATAACAGTGTATTCATGGATGAGGACAGCAACCAGCCCATGCCCTTGGGACGATTTTTTGAAAATGCTGATCTCATGCAGGTAAGCAGTGTTTACATTTATTGTTTATGCTTTAAGCATGGTGGAATTGCTTTGAATTACATGGACTAGAAAGGAAAAAACAGCAGTAAAAAAAAAAAAAAACTGAATAAATAATTTTGTCCAGGTAATATATATTACATATGTGGCGGTTTTTAGAGTTGTAAAGAGAAAAATATTTTCACTCCATGTAAATGAGTGGGATGCAATCCTTTCAAACATTACAGCAAAGAAATAAACTTTACTCGCCTGTAGAATTCATTTTTCAACATCGATATCTTTAATCAAACTAACCACTTGGAATACTAGTGCATGTCTAGTAGAATCTGTGAAAGCCATGATATTACCATCTGCTGTGACCTTTTCCCTCCTGAGGCGGAAGCCGGGAGGTCTCGCTCTCTTTCTTTCCTTTTTTAAAATTGTGTGTTAGACATTTTAATGCTGTGCTTCTCTGCGCTTGACTAATAAGCGCCAGAGACTTGAGACCCTCAGACTTCCTAGCGCTCCTTAGCGCTTCGTTGCTCCTTCACCCCTCCCCTACCCCCGGACCGCCCTCGGCCAAGCATCGACGCCGAGGGCTGGGATCTGGCTTTGGCGGCCATATTGGGTGTGGGCCAGGCCGTTCACGCGCTCTAGCAGCGCTATAAAAAGAACGTACACTTCTCCGCACAGCGGACGCTTACAGTGGACGCGCCGGATCTGTGCCGTTGTCATGCCCGTCTGCACCCGTCAGCGTCCCGGAGGCGTACAGAGTGGCGGGCAGGCTCGGTCTTTCTGCATACACTTCCTTTGGCGCTATTATGATGCGCTACTCGTCCTTGGAGCTCCGTTCACTCCAAAAGGCCTCGTGCGCCTGTCATACAGTCTTTTCTGGTCGATATAGGGGCAAGAGGAAATGCCGGGCTGCGGCTGGTCTCTGGGCAGTGTCCCGCCCTTTACATCAATCAGGGAGGTGGTCAATGTGAAGCATCTCTGCCTACTTTTAAATACCAGATCTGTTTCGCAGACATGCCCATGAAATCTTTGATCTCCTTGTCACCGAAAAACCGGTATGCCTGATGTTGACAGAGACCTGGTTAGGTGAGTCATCTAACCCCAATATTGCTACAGCGATCCCTCTGAATACAATATTTTTAGGCAGGACAGATCGGAAGGGAGAGGTGGGGGCGTGGCACTCGTGGTGAATAAAGCCTTTACATGTTCTATCATCCATATGGAGGCCATCACGGGTTCTGAATCCCTTGCTTTCTCCATATCACTGACACCCCAACAATCTCTTAAAGGGCTCCTAGTGTATAGGCCCCCTGGCCCGGCCGTGTCCTTCTTTGAGGAGCTTCAGTCGATAATTTTGACGCTGACCCTAAGAGCGGAGCACTGCGTACTGGCTGGAGATTTTAATTTTCATATGGACGAGAGTTCTGACCCTGATGCAACTAAATTGATCGACATTACGGCTCCCTTAGGCCTGATTCCTTATCTCTCTGGACCGACCCACGACAAGGGCCACACTCTGGATCAGGTCTTCTCCACATCCCCTATTGAGGTGACGGCATTGTTGCCGGTGCTCTGGACAGATCATCGGTTGGCTTACTTTTACATACCGTGCACTAAGAAACCATCAAGCATTTCTATGAGACATCAGGGGTCAGCATCCAGGGCGTATCATCGGGTGACTCCGGAGATGCTGGCCCAGGCCTCTCTGGACCATCCCTTCCCTTTCACGGGTGATCTGGACAAAGACCTAGAAGCTCTGCAGATGTGGCTAACGGACAGGCTGAACGATCTAGCCCCTGTGATTTCCCCCCCCCCCCCCCCCCCCCCCCCCCCAAACTACATTTAAACGGGTCTCTGCTCCTTGGTTCACCAATGTGCGGGCGCACTCCCGTAGGCAGTGTAAAGTGGCCGAAAGGGCTTGGCGGTCTCAGTATGATGCTGAGGCGAGGCTTACCTACAGGTCGACGGTCAAAGCCTACCACCGGGAAATTCTCCAGGAAAAACAGGCTATTTTGCCAGGAGAATTGAGGACGCAGCCAACTCTTGTAAGGAGATCTTTTCGATTGCTAGAGAATTCACTACCCCGCGCTCTAATTCGACGCAGGCCGCTCCTTCTGAGTCATGGGTTGCTACCCTCGCCAATTTCTTCACCACCAAGATAAAGGTGATTCAGGACTCCTTTCCTACAAGGCTGGTTGATGTGCATCCCAGCCTCGCGGGTGGGCCAGTTTATCCAATTCCTCCAGGTCCAGTCTTGGCAGCTTTTCCCCCACTTTCGGCACCCTCGTCGTTGGCACTTATGGCCAATCTTAAATCTGGGTCGCCCCTTGATCCATGCCCGGCCACATTTTTGGCGATAATGGCGGTTACCGTAAATCCTTTAAAAATCCGCTCTTGAATCTCTCCCTGAGCCAGGGGGTGATCCCGCAGGCGTGGAAGCAGGCTATGGTCATCCCCCTCCTTAAGAAACCGAGCCTTGCCCCGGAGGCCCCCGCCAATTATAGGCCCATCTCGCTCCTCCCTGCATTGGCTAAGATCTTGGAGAAACATGTACATATCGTGCTCTCCAATTTTTTGGGAGTCTCACGATCTGTTACACTCCTCCCAATCTGGCTTCCGCCCCAATTTAAGCACCGAGACGGCGCTGCTGGAGGTGTCTGAAGCCATTAAAGAGTCGCTGGATTCAGGAGGCAAAGCTATGCTGGTCATGCTTGATTTGTCGGCGGCTTTCGACACCGTCCCCCATGAGGGTCTCCTCGCCAGACTTTGAGATCGGTCTGAGGGGGACGGTGTTCAGCTGGTTTAGATCTTTCTTGGCTGACCGTCGACAAACGGTCTGGGCCTCTTCTAGCTCCGCCGAGATGCCGCCACTGGGAGTCGGAGTCCCTCAGGGCTCCGTGTTGAGCCCAACTCTATTTAACATCTTTATGACCCCTTTGGCGACATTGGTGGAGACTTTCGGGGCCCAGATCGTATCCTATGCCGATGATACCCAGCTCCTCCTTTACTTGCCGGAAGGGAGAAGATTTTGATGGAGAGAGTATCTGTGAGTGCCTTGGGCTGTTTTTAAATGGTTCCAGCTAAACAGCCTCAAGTGCAACTCAGATAAATCTGAGATACTCTTCTTCGGCTGTCCATCTGACCCAGATTGGCATGGATGGTGGCCTGCCGACATGTTCCCTCCTGCGCACTCGTCCCAGCTAGCCAAGAACCTGGGAATCAAGATTGACAACGGGCTGACGCTTAGATCCCAGGTCCTGGCTCTCACGGGAACCTGTTTTGGCATCCTCGGGATGCTCCGGAAGTTCTTCCCTCTGCTCTCCGAGGAACATAGGAGGACTACGGTTCAGGCCTTAATCGGCTCAATATTAGATTACTCCAACATACTATAACTTGGCCTGCTGGAGTATCTCTTGCAACGCTTGCAGGTGGTCCAGAAACGGCCGCACGGGCCATCTTTGGCCTCCACAGGCGGGCCAGAGTCTCTAGCCTATTGCAGTCGCTCCATTGGTTGCCTAGCCGGAAGCGGATAGTATTTAAGGCTTTGACACTGGCCCACAAGGCTTTGCACGCCTTGGGAGCCCAATATCTCCAAAGGAGGCTCGCCTTTTACCATCCGGCACGATATTTGAGATCAGAGTCCCTTTTCTTGGCTGTGGTTCCCCGAGTAAAAAAGGCCCGTATTGGAGGCCGCTCTTTTAGGCTGCGAGCTCCGCAACTCTGGAACTCTCTCCCTTTGACTCTACGCAGTACATCTATTCTACTGGCTTTTAGGAAGGGCCTAAAGACCTGGCTCTTTGCCCGCTAGGGCGCTCTCTTTAGTGCTGGACCCCTTTAGTACTCTGTATTGAACCTGTTATTGTTGTGTGTTGTCTGTTCTTTTCTGGTCACTAATAAAAAGCGCCGGGACACTCCTTTGGAGTAGCCGTGCGCTATAGAAGACCAATAAAACATAACATAACATAAAATATTTTTATAATTGTTTGGATTTGCCCTGGTGGGCACTGTCTTGGAAAACATGACCATGTCTATGTAAGAGAGTACTCCACCCCACCCCCAAACTGCAGGGGGTTTCACCTGCCCTTCAAACATTTCTTTTTGAAGTCCCATACTATCCTTTTTCATCGTAAAAGCTGATCAGGTGAGTGAGTTAAGTCTATGAATACAATACCCCTATTTTAGTTTACTTCTACCCTCTCATTAACGGTATCTTAATCATTCAAGCAATATGCGAGCCATACCCTATAAAATGGGGTAGGAGGAAAGGTAAAACAAATGTGCATGCTCTGTGCAGTTTGACACTGCTCACCTTCTTTGAAGGTCTGGCCATTGCATTACAATCCATACAGTAATGTATACAAGATATGTGCACTGTTCTTCCACTGGAGTTTCAATATATTTCTGTTTTGTGAGGTTTTGCTAACCTGCGGCAACGAATTGAAAGATGGGAGGATCAAATGCCTCTAGTGGCATTAGGGGGCTGCTGAAGGGCCAGTGAGTGAGCATCAAAGTTGAGTAGACACACAAATCCTTTTTGTAGTATTTATTCAGAAGAGAAACCATCAGACCACCAGCCCATGCAGCAGCTCAAATCCAACTGCCAGCAGTGCAGTTGGACAGAACAAACCATTATGTTGTCATGGATGACAAATGGAACAGTGTGGTCCTGCCCGGCAACAGGGACAACTGGGCATTACATAGGAAGAGGGTGAACGGCAAAAAACAGGCCAAACATAGCCCATAACACACCTTCCTCCCACACAATGTTAAAAGAACAATGTAAGAAAGAAAAAATAAATGCCAAAAAAAGAATAAAATGAAACGTTCTGAGATGCATCATAATGACGAAAGAACAAAAAACGTTTCAAAACATCTCATAATCTCGGTGCCAACTGGTCTGAACCTCAACCTCCTAGAGTACATAGAATCCGGCACACCTGAACAAGAAACATCACATGGTACTACAACATCAGAAAAAAACAAACGTTCAGACACATTCGAACCACCGTTCCGCTGGACCAATCTGGACATACTCCACACATCACCAGAATTCAACACAACAATGTTCCTCCTTACTTCCCATGTAACAAAAGGGCCCATAAATCTGGAACAACCTTCCTTCAAAAGTCCTGGATTTCTGATTAACACTTCATTCCCTACTCTCCAAACCTTGCCTAGAACACAATTCCTTTGGTCAAACCTGTCATTATATCTCTTTTAGTGAAACTTTCTTTTAGACACAAGTTGCTCATCCCTCCTTTCATCAACCACATCCAAACTTATTCAGGCGGGACTTAACTTAATCATGCAGCTTCCTATCTCTCATAACAGTAAAGGGAGAAACCAAAGTCAAACAATTGGGTGTATTACGGTGAGCCCACCACGTTTCTCTGAGGACGCTCTTAAGGGAGGACTTGGTCTGTAGAGCCCTCTGAGCATAACTTTTCACCAACTTATTCATGCTCTCCGCCAAACCATTGGCTTGCGGAGAATACAAAGCTGTCTTGTAATGGACAATTCCTTAAGAAAAGAACTCGTATCATGTGAGACAAAATGAACTTCATTATCCGTAATGAGATGCTTGGGAGTGCCCTCCCTGGAAAACTCCTCAGAAAGGAACTCGATAACAGTTCTAGTATTGACAGAAGGCACGCATTTGGTCACCACCCACATGGAGGTTTAGTCCACCAACAACAAAACATAACGTTCATCATGCAGAAACAGTTCCAAAGGACCAGCAATGTCCCATCCCAACTTTTTACAAGCAACAGGGGGGCTGTATGCGCCTTTTTGCTCTTGTCACTATTGGCACCCTCCCAGCAATCCTTCACCTCATCCTTAATCTGCTGATCCATAGTCGGCCACCAATGCCATTCTCGTACCCTGGCTTTGGTCGGATTCCTCCCAAGATGTCCCTCATGGGCCAAGTTAAGCTTGCACCTCAGATTACCAGGAGTTATTACCTGGCAGCCTCTGACAACTTCTCATCTATTCATCCTTGACATTCAAAAAAGTCTTCAAAGACTCTGGCACTTCCTTGTCCACTGGCCAACCTTTCACAGTATACTCCGTAATCATTTCTAAATCCTTGTCACCTTGAGAAACCAAAGACCACTCCTCCACATTGACTGCTGATTCATGTACCCACACCACAAGAGAATTATCAACTTCTTCGCCACACTGGTTCAAAGGCATCCTAGACAGATAATCAGCAACAGCATTCTTCGGGCCAGGCACATACTCTGCTCTGAAGTGAACTCTGTTAAACCTTCCATCCACTGTTTGATCCTTGGAGACAGATTATCAACCTTCCTGCGGGTAAAAATCTGACCTAGTGGGCGATGATCAGACCTAACAACAACAGGCAGACCCCAAAAGTAGAATTTAAAATGACGAATTGCCCAATAGACTGCCAGTGCTTCCCGCTCAATTAGTAACGCTACTCCGCCGCCCTGAGCGAGCGGGAAGCAAAAGCAACAATCCTGGGTTCAGCATCCACAATTTGAGAGCACAGCTCCCAACCCAACCGTCTTTTTACAAGCATCAAAATGTCCCAAAGTAGGCAAACGACCAATAACTTCCTTGATTGTGTTGAAAGCGAGGGTACACATCAGACCACATGAATTTGGCACCTTTCTTGAGTAGCAGTCTTAATGGAGAAGAGACACAGAAAAAGTTTGGAACAAACTTTTAACAAAAATCAGCCAACCCCAGGAAGGATAGTACATGGTCCCTGTTCACAGTTGTAGGTGCCTTTACAATACTTTCAGCAAGATCTACTTTCAGACTGATCCCTTCCTCAGAAATCGTGTGACCTAAATAATTCACAGACGATACATGGAATTAGCATTTTTCTTTCTTGAGCACCGAACCAGCATCCTGGATTTGCTGCAAAATTCCATAACTGCTTGTCGTGCTCTTGTTGATCCTTTACAAAAAGTAGGAGATCGTCCTGAAAAATGTGTAGTAAAGGTCCGTCACAGAAGAAGTTGACTGAGAGCTTTAATAGGAGCATCCACATAGAAAGGCAGCCACAGGTAAACTGAATAGAACATCCCACAGAGAATGGAATGCTCGTACATAGACCAATCAAAACAAAGGGACACAGCGATAAGGGAGGAAAGAATGTTCATTTAACCAGGCTTGGTTAAATGGACATTACCACAAAATGAGAACTTTGGACAACCCATCCAGCACTTTGTTCATGACTCTCTGAAAGCAGGCAGTAGCAGATGCTAGCCCAAAAGGCATACGGATGAACCTTAAAGCGCCTAAAGGAGACACAAACTATGTCAAATGCCTTGAATCCGGATGAAGCAAAACCTGGTGGTAAGTGGAGGACAAATCCATGACGCTGAAACATTTGGCATCTTTGATAAGAGCAAGAGTCTCTGAGGTGTTCGGTAAGGGCTGTCTATCGACCCAAATGTGCTTGTTCAGCCCGTGCAAGTCCACATACATGTGGATCCCTTTGCCCCATCTTTGTAAACCAAAATAATCTGGGCCAACCACTCTGAACACTCAATCTCATTAAATGATACCAGCACCTAATAACCTCTTCAACTCATGACTTAAAGGTTTCATCATCATGTGAGGTACCTTCCTCAGGAGGGCGCGGCCTGACACCAATGGAGACGGGAGCCTGAATCGGAGCTCTAGCACCATCCTGCCCGATTAAGGGGGGCCTCAAGCCCAGAAACCGTCCAGGAGGGGGGTTGTTCAGAAGCTCTAGGGCATTGGGGCAACACGTCGCCGAGGGTTGCAAGCCCCACCTCAGCGATAAACTGTGGATGGATCTGTGAAGCCACAGGACCGTCAAAATGGCGGGCGCACGTTGGCAGTGTCCCTGGGGTGGACGCCGTGCGGACTGCAGAGTGCGGTGGTTCACCCGGATCAGCAACCGCGGAGAACGGAAGGGGAGCACCGGCAGAGGTCTGGACTGTGAAAGGCGCAAGTAAGGAGGCAGCGCTGAGGGAAACGGAACCCCAGGACCGGCACATGAGTGCACTCACCAGTAACCGCTGAACACCCGGCCTGGACGTGTGCCCAGAGAACCAGCGCCGACGTGGGAGGGGTCGGAGCACTTGCACGGCTAGAGCGGCAAGACACCCGCAGTGCTCCGCAACCCTCACTGCCTTGAAACAGAGCCACAAAATGGTGACCGCATTCTGCAGGTAGTGCTAGGGGAACATTGTGGAGACAGTTTGGCGGCTAAAGCAGCAGGCAAGGCGGGGCAAACGGTTGGGCACTTGTACATTGCAGGGAGTGCCTGGCGCCCCTGGGCGGACTCAAGAAACCCGGATGGTCGCCAGGTGGTGCTTGGCACATCGTGTGAGGGACAACTGAAGCAGAGGCACAGCGGTGCACCACGCCAAGCCTGCGGGGAGACCCACACTGGGACGGGACTGGTGGAAGCACTGACCCCAATAGTCGCCTTGATAAAGCCCCAGTCATAGATCCACAGAGTCTGAGGAGGGGGGGGTTACCGCTGCGGCTTTGTAGCCAAAAGACTGGGCCATACAGGACCGTGCAGCTGTCACCAGTACTCAGTAGGCGGGCTGGGACACTGCTCAGCTGCATACTGGCCCAGTGGCAATCGTGACACCAGGCCTGGCACGACAATAACACAGCCCAGTTAGGAGGAGACAGACCCAAGAGGCAGTAGATCCTGTGGTGAGGGAGGGATTCGACCGCCACAAGCACAGTGGACCCAAGGGGCTAAGGAGAGTATATCAGCAAGCAGATAAAGCTCAGTTGGACGGTGCGAGAGGGGTGAGGCCACGGGGCTGGTACCTACCCACTACATAGCGGAAGCGCCACAGTCACGACCCTGGGAACCAGGGACGCAAGTGAGGCGCATGGACCACGGAGCCGTACATCAGTCGGCTGCAGGTCCATCCAGCTGAACGCCTCATCTGGGGCAGCGACTACCTACATTGACCGCACCATGGGTCGGACTACCAAGAGACGCGATACCGAGCATCAGGAGGTAACGAGTGATGAAAACATGGAATCACGCTCCCGCTCGTGGACCAGAAAGGAAGGGGTAACACCCCAGGAGGAGCTATCACTCCACGACATCCTGCAGGCCATAGAGAGATCGCAGACTGCAGTGGAGACCAAGATCGATACAATCTGCGAGGACCTGGACCTCCTACGAGCAGACCACAGGAAGCTGGCTGATCAGGTCAAGGTCACAGAAGAGGAGATAGAAAGCCTGAGGCTGCCTGTAGCAGCGACTGCACGCAAAGTCAGACCTAGAAAAAAAGAGTCCTGATCCTCGAACAGCACGCAGAAGATGTGGAAAACAGGGCCAGCCGAAACAACATAAGAGTCACAGGCCTTCTGAAAAAGTTGAGGAGAACGACAAGGTGGCATACCTTGAGCACTGGCTGCGCTCAGCTGTGGCAGAAGAGGGTCTGTCAACGTTATTCGCCTTAGAACGGGCCCACAGAGTCCCTGCCCGAGCACCGCAACCAGGCAGGCCGCCGCGGCCGGTGTTGGCCCGCCTCCTATTCTACAAAGATAGAGATCATGTGTTGAGCCAGGCGCGCCTCAAAGGGCAACTCAAGGTGGACAACAGCTTTGTATGGATCTTCCCTGATTTTTCCGGGAGGTGCAACCACAGAGCGTCCTTCATCGCGGTCAAAAGGAAACTGCACCAAATGGGGGTGTCCTACTCTATGGTATTCCCAGCCAAACTTTGTATAGTACGCTCAGGGGGGAACTACATTCTTCACTACTCCCCAGGACGTTTGGGACTGAATTGAGGAGCAAGATCCTCGGTCTGCAACGGGAGGACAAAAACCCAGTTGAAAAAGACATGGCATGCTCTCCTGACAGTGGGACGACCTCAAAGAATCACCCGACGACGGAAGAAGCGAAGCGAACCGGGCCAGTGCGATTGCAGCGGTGGCCTCCTTGAGCGCAGCACGCGCCTGTGGCCCACTGTTGCATTCTGGAGAGGAGCAGAGGGACTCTGAGACCAGCTCGAGCTCGGTGGGAGACGCCGGCCAGGTCTTGCCGCATGTAACTCCCAGATCAGCAGACTACCTGATGTGAAGTGGATCACGGAAGCAAGTACAATCAGGACTTTACTGAGGGGAGAGGTGGGGCATGGCGTTAGTACCACCCTACACATTGCCAAGAGGGGTCCCTACGTAATTCTACAAGACCTCTACACTGGGGAAGGGGGACCCAGGGGGGCGGAGAATACGTCTGTCCTGCAGGCGGACATTGGCCTAACCACTACTTCGGATTCTGACTGTTCAGGCACTAGAGTGCAAGGTTTGGATGGGGGAGACGTTCTCACTTGTCCTGGGGAGGGGGAGTTGGGATGGTTTCCTTTGTTCTAGTTGGGGGCACTGCGGTCTTCCCCAATGGGGCAACACTGGGTACTACATGAAGGCTCGCAATCTACGATATTGGGCACAGGATACAGGGCGGGGCAGGGGAGGCCAGACGGAGGTTGAGAGGCTAATTCACAATGCCCACTCAGAATCGAATTTTCTTTCCTGGAATATTTGGGGGATACACTCCATGCATAAACAATACAAAATATTCTCACAGCTGAATTGACGGGGGGGGGGGTCCACATAGCAATGCTGCAAGAGACTCATACACTAGCTTCAGAGGGGGAGGCACTACACCGTAGGTGGAGAGGCCAGGCATATTACACCACGTACTCCGCCTTTGCCAGAGGGGTCCTGATTTGGATCAGGGCAGGCGTCCCATTTCAACACACCGCCCACAAGGTGGACCCAGAGGCCGGTATGTGGTGGTCACCGGACGCCTTGACGGACAGGACATCACACTTCTCAAGGTCTATGGCCAGAACACAGATCAAGGGGCGTTTTGTGAGAAGTTATCCGGGTCACTGGCTCCATATCTGACGGGGCAGTTACCATTGGGGGAGACTTTAACTGTATAGCAGACCCAGTCCTGGACCTCTCACACCCACCGCTTCAAGATGCCCCTGTACATAGGATAGCTAGGATGTTTAGGGAATGGCAATACCATTGGTGGTTGGTGGACCGTGGCGACGGATGCACCCAGGGGACAGGGAGTACTCCCACCTCTTCCATGTACATGACTTACACGTCCGCCTGGATACCTTCCTATGCTTTCCAGATATGCACACCCGACTTCACAAGGTGGAATACCTCACCCAAACGGTGTCCGACCACAATCCTCTGTTAGCCCTTCTGCAATGGGGACACAAGCGTCAACCCATTCCCACCTGGTGCCTCAGGCCGGAGGTACTTGAGGACCAGGTGTTCCACCACGAGAATAAAGAGCAATTCCCCACATGTTTTATTGACCATGCACACTCTACGGACTCCAGGGTGACTGAGTGAGAGGCCTTTAAGGCAATGATTAGGGGGCGCTGCATGGCATTATCCATAGGGGTGTGACGCACACTACTGACGGACGTGGAACAGGCAGATCGAGTGTTGAGGGAGGTGGAATGCAGACACCCGGCCAATTCAGGCCTACGGCAGGAATTTAAGCAAAAGAGGAGGTGGCCGTACAGGAGGAGCGATTGAAGTGTTTTGACTACTGGGCATATATGGACAGAACACATGCGGCGAGAGATAAGGCGGGTTGACTGATGGTGTGGCTCGCTAACCCTATCCGTAGGGAGCACGCAATTCTAGAACTGGCGGGACCGGGAGGTCAACATATATACCGGCAGGACGATATTAATGACTGTTTCCGAGGATATTATGAGAAACTTTATAAGAGCGCTGAGCCCTGTGGGGTGGGGGATGTAGAGGAATACCTGGCAAGGCCCCCTCTGAGACTGAGGAACCAGAGTTGGGAGCCCCGCTGCTTCCATTACCTGGGGGTCCACATATTCCACGCTGTTATAGGTAGGGGTTTCCGCTCCCTTAAGGACACGATGACTTTCTGGGGTAAACTCCCTCTCTCTGTGATGTGTCGCATCTCACTTCTTAAAATGGTGACGCTTCCCCGGCTGCTCTACTTTTTTTTTGTCACACTACCCCATTTGGATATCAGCGGCCTGGTTCCGAGAGCTTGATTCCTGCATGTCGGCTTTTATATGGGGGTCAGGACGCAGACTGGTATCCCTTAATACAGACTAGGGGGCGGCATGGCGATGCCCGACATGGAGGCCTACTACTTGGCAGGACAACTGCAGAGGCTCACACAATGGATTGCCTGATCTTCCGAACGAATTAGCAGTAACTAACACAAACTGATACATCGTTGCTGGGACAGATGCTTGCAGAAAACCAAAACAAAGCGCCCATATTCCCCAGAGATAGCGTTGCCGCTACTGGAAGCCATTCCCCACGGTGGACAGTGGTGGGCCTGGACGAATGGGCTGAAGCAGGCGTGACTAAAGTTGGGGATCTTTTCCGGGACGGGGAGCTCCTCTCCTTTGAGGACTTCAGGGCTGACTGGGAAATACCATAAGGGCACTTTCTTTTATATGGGGCTGTCACAGGAGCGAGACACTACACAAGCGAATATATGGGCCTGGCGGGTGGAACCATCTGTTGTATAACATTTTAGGACCCTATTGTAATTTTCCCGATTCATGCGCTTATATAGGTATAAATCGCCATATCCTTATATAGGCATAAGAATCATAACCATATTTAGACATAGCTCATGCAGTCCAAATACAGCAGGGCTACTTCCACTAGTTCCGAAAATGTACAACGATTTCTTGGAAAACTCCGCTTCAGCAGCTAGGGACTTCCCCTTGCTCGAAAACTGACTTGTCCAAGAACTCATCGATTTTCAAAGAACTGAGACTCTTTGACGTTATTATGTCCACCTTTACGTCAAACTCTGTACCTTCAAGGTATAAATATGCCCACACTTGCCATAGCGCAAACACAGTGGTTTGGAGCAGTTCGACTATCTACTTGTCCGACGCGCCCTGCTACTGCAAGTGCCGAAGGAAGCTGACCCTACAGCAGGCGCACTGAGACGCTGTCTTTTCTCCTGCCGAGCAATTCAGCTCCAGTGTTTCCAAGCTACCCTTACGGGTTGTTGGGAAATAGAGTCCGGAGCCTGACCTTCATCATTCCAAATCAAGGTACGGATTAGACCCTAAGAGAAATGTTGGACAGATTCTTGGCAAACGAATACTACATTTATGCTACACCTCACTTACTTCTTCCCTCGTACTAAGCTTAGGTTGGGTACATCGGGGTAGGCATATTTTAGAAGCACCAGTTGAGTACTTTTAGCCTCTGTTATTTATGTATGTATTTAGCTATGGTTTAAGAACCATACAATGCTCTTACAGTATTATTTTATTCTACTCTTTTTACTGTATGCATTATATTTTGTAACCAGTCTTACGATTGTATCAGTTAATTTCTTATGTTTGAGAAAGAAGACTGTTCAATAAAACCTTTTTATTGAAAACGCCCGTCTATCTATTTCTCTGCACCTCTGGTGAAACGAAGAATGCACGATTGACTGAGTGAAATATCTATCTATTGTTTCCACGACTCCGAAGATCAGTTTAGTCTTGGGGAAACAAAGTTGTCATGTTTATGCAGTTGTCAGAAACAAATCTCTTCTTGTTTATTCGAGAGTTTCCAGTGACCTCCTGAGGTAGCTGGCACTCACAATTAAGTCTAATATAGTCGATAGAGACCTAGTTGACCTCAGTACTACGTCAAATCTATAGGATATATTATTCCAATGCGCAGAGCCTATTGGGAATATAGGAACTACACTACACATCAAGGCTGTGGCCTGCTTCTACGGAGCTATAGGACAGGACTCCACGCAACCACTGGACAGATTACGACACAAATGGGAGGGCGACATTGGCAGGCCACTAGGACAAGGCTTGGGACAATGTTTTAAAGCGGACTGCCAAAGTATCTCAGAATGCCCGATTTTAGCCTGATCAGCTTCTATATACTCCATCAAGCCTATTTAACCCCAGAATGTATCAACCGATACTTCGATGGAGGGGATGCTAGATACCCGAGGTGTCAGGAACAGGGGGCGACTTTATACATATGATGTGGAGCTGTGCCTCCTTAACTCATTACTGGCAGGAAGTGACACAAGTGACCGCAAGGGTGACCGAAGGGTGGTCCCATGCACACCTGCCCACGTAGTGCTCCATTTATTTCCACACTCTACTAAAACTACAGCCAGACTCCAGGACATGGCATTTATTCTGGCGAAGCGAGAAATCACTAGTAGCTGGAAAAAACGGGGGGCCCTTATGTCCTCAGATGGACACGTGAGATTGTGAAGTGGGCGGGTTGTGAGAGTAGGGTCCTACTTCGGAATGCACAGCTGGGTGTGGGCAAGCCAGAGAGAGCCCAGGCATGGGAAGGGCTGGTGGCAGACTTAACGAGACTGGACAGGGGCTCGGAGGCTTCCACCCCAGAGAGGCTCCAACACATAGAGCATCCCCATGGACCAAAGTAAGGAGGAATACCCCGGTAGAGACGCAAGAAAGGGAGCAATCCATAGCATTGACACACGGGTGACTAAGGAGAATCAGAGTGGAAGGTCCTGGCGCAGCATCCCTATTCAGGCTTGGAGTACCAGAGAGCGTACTAATCGAACCGAATAATACTCAAGGGGAGACAGCAGTGCGGAAAGGGAGGGCAGGGCAGTTGTGGTTGTTGTCGTATTGTTGGAAGCGAGGGAGGGGGGGGGGGGGGGTCTATCCACTATACTTGGGGCATAACTAAGGGAAAATACTGCGATCGTCCAAGTTGTCATGTACAAATGGGGCCTGGAGAGGATACAGACAGAATCAGTACGTCAAACACTGCATATTATTATTATTATTATTATTATTATGCACAAATCATCCCCAAGGGGATCTCTAGGCACCCAGGAGACCAACTGACCACTATGCAGGAATCCTCATCTAAAATAGCCAGGTGTTTAAGTGCTTTTTAAAAAGATTCAAGGTAGTGCATGCCCGCAGATCTTCCGGCAGCAAATTCCAATACTTGGGGGCTAAGTAAGAGTAGGCGCGGCCACCCGTTTTTATCTTCTTAATTCTCCACATTCGAAGGAGCTTTTGCCCACTGGATCTGAGCTGACTGGCTTGGACATACCATTCTAGTTTTTTTGTGAGATATCTGGGTCCAAGTCCATGAAATGCTTTAAATACTGTAACGACCGGGTTTTTGGACAAGATGGAATCAGCTCCTAGGAGCCCCTCTAACCCAGTCGGAACGTAATCACCTCCCTCCTTAAAACATATTTACAATGGGTATAGGTATAGGTATGTACATCTCGTACCTAAGGATGGGGGACAATAGCAATAAACATGCATAAGTTTTCTACAATATCCTATTCATACTAGCTAGTCTCGCGGCCACTTAGGCCCAGACTAATCTACCCTGGGGCAGGTCTGATTATGTACCTTTACACACTGATCTCTCTCAGTGCTCACTCGACACGCAATCCGGCGTGCCTACACACGGGCCTGCAGTCCCAGTGCTCTCATTTACTTATCCGGTCCACAATCCGGCGGACCTCCACACCGTGTCCCCCCCGGTGCTCTCATTCACTCACAACACGATCCACAATCCGGCGGATCTCCACACCGTGTCCCCCCGGTGCTCTCATTAACGCCGCGTACCAACGACGATCACTTTCCTATGAACACCTATGGCAGAAATCTCTCATTGTCTACTCAGGATAATGCTACGATAATAGAAATTAGTACGGCTTTCCAAATTGAAATATGTACCTTCTGCTCTTGGCATCAAACGTTCCCTCTCTCCCTCATTGCTCAGTCACTTCTTACCTGATCGGGATTCGCATCCGTTCAGGCAAACAATGTCTGACTAGAAGAACAGGTTACCCTGATTGAACAAGAATACAAGGCACATGTCGGTTCACTAAGAACTGGGGTATTTTTATTACAATGATTATAAACACAATACTATACGATAGCATATATATTCTGCAAAGAAAAGTAAAAGGTTAGAATGTGCACTCTATAAGGGAGAGGGCGGAGGTCACCTTATTAACGTGAAGTCGGGGTTCGGCAGTCATCTAGGTTCCCTTCTCGTCTGTCTTGGCTCGTCTCGGAATCACACCTTAGCAGTCACGAGTACACGTCTGCACCGCTATGCTCGATCTCCTCTGCTTCCCTCCAAGTCACTGGAACCTCTCTCGTTATTAGCTGCTGTCTCTCTCTGTCTCTGATCGCTCTGCGCTACTTCTCCTTCTCCTTCAGTCTTTCTCAGAGAGTCTCAGTTTCATGATCTTTCTCGGACTTCAAAATGGCGACTGTCTGCCTGGAAATAATTAATGGCATAGATGCTAACGGCTAGCTGCCGCCTACAGACTGACTGACTCCTTGCCTAACACTTTCGCTAATATCGAAGCCTGTCCCTTCATGGAAAGTTACGGCCAGTAACCTGCTGCCCACCAAATTCTTGTACCTCCCCGTACCAAGGACACGTTCCCAGCCGGCCGGCCTGAAGTTGTGTCTTCGGAATGGAGAAAAATACAGTCTTTCGATAAGGGCCAGCCTGAGCCGGTTCTCTCCAAGCGAACAACACCTCGAAACTAAAACATTACACTTGACCTAGAAAGCCTCTCAAGCTGCCGGGCAGGAAGCAAAATGGAGTCTCTCCCGTTTGAGGCCTACAAGGCCCGAAATAAGCATAACTCCATAGAAGTTATACTAACACTCTTGCAAAAGGACGGATCATCACTAATACTAATGAATCTATCCCCTAACTTAAGTTTATAAGCCCTGATCTAAAGAAAAGGGTACGAAAATGCACTACTGTGCCTTGTGGATAAGTCCTGTTTATAGTCCTAATCCCTGTACTAAAAGGGTAATAGGCTGGAGTCATCTTCCATCATTCTCCCTCCAAAGAGGGCCGAAAAAGCCGGTCATTACACTTCACCCTTGACTCCAGTCTATTAACCATGTTCTATATGGAACTAACATCAGTGGAAGAATAATAAGAAACAAAATTAACTGATCTATGTCTCTTGCCAAATCTACAATATTGGAGTAGAGAAGGAATGCACTGAAGAAAGCAGCAAATTGCTACTAAAATACAGATAGAAATCATAATACCCCCTAATATCTGTCGTAGAGAATGTAAGTCAGGTAACCAATTAAAGAGGCAGTCAAACCAACCCTGATCAATATGTTTTCTAACTTCTGCAGTCAAGTCGTGAAGTTTGTCAATATGGGCTTGGATTGATTTAGAGTGGTCGGACAGGTTGCAGCAGCAAAGACCTTCAAAGTCAGAACAATCATGTCCATGCTTCAACAGGAGATAGTCAATTGCTGCGCGGTTTTGCAGAATTGCCCTGCGTTCACCCTGGGCATCTAATAACATGTCAGATAGAATGGTAGAGGTTTGGTTAATCGATTTGACCATCCAACAGGCCATTTTTCCAATGGACTTGGCGTTGTAAACTTGCCAATGCCGGGACACCAATAATGGAAATAGCTAAACTTAGATATTCAGATTTAGAATAAAGATGAAGGGAAGAATCACAGTCCTCATGTAACATCATAGAATTACGGACCACATGGGAATGGGAATTGGGATGTGAAGAAAACATTAATAAACTCAGTCTGGTGATGGCACATGGACCGCCGGAAATATTTGCAGGAATATAGGGTCAGGAGGAATTCCCGCAGGAAAATAACCAACCAGAGGGCAACAACATTGTACGGTAATAGCTAGGAGCAACTAATATACATTTGCATGTCATATTATTTTTAACAGAAACACATGAATTCGGGAGTCTTTGTAAGCACAGCAAACGTTGATGAGCTGAAAAAGAAGTGGCAGCATTTAACTTCAGTTTGACACATTCAGTAATTGCTTTGGGATCACAGGTCAAAATTAAGCATAAATCACCTTGCGTGATATTGTAGATAGTAATTTGGGAATGAATCGGGGGAATGGAGTCTGAAAGAACAGTACACAAAGGGCAAAATTCGTGGGCCGCGAAATCGCCCAGAATAATATTGGGTCAGGCACTCGATATATTGAAAATGTGCCGCAACGTTTCAGTGGAAGCAGGGACGGCAACCAAGCAGGTCGCTAAGATGTCAGTCACAGAACGCATAGGGGTAAGGCAGAAATGCGGGGTGTTAGTAACCCGCTTAGCAAGGGTGATCCAAAAGTTCGATGAGGAATCCCACGCAGCGAAGGAACGCGGAACTCGGGTTCTCCAATCAAACGAAGTCTGTGGGTTCTCTCCTCTCCCGGCATAGCAGACCAAAAGGAGTCCAACGCCGGCACATCCTGCAGCAGCAGTCCAGAGAATGATCTGAAAGAAAATCAAACACCGGCATTATTCATTCTCGTAAATAACATTTGTCAGCCGGGACAGCTTCCCAGCTATCTTTCCCTGGTCTCATTACCAAAATGGTATTGTCATGACCGGTCGCAATGACTTCAGCCTGTTCAGGGGGATGTTTAGGCGATTGCACCCATATTTTCGCTCCCGGATTATCGGAAGACCCGAAGCCTTTTTGGCCTTATACTGTTAGCAAAGTCGGGGCAACGCCTTTCTTAATCTCACCACTGAAAACAGGCATAATTAGCAACAGAGCAACACGGTCAGATTTCTGAATCGATAGATCAATCTCACTGCTATTCAGCAGGAGAACCTTAATCTCTCCCTGATAATCACTGTCAATCACTCCTCCGAGTACTTGAACACCTTTTAAGGCAAGGCCCGATCTAGGGGCAATCAGTCCAAAACTTCCAGCTGGTATACAGATACCAACGCCTGTTTCAACAATTATTCGGGCTCTGCTCTTGCGGACAGTATCATTCATAGCATGCAGTCCAAGCCTGCGGAACCAGGGGTTGCTCTGCATGGAGCCAAAGCTCCGGGGGTAATTTCCCAATACATAACAGTATTACCAATGGTGTTGGGCTTTGCATCAACATTTGGAGGAAATAAACGCATTAAAGGAGATTCAGCATGCAACAAGGGATGATTATTCAGAATCGGCAATGCCTGGAGTAGAAAGTCCCTCCAGTTCTTATAGTGTACATCAGTTAACTTTCGCAATTGTTCCTTCAGCAAACCATTAATTCTCTCAATTAAGCCCGAAGCCTGTGGATAATACGGAATGTGAAACACCCATTCAATGTTATTCTCCACACAGAATTCCTGCACCAATCTTCCACAGAAATGGGATGCATTATCAGATTGAATTTGAAATGGAACACCATAGTATAATGAGTAATTCCAATGTTTTAATGGTATTGATTTGGGTAGCTTGTTTGCAAGGGAAGGCAACCAAAAGGCCACTATAGGTATCAATAGCTGTACAAATATACTGACAATTTTTGCTCATAGGGAGCGGGCCAATATTATCAATTTGCCAAATTTGAGCGGGCAATTTTCATCGATGTAAATGGCCTTTCACAATATGAGGCACTTTTCTCTTTCTAGAATGTTGACAGATGGGACAATGCAGAATGATATCTTTAATGTAATTTAAAGGAATATGAATCCCTCGATCGGCAGCCCACCTGCTAGTGGCTCTCTCTCCAAAATGTCCTGCTTTCTGGTGGGCCCATTTCGCCAATTCCGCCAAATCAGAATCTTGCATGTCCACCACTGCCTCAGCAATTTTAGACTTTTCATCTGCAATGTTATGAAAGAATTTGTCAAGGGAGTCTATCTGGGTATGAGCATCCACATGAAAGATCGTCAAAGTACTCTGTGGGAGCATTTCCCAAATTTCTTGCCATAGTTCTTTTCCCCACAATTCTTTTGAATGCAATTCCCAATTATGAGAATGCCAAGTTGGTAACCATACCGCCAGTCCATTAGCAGTGGACCAGGAATCAGTGAAAATGACATGTGCCAGGTAGTTCCTGTTTCAAAACTTGGTAAACTGCATACAATTCAGCATATTGACTACTCTTTCCGTCACCAGTAGTACTCAGTAATTTCTGCGTGATCGGGTTATAGGACACTGCTTTCCAATGCCGTTTCTCACCAATGAACTTCGCTGAACCATCCGTAAACCACACATGTTTTCTGTCCTCCGCGGACAAATCATCAAATGGCTCACCCCACTTGACAGGAGATTCCTGCACTACAGGTACGGAGCAATCACTTCCAGTCTCGTTCGATGGCGCCTGCGCCACACGCTCATGTAACCTTCCACACCTTTCGGACCCACACGTGCCCTGTCCTGAATATACCATTTCCATTTAATCACGCTCGCCTCTTGAGCATGTCCAATTCGATGTGAATTCGGCGAACTCAAAACCCACTGCATGATAGGAATTTCAGGTCTCAAAATTACAGCATGACCTAAAGTCAATTGCTCGGTATCCACCAGAGCCCAATAACATGCAAGCAACTGTTTCTCAAAAGGTGTATAACGCTCACCAGCCTCAGGCAACTTTTTAGTCCAAAAACCTAATGGCACTTTTTGTCTGCCCTGCTTTTGCCATAAACTCCAATTGGCATACAGACCTTCCACAGACACATTCAAATCCACATCACCCTCGCCCACAGGCCACAAATCTAAGGCGTACTGAATCGCTTCTTTCGCCAAATTAAAAGCATTCTGTTGTGGTTCACCCCATTCAAACGCATTCTTTTTACGAGTGACTCGATATAAGGGAGCCAAAATCTGACTCAAATGGGGAATATGTTGACGCCAAAAACCAAACAAGCCAATGAAACTCTGAGCTTCCTTCCTATTCCTCGGAACTGCAAAATCTAAAAATTTTCGTTTCACTTGTGGAATCACTTCTCTGTGACCTTCATGCCAATTGATGCCTAAAAATTTAACATTGTGGGATGGACCTTGTAACTTATCAGGATTCATTTCCCAACCTTTTGCACGTAAGCAGTCAAGGATCTGATCTAAATGGGTCTGGACCTGATCTTGTGTCACACCTTGAATCAAAATGTCATCAATATAATGACACACCTGAATTTGCGGATGTACAGTCACTTCGGACAAATGTTCCGCCACCAGCCGGTGACAGATCGTAGGACTATGTACATAACCTTGAGGAAGACTTCTAAACGTCATTTGACGTCCATTCCAGGTAAAACTGAATTGTTCCTGACACTCGGGGGCAATCGGAATCGAAAAGAAAGCATTAGCAATATCAATGGACGCATACCATGTACCTGGATGCTTCTGAATTCTTTGAATTAAAGTAACAATGTCTGGTACTGCAACAGTCAAACGAGGTGTGTGTTTGTTCAGCTCTCGATAATCAACAGTCATGCGCCAAGAATTATCACTCTTGCGCACAGGCCAAACGGGATTATTCCAAGCAGAGGTAACCGGACATTGATCCACATTCGGTCCATCACCTGTTTTGTTTGCAAATTCCGCCATAAGTGCGCTGGGGATGCTCAGACGTGGGTCCCAGGCACTCCACACCAATGGAGTCAAGCTAGCCGGGCCGATGAGGTGTTAACTCGAAACCGGTCCGGTCCTCGGATGCTTGATTCAGTTCTGGGAAGGACATGGCTTTTGTAGTTCGGACTGGACTGTTCCCATGGGGCACAGGGTCAGAGCTGATTTGCATATCGCCATTGTCTAACCCGGGGTGGTGTGGAGTGCAAAAAAACAATGGATTTGGGCCCAGATCTTTGGACTGGGATGAATGTGTGACATTGATCCACATTTGGTCCATCACCTGTTTTGTTTGCAAATTCCGCCATAAGTGCGCTGGGGATGCTCAGACGTGGGTCCCAGGCACTCCACACCAATGGAGTCAAGCTAGCCGGGCTGATGAGAGGTGTTACCTCGAAACCGGTCCGGTCCTCGGATGCTTGATTCCGTTCTGGGAAGGACATGGCTTTTGTAGTTCGGACTGGACTGTTCCCATGGGGCACAGGGTCAGAGCTGATTTGCATATCACCATTGTCTAACCCGGGGTGGTGTGGAGTGCAAAAAAACGATGGATTTGGGCCCAGATCTTTGGACTGGGATGAATGTGTGACATTGATCCACATTCGGTCCATCACCTGTTTTGTTTGGAAATAATTAATGGCATAGATGCTAACGGCTAGCTGCCGCCTACAGACTGACTGACTCATTGCCTAACACTTTTGCTAATATCGAAGCCTGTCCCTTCATGGAAAGTTACGGCCAGTAACCTGCCGCCCACCAAATTCTTGTACCTCCCCGTACCAAGGACACGTTCCCAGCCGGCCGGCCTGAAGTTGTGTCTTCGGAATGGAGAAAAATACAGTCTTTCGATAAGGGCCAGCCTGAGCCGGTTCTCTCCAAGCGAACAACACCTCGAAACTAAAACATTACACTTGACCTAGAAAGCCTCTCAAGCTGCCGGGCAGGAAGCAAAATGGAGTCTCTCCCGTTTGAGGCCTACAAGGCCCGAAATAAGCATAACTCCATAGAAGTTATACTAACACTCTTGCAAAAGGACGGATCATCACTAATACTAATGAATCTATCCCCTAACTTAAGTTTATAAGCCCTGATCTAAAGAAAAGGGTACGAAAATGCACTACTGTGCCTTGTGGATAAGTCCTGTTTATAGTCCTAATCCCTGTACTAAAAGGGTAATAGGCTGGAGTCATCTTCCATCATTCTCCCTCCAAAGAGGGCTGAAAAAGCCGGTCATTACAAATACTAAGAATAAAAGTTTAAAAACTGCTCTTTTCTTTATAGGGAGCCAATGTAGCACTCTCAGTAGGGGAAGAGATGGAGTTAGAGCCGGCTTATTCAATGCTAACCATGCCGCCGTATTTTGGATGACTTGTAAACTTGCAAACAAGTCTTCCCTCATATCAGTAGCATGTTTCCATAATCCAGTCTACTGACTAGGAGTGCCTGTAACAAGGCCCTTCTGGTGGCAAGAGGGACCCAAGGAAAAATCCTTTTCAGCATCCGCAACATTCCGAAGCACCTGCCCAATAGTCTTAACATGCTCTTCCATAGAGAGATTGTTGTCATAACAATGCCCAGGTTTTTTTCCCACTTTTTTGGGATAGGCGCTCCTCCTAGCTCACCTGGCCACCACTCCTCTGTCCATAGGTCCTCAGCTTTCCCAAACAATAAAATCTCAGTTTTGTTGGAATTGAGCTGCAGGAAGTTCTTTCGCATCCATGCGGCTATTTTTGTCATACATGTCTTAAATTTCTCTCTGGTCACTTTGGGCTCCTTTTCTATGTGGACTATCACCTGAGTGTCGTCCGAGTAGGAGATGGTTTGAAACCCACAAGATTTAATAACAATAGCCAAAGGTGCCACATAGATATTGAACCGGGTGGGGCTTAGGATAGAGCCCTGTGGCACGCCCTTGTCCACCATTGTAGGTAGGGATATAAAGGAGTCTAGTTGTACACATTGAGATCTATCCGATAGAAAGCTTTGTATCCACTCTAATGCCGCTCCTCCGACACCAATCTCTTGTAGCCTATCCCGTAGGATTCTGTGAGATGGTGTCGAAGGCTGCCGACAAATCTAAGAGAACTATCATGGTTGGTGTTCCCTCATCTAACCATAACCTGACCGAGTCTGTTACCTCTGTCAGGGCAGACTCCGTGCTGTATCCTGTCCGAAAGCCTGATTGTGAGGGGTCTAGCAGATTATGATGCTCCAGATACTGTGATAGGTGTTGGTTCACTAGCTTCTCCATTATCTTTGAGCAGCCCGGTTAGAAGAGAGTTAGGTCTATAATTTTGCAGAACAGCACTGTCAACTAATGGTTTTTTAGGCAGGGGTTTAATATAGGCCTTCTTCCATTTTGAAGGAAAGGAAGAGGTTGATAGTGACAGGTTGCAAATATCCCTTACTAGGATTACCAACTCTTCTGCCAGGTCCGCCATGATGTAGGGAGGAACAACATCTGAAGGGGAGCCTGACTTAATCTGTGTCAACAGGGGTAGAACTTGCTCCCTGGTGATAGTGGCGAGGGTCTCTAATCTTGGTAGAAGATTATCTGAACAGGGGCTTGCTTTCTCAGTCCTGATCGAAGGAGTCCTAGATTTGATCTATTTTGCTTTTGAAGTGCATAGCTAGTTCATTGCAGAATTCCTGCTTGGGTGGGCATGATGGCTTGTTAGCTCTTGGAGTAGTAAATTCTTTGAGGATCCTAAAAAGCTCCTTTGAGGAGCATTTTGCCTCTAATATTAGAGTGGCAAGATATGTCCACCTTGCTATTTTACAGTTTTTAAGGTAAGTCCTGTGTGCTGCATTAAAGGACAGTCTGTCTTCCCCTCGTTTTGATTTTCTCCATTTGCGTTCTGTAGCTCTACAAGCGGCTTTCACCATTTTTTTTAATTTTTTTTAATTCTGTTTTTATTATTTTCATTCACAACTTCGGCAAAAAGATCAAAATGTACATAATCACATGGCACAGTTAGCTTACATAATCGTCTTAAAATATCAATATTGATTCCAATAATAATCTGGCTAGTTGCAGTTGAAACTTTAGGCAATCTACTTAACACAGTTCCTCTACATATCTCAGAACTCATCATCAGAACTATCCTCATTGTAATCGGGTATTGGCTCACATATGTTCCCCCGGTATGCATTCCATGCTCCCCATATTTTGGTCCATTTCTGTTGGCATCCCCGGTTTATGAAAACCGTTCTTTCGGCCATCATAGCAAGGCCCATATCTCTACACCAGGCCGCCAACGATGGTAGTTCCTCGGCCCCCCATTTTTGCGCAATATTACGCTTTGCCACCATGAGTCCCAGTGTGACCACGTTTGCGCTAGACGCGTAAGATCATTGGGTTCCCACATGTTTAGTAGGCATCTGCGCGGCTCTGGAACCAATGATATACCTACTGTCTGTGACATCGTTCTTAGTACCTTTCTTCAGTAGTCAGCTATCCTTGAGCAGTCCCATAATGTGTGAAAGAAGGACCCCTCCTCCCCACATCCTCTAAGGATGCCCATTTTGTGTAACGTGCATCTAGTATGATATGTGCAGTGTAATATCTTAAGCTGCACAACCCTGAGCCGCGATGGTATACCCACCACCTGTCCTATTACTTTCACGACTTGGCCTTTATTATATAAGGCCGCAAGCATATTCCCCGTGCCCAGCTGAGACATATCTGCCCGGTACGCTGGGTCGGCCTGGGAGGCATGTATCCATTGATTAATAACTTTGAGATGTGCCGCCCAATAATACAACTGGATGTTAGGGAGTGCTACTCCTCCGTCGTACCATCCTCGATTCAGTTTTGCTTGCGCTATTCGTGCCAGCTTATTGCCCCATAGCAGCGTGGATACCTGTGCAGCTATTTGTTTAAAATATTTTAGGGACACTGGAAATGGTGTGTTCTCAAGGGCGTATAAAAATCGGGGCAAGGCCATCATTTTGAACAACGCTGCCTTCCCCAACAATGTTAGAGGAAGCAGCTCCCAAAGCGCCACATCTCTCCAAACGCTCCAGTGGGGGCGCCAAGTTCCTAGAGAAGAAGTCTGCCAGTCCAGCCGTGATGTGAATACCTAAATATTTAAATGAGTCATGTGAGATTAGAAGCGGGCAATTCTCAGGGAGACGTGGTGCGGGTCCCTTCAGTACGTACATAACCTATTTGGACCAGTTGATAGTGTAGCCCGATATCTTTCCGAAACTATCACATATCTCTAGGAGCACTTGTATGGAGTATTCGGGGTTTGTCAGATACACCAAGATGTCATCTGCATAGAGGGAAATACGGTCTTCCCACCCTTCCGCCCACCGAATACCTCGCAGCAATGGGTCTCCTCTGATCCAGGTCGCCAGGGTTTCCAACACGAAAAGGAGCGGTGACAGGGGGCATCCCTGGCGCGTCCCTCTCGCCAGCAGTATAGTGTCTGATATGTGCCCATTGGCCGTCACATACACCAAGGGTCCGGTATATAAGATACGGACCCATGCACAAAATTTGGGGCCAAACCCTAAATGACAAAAGACCGCGAAAAGGAAACTCCACTCTCCCTAGATGCGAGGATGGCTTTCGATATGGTAGAGTACAACCGCTGGTTCCTGCAAGGCCGGGGCCTTAGCCAACACCCCATGCAATCGTCTAAGATTCAGTCCAGTGTTTCTGTTTGGCATGAAGCCTGATTGCTTTCTCCATTTTTAAGCTTTGAGTACCATGGTCCCGGGGCGAACCTATCATGAATTATCGTTGTTTTAATTGGGGCAATGCTATCACAGACTTTTGTCATCGCTGTCTCCAGTTTACTTAGAACAGCATTGCTGTCATTGCAGTCACTAAACAACGGAGGGGAGAATATAGTGCCAAAGGTTTTAGGGTTTTTTTTCCGCCATTGTCTGCGCGGACTTCCCGCCCTAGAGGCTGATCTGGCTGCTTAGGGGTGGTAAAGGAAAAACTTAGTGCCAAGTGGTCAGACCAACTTACTACTTGTAGTAATTCAGTTATCAAATTATGCATATTCATGAAGATGTTATCTAGTACGTGACCCGCTATATGTGTCTGGTTACATACTCTAGGAAGGATATCTAACATTTCCATTGCTGCTAGCAGGTTTGACGTGTCCATATTAGTGACCAAATCAAAATGGAATTTAAATTCCCTAAAAGAAAAAAGTGTTCTGATTGCAGCACATAAGGAGCGAGAGTTTCCAATAGTGAAGCACAAAAATACCTTATTTTCCCCTGGAGGATGATACACTACCGCCCCCATAACCTTATGGCTTTTAGCAGACTCTAAAGAAAAGATCCATCAGCTCCATACTCGGGATAGGATAGTGTCAAATATTTTTATATTCAAAGTTGGGCGAGTGGCTATAGCCAGCCCTCCTCCCCTCTTGTCTGTCCTATCCAGTCTTGCTATAGTATATTCCGCTGGGAATGCGATGGCTATAGAAGGAGCTGAGTAAGTATGTAGCCATGTCTCTGTAAAAAAGAAAATGTCTGGTTTCCGGTCATCTAGGAAATCCCAGACTTCTGAGGCATGCTTAGATATGGACCTTGCATTAATATACAGCCCTTGAAATATAGCGTCTAGGTCATTCTCTTTATTGGTTTCTTCCCCAGGGGTCAAATTCCTGATAGCTTTGTCACCTATAAAGGAGCTATGCATGGGGCATACTTTCCTATGAGGGTCTGCTGTCACCCAGTTACACTTGGGACAGCATCTAATATCATCTCCCTCTTCCAAACCGAGCCGACCCTTGCGTTTCACACTTGAGGAGTTGGCCTGTATCTCCAGCAGCTTCTCTCTAGAATATGTTAGGGGCAACATTTCATGCTACCGGAAGTAAAAAGGACAGTTTTCTGCCAGCTGACAGCATCCTGGCGCGGACGGGCTTGTCTTAGGCACGCCAGTGGTGTGCCCGCTGCGCGGCAGTTAGCGCTGAGATGTGTGCAAGGCGTCGGGGCACTAGAGCGCTAACCGCCCAACATGGTGCCCGTAAGTGTCCCTCTGGTTTCCGGCTATCTCTCTCCACTCAAGCCTTCATGTGCGGAGACCGTGGTGGACCGGAGAGGAGCCTATGCCTACAAGCTGCAGGTTCCCAAAATCAGTAAGTAGCAATGCCCCCAAAATATCGAAACCCTATAATGCAATTCTGCAATGTTAGTTTTTTTTAAAACACGTTTCAACATATATCTCCCAATTCAAAGAATTAAAAAGCACAAAACGCGGCTAAAATGAATATGCGTGCAAAGGTGCCTGCTGCTCTATTACCTGCCCATACATAATGTACACTGCTACCTTAAAGGAATTTGTTGCTTACTGTATAAAAATCAATAAAGTTTGTTTAAAAAAATGTGAGGTACCTTCCTCACCTTGCTAAAGGAAGGCTGGGCATTCTGCTTCAAAGTAATCTTGTGCTCAAAATTCTTCAGCAATCCCAGGTCATAACTAAACATGTTTGGAAACTGGAAACACACATCTACAGGCAGTTGACCACAGGACAAAAGTAAAACTTTTTCAGGTGAATTGGGGTTTAAAGTGATCCCCATGTCCCTTTGGCGTCTATATCCAAGTAGGTTATCTCCCATTTTGCCACATACACCTTCCTAACAGTTTCTCTATCTCTGAACTGTATTCTCTTGACAACATAACCCAAAACATCAATCCTAACAACCACCATAACCTACAGGGTTTTTGTCAGGTGGAGACAACTCCACCTTATCTTGACCAAACACCACTTCCCAATTAACATCACCAACCATGGTATAAGGCGAACCATAGTCAGCCAAAGCTGAGAACTGTTTGCGATTAGTCAAAACCTCACACTCTGGCATCTCCAACTTGGCCATGCACTACATCATCTTCTCTCACGCTCAACATATACTTCTCTTCTACACAATGTACAACTTGACCTTCTGCATCTAGACATACATGTCCATAATGTCCCTTTTTGCCACACTTACTGCACATGACAAACCTTGCATAACAATTTGGGCTATTAGACAAATGACTTTCACTCCCACATCTGAAGCACTTAAAACTAAATTTGCTGTTCCTGGGACTCAAATGCTCCCTATCAGACAGTTATTTCATCCACATCACTTTGAACGTTTTTTTTTTTAGCTCCCTCCCTTTACACCCATTTTCTTGACCTCATGAACCATCTTCTCCTCTAGGGGAATATCATTACTTTAATCCACCCTTTTCTCACACCCACATGTTGGTGTTCTCCATACTTTCCACAATATCCAATGTCTCTTTCAGGTTAGGATTTTTGTCAAGAACCTTTTGCTGAACCTTGACATAATTCTTGCAGCTGACCATTTGATCGCTCACGAGGGAATCCGTAAGCTGTTCGAACTCACAAGTACGTGCCAATTTATTCAAGGTCACTACGTAACTACCAGTCTTCTCCTGCTTACCCTGAACTCCATCTTATGGCATTCTAAAACGACATTAATTTTCGATCCAAAATCTTTCTCAAGCATCATACCTGACGTATCAAAGACATTGTCAGGTTCCCTTCTCCTTGCCCCAAAACAATTTCAACTAAACGGTCATACACATGCCTCCCCTCAACCTTAAGATTATGTAATAACACAGCTTGTTTCCTTAAGGCAGAAAATCTTTCGTCCCCAATGGCTAATAAATTGGAATCAAACAATGGTTTCCATCTATTCCAAGGCCAAATTAGGTCACCTTTGTCAGAAAGGAATTGGGGAGGTTGAGACATGCTAGAAGATGTCATGATGGAGTAATAGTCACCTAACAACTGAAAATAACAGTAAAAATAAAAGAATTTTGAAAATAAATCTGAGAGAAGAAAATAAGTGGCGAATATAAAGTACTCTAGGGTGTGCGCATCACCGCACTGCAATAATGAATTAAATAGTACCTCCAGGTGCTTGAAGGACAGAGCAAAACCGCAGTAGGCAGATTGAGGCAAAACTCTCCAAATGCAAGTTCCAAAACTACTAGAATTGTATGCGCATTCCGGCGCATGCCACAGAAACTATTGAAATGGTGAGTGCATCACTGCGCATGCCTAGAACAGCAAGAAAGGGAGCGTGTCACTGATGCGCTCCAAATGCAAGTTTCCAAGCTATCACTATGGTGTGCGCAATACCGCGAATGCTCATAAATCATTGGAGAAGTGTGCAAATAACTACGCATGCTCATAAATCATGGGAGAAGTGTGTGTGCATCACTGCACATGCTCAGCATAATGGAAACTGACGTTCAAGGAAATGAAGGACAAGCGCACCACCGAGCACGAAAGCCTCTGGAAACGCCAGAAAAACAGAGCCAGGTGCAGTCTAACTGCCACTGCAACAGACACATCCCAGCAGTCCAGGAAACAGAAGTACAGAAGTGTGTGGATCTGACACACATGTGAAGACAAAGGATATCTGCGGCGCCATAGTCTAGGAAATAAAACGCGCATGGAGGAAAGCGTGACGAAAGTGAAATCCACACGTAGGAGACGTCGCACAACTCATACAGTCACACAGCGCGTGCAAGCCAGGGTAGGCCTTCACTTTTCAAATGCAACGGTTAGTTGAAAAAAGATCAAGAGGTGTAAATGTACACCAAGTAGAAGGCAACTCGCTTCAGAAGTCATCGCTTAAACACAGATTGAGACAAACCCACAAAGTACCTGAATCATGACCAGTCCTTGAAAATAGGCCGAATAGTTGCTGCCATCCTCATGGGTCTGTGGGGAAGCTGATGGTCCCAGAATTATTGTCCCCTTGTAGGCACAACTCATCACCAGTGATACAAAGTTGAGTAAACACACGGAAATCCTTTTTGTAGTATTTATTCAGGAGAGAAGACATCAGACCACCAGCGCATGCAGCAGCTCAAATCCACCTGCCAACAGCGCACCTGGACAGAACAAACCATTAAGTTGTCATGGATGACAAAGGGAACAGTGTGGTGCTGCCCAGTAACAGGGACAAGTGAACATTACATAGGAAAAGGGTGAACCACAAAAACAAGGCAGAATGTAGTAAACCTATGCGCCTCCCAACATGGCCATCTGCGGTCATTTGTCTTTTCTAGATAAAGGAGGAGGATGTGTAGTAAACGAGTTCTCCTTCTAACATGGCCATCTGCTGTCATCACATTTTCCTCTATGCTCCTACCTACTAGCCTCCCAGAATGCTTGTCTACATTCTATGTTGTACTTGGAGGTTCCACACTCGACAATTGAAGGTCTGGTCAGCTGGCGAGTTGTGTTGCTCTGCTGTATTTTAATAAACCTAACTTGAAACTACCAAGAAGTGACGTGCTGCCTACATGTACTTATTTACAACATTTTGGCGACCTTCTGTGCTGACCAAACCAGAGGTACTTATTTTTGTATTACAAAAGGTCCTCGGATTTTTGTGATATCTAGAGGATTAGTTTTCACAGGCTCAAAATAAAGACTGTGTTTTTTTCTTCTTCAGTGTCCAGCCGGACCTAGAAGCGTTTATTTTTTGAAGATGGTTAAAATAAACAGAGTAAGGCGAAACAATTTGCACATTAATGACTGGGCACAAGCCTGTACCAAGTCAGAGGGAGACAATACAAAAGAAAAAGAATTCACAGGCAAACAGGGAGAACAGGGTGGCTTATAATACAATGCAAACAGTTCTTGAATAAGCACAAACCCACAGTAACTGCCGAGAAAATTAAAAATCATACAACGAGCAGTACTGCAAAACAGTCGACGAACGTTTCGATCCCTATCTCCAATAATATAGTGGGATCATCTTCAGGACTAAAATTTGACTTTGCCTGATTTGTCGAGTAACCCTGTAGGGTATAAACAGGAAGAGAAGGAAAAGAAAATTTCTGTATCAATTCTTTACAGGGTGAGTGCTAAAAGGCTAAAATGCTCGTCAACAACCATTCTTGTCATGCAAAATGCAGTTATGTATTCCCAAAGGGCACGGATCTCAATGTGCTCGTATTTGGGGTGCAGAAGACCGAGTGAAAATAGGGCATACCGCGTTTACTTATGTGGAAGTGGTGCAGAAGACCGAGTGAAAATAGGGCATACCGCGTTTACTTATGTGGAAGTGGTGCTCGGTGGCGGGGAATATAGTGTTTGAGTGAAGAATTATCGTGGTGAGGGAGGCATGGGGTCACAAGAGTGTAAATGGGGGCCCGGTATAAAAATTTTAAATTACCACGAGCAGGGCTGGGTGGGCCGGTCGTGGATGAAGGCACTTCCAAAGGCAAACAGTTCCAATTATAGTTGATGCCTGTATGGAAATATCTTAGTCATAAATTATGCGTATAGCAGGTTAATAAGGGACGAAATAAATGAAAGCTATAGTTACCGGGTAGCGATTCACCGGAATCACAAGGAGGATTAATACCAGCCAAATAAGGTCGAATTAATTGGGACCTAAAAGGGAGGTTTATAATCCAGAGTTAGAATTGCAACAGTGGTGCCAGGGTGGCGACTTAAGTGCAGTGAAAGAAAAACAACATTACCGATAGAGCCTAGCATATAGATTGGGCTTGATGTGGAACTTCAATTGAAAGTTGTAGCCTGTGGACAAAAACATAGGCAATTGGTGGTTGAAGGAGAGTGAGGGGCGAGTGACGGCGGCTAGTGCAGACAAGTAATTACCGTAAACGGTGGTCTGTAATCCACGCAAGGCGCTCGATAGCATAAGCCTTTTCCGTGCGAGCCTGCAATAAAAATATACCGAGGGCGCACATAAGATATAACGGACTATACCGGACTCATTTGGATCCTTAAGGGAGCCGGGGTCATGGACCCATTCAAAGCTTACCGTGATGTACTCGTAGTGGGGCCGCAATGGGTTCCCGTCTAGCAGCACAATGGCCAGATGCTTAGCGTCTGCATGCAGAGACGCCTAATGTGCTCCGTCAGGGTAGTGGTAAACAGTGAAAACGGACTACTCGAAGGTGAATTGTAGTGCCGGTATTGGTCGCCATCTTTGAATGGTGAGCTACCAGGGGATTGAGATTTTTGGCATAGAGGGGACTGGCTAGTGAAGGTGCCACAGCGCGATTTGCAAAACAAAGGTTTCGAGCTAATTAATTAAAAACAAGCTGAGACGCCTAATGTGCTCCGTCAGGGTAGTGGTAAACAGTGAAAAACGGACTACTCGAAGGTGAATTGTAGTGCCGGTATTGGGCGCCATCTTTGAATGGTGAGCCACCAGGGGAGTGAGATTTTGGCATAAAGGGGACTGGCTAGTGAAGGTGCCACAGCGCGGTTCGCAGAGCAAAGGTCTCGAGCTAATTAATTAAAAACAAGCTGATTGAAACCAACTGACATTTCAGAGTTGTTACATTTAAGACCAGACAATTATTATATATGCTCATGCAACGAAAGGAAATCATTAGTAAACAGCTTATATTAGGCTGGTCCAGTCCTCTGTTCTGTTGAGGCCATCCTGAATAGAGTTGAACTGTATGATGGACTTCAGCTCTTCTTTATTGAGTAACTGTCCCATATTGCCACCTCTCGGAGGGAGTCTCAGTACTTTCAAGACAGTCCATTTCAATTCACTGTCAGAATGTTTTAGAGCTGCAAAGTGTTCCACCAAGGGTGCATTTAGAGTGCCGCACCGGATGCGGCTCCTGTGTTGTCCAATACGAATTTTTACCTTTTGGCTGGTCTGTCCTATGTACACTTTTTGACAAGGGCACACAATTAAATAAATAACATTGCAGGTGTTGCAATTAGAGAAGGAACGACATTGTATAGTGATATTGTTAAAGGTAAAACTTTTTCCTTCTATAGTGTTGTCACAGGTATTACATCCACCACATTTTGCATGCCCAACAATGGGGGACAGACCCCATACATTTTCAAGTGTAGTTGGTGGTAAAGAAGCGGGTAGAGCAGCCCTTACAAGATGATCTCTAAGATTTTTACTCTTTTTGAAGGCAAAAACAGGTTTTTCAATGGAGAGGACACCTGTATTTAGTATTGGCCAGTGCTCGAGAATAGTCTTTCTTAATTGATTTGAGATTGGTGAAAAAGTAGATACGCAAGGTATGCGCTTAGTCAGTCTTTTCTTTTGGTGTTAGTAAGACTTCCCTGGGGCAATACCATGCACGCTTAGTAGCGTTTTTAACTAATTTCTTTGGGTACCCCCTATCTTTGAGTTTGGTTGCCAAGGTGGTAGCTTCTCGGAAGTAGTCGTCCTTACAGGAGCAGTTACGCCTGATTCGCAAAAATTGCGAGTACGGGAGTGAGTCACGTAGTGCTCTCGGGTGGTTGCTGTTGTAGGCCAAAAGAGTGTTTTTTTCAGTGGGCTTACGGTAGAGACGTGTCAATAAAGAGCCTTCACTGTGATAGATTGACAAGTCCAAAAAGGAGATAGTCATGGTCGGTAGTGATGGTGAAAGTAAGGCCCAAACAATTATTGTTCAGCCAGTGTAAGAATTGGCGCAGGCAATCGTCGCTTCCATTCCAAATGATGAAAATGTCATCGATATACCTGCGCCAAAACTTAATCCCCAATAAGAAGGGATTGGTGGGATTGTTAATCACATTGGTCTCTATTTCATCCATAAAAAGTATCACCAGATTCGGAGCAAACATTGCGCCCGTGGCGGTCCCCTTGATCTGTTCATAGAAATTGCCATTGAAGAGGAAAAAATTCCTCGTAAGGCATATTTCTAGGAGCTGAAGGATAAACATGCTAGGTACAGCATGGGGTCGAGGTCGTGAGTCCAGAATCTTTTTAATCACTAACAGTGCTGTAGTCTGAGGAATATTGGTGTAAAGGGACTCAATGTCCATGGTTACCAGAGTTTCAATCATTGGGTTGTACGGATGATGCTCGATCATGTTAATCATGTGCATTGAGTCCTTTATATAGCATTGCGTGGAGGGGACAAAATCTTTAATGAAGAAGTCTACGTAGGATCCCAATGGTTCTAGGATGGATCCGCAGGCTGAAACAATGGGACGGCCTGGAGGTTTTTTTTTATCTTTATGTACTTTAGGTAGCGTGTATATTACCGGAATTCTAGGTGTTTTGACATTTAAGAAATTGTACTCTTTTTTTGGATAGATAACCTGCCTCAAGGCCTTCTTTTGTGATTTTTTGTATTAGGCTCTGTATTTCTTTAGTGGGATTGTGACTCAATCTTTTATAGTGTTCCTTATTCTCAAGTTGTCGCATTATTTCTGAAATATATGCGGCTTTTTCTTGCAATACGATACCTCCGCCTTTATCGGCACTCTTGATTATGAGGTTATCATTAGTTTTGAGTTGGGAAATGGCATTTTTCTCTTCCCTAGAGATGTTATAAGGGATAAACATTTTCTTGTTTTGGAACTTCTGCAATTCCTTCAGAATAACCTTCTCAAAAGTAACCACTTCTGTGGGAATCATACTTGCGGAGGGCGAGAAGATAGATGGTGGACGGAACGGAGTATTGGTGACCCTTTCTGGTGTGGGATGTAACTGAAAGAAGGCTTGTAGACGTATACGTCTAAAGAATCTCATTAGTTCAGTTTGTAAATCCATATAGTTGGGTGGGATTGTTGCCACAAAAGAAAGGCCTTTCATAAGTAATGATAGCTCTTCTTGTGCAAGTGTGTATTTAGAAAGATTAAAAATAGGAATGCTGTCAGTTCCCTGTGGCGGAGTTCGTATTCCGCTCACCATTGGTAATAATTGTTGCGAGTTCTGTGCTCGCCAGGTGGGTTGTGCCATCGTTGGGTTTTCTTGACCTTCCCGCGCTGCGGTGGGTCCTGGGCGCCTCTGGCTAAAAAAGAATTTTGAAGCAGACCACCTCTTCTCGCACCACTGCTGCCTTCCCCGGGATCCGAGCTGTCAGAGGATTCAGCAGAGGTGTCTGAAAATCCCACCAAATTCTGGCGTCTGTTATAGCGGCCCCAAGGGCGGCTGTTTTGGTAGCGGGGGTATGTTTTGTTAATATAAAAATCCTTCTGCAGGTAAGGGTAGGTGTTTTCAATATTATATAGTTTCACGTCCCTTTTGATTTTATTTGACTTTTTATTTTGTTCAATCCTGTGGAACTCAGCCACAGTTTTGTCAATTTGCTCAAGTAGTTTTTTTGCGTCTGCACTAGGGTCAGAATCCGTTATTTGTTTAAGGAGGTCTGCAATTTCTATTTCCAGAGATTTAAGAGTTTCACTTGCAATATTAATGCCTAGGGCTAGCCAATGGCGTGAACAGGTAGTGCCTATAAAGCTGAAGTTTTGGATATATTTAGGATTATCAGTGAAAATTCCCGGAATGTTCCGAACTTGTAAACCCAGCGGAATTACGTTGGCTTTTATATAATCTGTCAGCATTAAAATCATAAGTTCTAACCGAACTTGCTTCTTTTTCAGTTTTTCTAGCTGGTCTGGGATAGAGTCATTTACTGAGATTGGAGCTTCTGGGGTCTTTGACAACAGAGAAGGGCGTGAGCATAGTTGTTTCAAATAATCGTCTGTATAGAGTGGTGTGTTGACTGACATATTAGGGAGACCAGTGTGGGGAGGGGTTTACAGGATGTAAGTGATTGGGGAAGACAAGGTGTTAGGACTGGCCCGCCCCCTAAGAAGAGGTGGGCAAGGGAATAGAAACCCTTGCAATCTAGTGATTGCGCTAATTGTAGGTATTAGTATACAAGGGAACCCAAAGGAATGGCCAAGGACCATGGGTTAAGCTACTTATTTTTGTATTACAAAAGGTCCTCGGATTTTTGTGATATCTAGAGGATTAATTTTTACAGGCTCAAAATAAAGACTGTTTTTTTCTTCTTCAGTGTCCAGCCGGACCTAGAAGCGTTTATTTTTTGAAGATGGTTAAAATAAACAGAGTAAGGCGAAACAATTCGCACATTAATGACTGGGCACAAGCCTGTACCAAGTCAGAGGGAGACAATACAAAAGAAAAAGACAAAAAGACCAAACCAGAGGAGCAGACCAAAGAACCTGATCACGGTGACAATACAGCCCAGCACGACCAACACCTCGCACAAAGGACCCAGCACTACGTGCTATCTAACTGCGGCAAGAAGTAAGAAGTAAAGAAACCAGAAACCTGTTCAACACCAGAAAATAAAAACTTACCAGCCGCAAGTAACAAAGTATATCAAGAAGATGAATTAAAGGAAACCTGCCGCAAATAGTTTTAAAAAACAAACGAAACGAAGGAAAAAACTAACCATGAGGACTTTGACACTGCTTCATGGGTGGTTGGTTGTCCAATGCCAAGTGACGTGTCCGCCTAATCTGAGGTGAAAAATCCTGCCCTGTGCTCCTGTTTTCTGGTGTGAGGGCCGACCCAGTCTACTTTGCCATTGTTGGTCAGAGAGATCCTTCTGCTGCGCTGATACTTTCTCACTGATGATGTCATGGAGTTTTCGTAGTGACTGCATCGTCACTGTCACTCTTTCAAGAGTCCAGCGTCTTTGCGTTGTCCTGGCTAGCACCCTAACTGGAGAAGGGCTTTCTGCGCGTCATCGCGCAACGTCACGTAACGTCCAGCAGCCATCTTGTTCCTTCGTTTCTATGGTTTCAGTAACACAACCCAACGCTATCCAATTGCGGTGTATAGAGCTGTGCTTCAACGACGGTGTTGTGTTTACTGTTCACAGTACCATGCAACGTACCAGCACGCTGCTCGTGCTGAATGGTTTATGACGTCAGTGTTTTCTGATGTGGAACGCTGGCAAGGGTTATGACAGTTGGGGTGATGACAGTTACTGGAGGGCTCTTGGCAGACAGACGTTCCTTGGTGTTAGTGCGCTTCATGAATAAAGCTTTTACCTACTTACCTGTCTCACGGGTCATCTCTACAATTTGGCGATGATATGGGATCACTGACACCGCGACAAACCCACGTGTGGTCATCTGTTCTACATTTTAATCACAGGACGTCTTCGTGTTGCCGAGTCCTGCCATTCTTGTTTTCCTTCTTCTTGTGGAATCGTCAGGGAGTTACAGTTTCTGTGATACCTTCTGTCTCCTATGGCAAGTTCTTCATAGTAGCTGTCTAGTCGTCCTGTACTGTGTGATCGGCCATCCCTGCAAGCAATATATGGACATCATTCCTGTCAGCGATCGTTGAGCCGGTGAGGGTTGTCTTTGCCGAACAGCTGACGGAGGATTCTGCGCGCTGTCAGAGTCCCTGGTCCTGTGGTCTGAGACCCGAGTGGAGGGTGCTTTCGCCTTATTGGGGATCTGTGTTGACCATATCTGACATTGTGAAAATTTTGTTGGGTGACTTCACTCGCTGCACGTTCCTGTCAGGGTGCCTGGCGTACCTCAGGCGAATGGCGCATTTCCCTCAGGACGGGCTGTGACGTCAGTGGAACGCATACGCTGATCGACGTCTGGCGGCCATTTTGAAAGGAAGTTCAATCTCAGCGTGTCTCCCACTACGGTGACACGCACACCAATTCTTTCAGTAATTTTAAAGCGCAATTCCTACGGTGCAGTTTGTGCACGTTGCAACGGTGACACGCACACCTGTTATGGCATAATTTAGCGTGTCTATAATCTAGCGTGTCTACTCCAACGGTGACACGCACACCTTTTCTGTCAATAACTTTGTTTAAGGCTGACGGGGAAGAAAAAAATTAAAGCGTTTTTCCAGCGGTGATACGCACACCTGTGGCTAACATAATCAGTGCGTGTTTCTACATCGGTGACACACCAATTCCTGTGATTATTTTCGTGGAACTAATATAGGCATCAGAGACACACACTCTCCTGGGTTATTTTTATTTACATCCTTTAAGAAACCCATCGACAGATTCACACTTATAAAATTCTGTTTGGGCCATTAAGGAACCATTTGACGTGTTACCTAACTGGGATACACATTGTGGAGAATTGCTCACACGCTATTCACAAAGTTAGCGTACCAAAGTACTTCTATCTTCTGTTTCTACAGTCATGGCTTCTGGTAATGTGTGGAATCTGTCTCCCCCGCTACCTTTCATTCCTTCAACGGGTGATGATGCACTTAAATGGGAAGAGTGGGGGGAATATTTCGAGAACTACATGTCTACTTTCGAAGATGAAGAAGAATTGACTCCTGAAAAGAAGAAAAAAATTCTTCTTCATTGTTTAGGAGCTAAAGCTATGAACATTTACAATTGTATTAACAAGAAACCTAGAGTAGGTGATGTGTATATACAATCGCATTGGAAGATTTAACTATGCATTTCAAGCCCACTATTTCTATCTCAGTTAACAGGTTTAAGTTTTTTCAACGTAAACGGGCCCCTGAGGAGTCAGTAGAAGATTATGTTGAAAAACTTAGCGCTTACTTTCAGGTTTGGGGCATTACATGATGAATTAGTTCGCGACCAAGTTGTCATGAGGTCCTCTAATAAACATGTTCAGGAGAAATTGTGGGCTAAAGGCGAGTTGCCTTTAGAAGAAGTAGTGGAAATAGTTAAATGTACAGAACTTACATGTACAAAAGCTGTGTTGCAGGAAGAGAGATCTTCCACGGAAGACAAATCCACTGTGGCGAAAGTAATAGCTTCTAAAAATACAAACGGCAAACCCCGTGCTGGTTATGTACAAAAAAAGATTCTAATTACAAGGTTAAACTGTCTGATGATAGAAAATGTTTTAGATGTGGTAGCAGATACCATTTGGCGAATGACAAATCTTGTCCAGCTTTGAGGCAAAAGTGTTCAAATTGTGGTGGAGTTGGGCATTTCATTGCAATGTGTCCGAAGAAACAAAGGGGGAAGAAATGTAAAAGCTATTGTGCTGGATGAACAAGAGGATAGTATTTCTTCAGATGAGGATGATATGAATTTATTTGTGTTGAATGTTGAGGATGGAGGGAGCAAAAAGAAGAAACCGATTTGTCACATGAATATTGGTGGGGTGGACATTTCAATAGTGGCAGATTCAGGTTCACCATATACCATCGTTAACGAAATGGTGTGGTTGTAAAAATGTGTTCCTGTTATCGGCAGAAAGTTACAAAGTCCTGACATTTTTCCTAAATCTTTTACATATGAGCCTATCGAAATGTTGGGTTTCAGAGAATTACAATTGCAGTTTGTCTCGTCAAATGCTAGGCAAACTGTATATCTCAAAGGTCGGTCCGTCTGTATTAGGATGGATCAATCATGGGGAATTAGAAATAATTCTGGATTCTAACAGCCCGGATCCTGTCCTGATTTTACAAACTGAAGAGGAGTGTAACAATTTCTTTATGAAAAGGTTTCCCAAGGTGTTTTCGGAGAAAATTGGAAAACTTAAAGGTTTTGCTCATGAGATCAAACTCAAAGAAAATGCCGTCCCTTGCATACACAAGTCTAGGAACATACCGTTTTCTATCATCAGTGAAGTAGAAGAGGAATTGAAGAGATTGCAGAAAGAGGGTATTATTGAGCCGGTAGAATCAGCGGAGTGTGTTTCGCCTTTGGTTATCGCGAAGAAATCCAATGGCAAACTCCGTCTATGTGGTGTTCTACGCGATCTCAATAAAAACATCTTGGTTGATCAATTTCCCTTGCCGAAGATTAGTGAAATGCTTTCCTATACTAATGGAGCAAAGTGGTTTTCCACAATTGAGCTAAGCTCCGCCTACCACCAAGTGGCTTTGCATCCCAGGAGTAGGAGCCTTACTACGTTTGTAACGCCCTTGGGATGTTTTAGGTTTAAGAGGGTACCTTTCGGACTGGCTTCGGCTGCGGCCATGTTCCAAAGGTTAATGAGCACACTCTTTAAGGAGGAAAGGAATCTCTTAATTTTTCAAGATGACATCATGGTAACAGGCACCACCAGAAGAGAACATGATGAAACATTGAACAGAGTCTTGGGGGTACTAGAACACCATGGCCTTACGGCCGAATTGCGTAAGTGTAAATTTGCTACAAATAAGTTTACTTATTTGGGACACGAAATTGATGGCAGTGGCATAAAACCAAAAAAAGAACCGTTGTCGGCCATTAGGGAAGCTCCCTCACCCAAGAACAAGGAGGAAGTTAGAGCTTTCCTAGGCCTTTCGGAATTTAATTTTATGCCAAATTTGTGCGTAATTTTTCTGCAAAGACTTTTCACTTAAGAGAACTTATCAAACAAAAAAACAAATTCGAGTGGGGTGCCACGTGTGAGGAATCCTTTATAAGGATTAAAGAAGGTATTTGCAAAGCTCCATCCCTCCAGGGGTTTAATCCCTGCTTCCACAGCGTGGTCACCACAGATGCGAGTACTAAGGGGTTAGGAGCTGTACTGTCACAAATAACTGAAGAAGGAAAAGAAGTGACTGTAGCCTTTGCCTCACGATCGATCACACCCACAGAAGAAAGGTATTTTGTCATTGAGAGAGAGGCACTGGCGTGTGCTTAGGGTTTGGATCATTTTAGGCAGTACATATGGGGTTAGAAGTTCACCCTAAGGAGTGATCATAAACCTCTTATAAAGGTACTTTCTACTAAGGGTCTCCAAATTGTATCCCCCTGCTTAGCTCGCATCTCCATGAAGCTGCTTGAGTTTAACTATGAGGTTGAGTATCTCCCTGGGATTAAAAATAAGGTTGCAGACTGTCTAAGTTGTTGACCTTTACCCAACACTGATGGCCAGGTCTCAGACATTGATACTTTTTGCATAGCCAACATTGTAGATGAGATACCATGCATTTCTGGTGCAGATTGGTCTGCAGCTATGGAGGAAGACGTTGTTCTCCTTGAAGTAAAAAAAATATAAGAGCTGGTTGGCCGGCAAAGAAAAGGGTGCCGGAACTTTTGCATCCGTTTTGGGAACTCAAAGATGAACTATCGGTTGAAGGAGACTTGGAACTGAAGAATGGCAAGGTCGTTCCTCCCAAGTGTTTACGTGCCAAATTACTTGAGATTTGCCATGAGGGACACCTTGGCATAGGTAAAACCAAGAGTAGAATCAGGAACTCGTACTGGTGGCCAGGGCATGACATCGAAATTGAGAGGAGTGTCAGAAATTGTGTTGCATGTGAAAATTCAAACCAATCTAAACACACATTGAGGCCTCCCCTTCAACCCCTTTCTTGTCCATCCATGCCCTGGGTCAGATTAGGGATTGACATTTGTGGTCCCATTCGTGAACACGATGAGATGTTGTACCTTATTGTGTTGGTTGACCATTTTTCTAAGTGGCCAGAAGTAGAAGTGGTTCAGAATGCTGAAGCCAAAAGTGTGGTTGGATTCTTACGTAAGTTATTCCTTAGAGAGGGCCTTCCTAATTGCATTGTATCTGACAATGGTCCACAATTTACTTCTGCAGTATTTAAAGAATTCATTACCAAGCATGGAATCGAACATAAAACCACTTCTGTATACCATCCTGCTGGTAGTAGAGAGGTAGAGAGGTTCAATCGGGTGAATAAAGGATTCATTCAACTAGCTAACCAAAACAACCTGTCTTGGAGAAAGCAAATCATCAACAATCTTTGGGCTTTCCGGGTAACTCCTTGTGAATCCACGGGTGCCAGTCATTTGGTGCTTTTGAGAGGGAAAACCCCCATAACTAAGGATAATGTGGGTTGGACAATCCCCAAAAGAGTGTTGGTCCCCCGAGGAAGTTCAAAGAAAGGTGCGGGAGTCACAAATGATGGGAAAAAAATACTATGACTCCAAACATGCTTGTAAAGAGGTTTCCATCCAGTTGGGAGTCAGAGTTAGAGTGAAGAAATCAAAGTGCTCGAGCAAAGAGCAAAAACACTACTCACAACCTTTGGAAGTCAAGAAAGTGTTTTGTAATTCTGCGCTACTGATTGATGGTAAAACATGGCATTTTTCATCATTGTCAATGTGTAAAAATGGGGTGGCCGCGCCTCATTCTTGGTGCGTGCCTATCGAACGAGATGGTTCCTGTGCCCAGGACTACGATTGGATTCTGGATTGTGAGGTGTGTGGAGACTCTTACCCACATGGTGCAACTGATGTATCTTCGGGTACAAATGATGTACCGTCTGGGGGCGAGTATACCTCTGACCGTTCATTGATTCGGAATGACAGTGGTAGTAGGTTGAGCGAGGAGTTATCTGAAATATACAAAGGATATCAGACCACCAGAGATACCAATGTCGACTTAGATGAGTCTGTGGATGAAGATCTTACGGCTCAGGACATCAGTTAAAATGACGAACCTACTGTGAGCAGATTTGGGAGAGTGGTCAAACCACCAGCTAAGTTACACGATTTTGTTCGTGATTAGCAGGTGGTCTCATCTCTGTTCCAAGAGGTCTCACTTGTTGGTTCCACACAGTTTTGTTCTGTTTTATTGATAAGGAGATGTGTTGTGTTTACTGTTCACAGTACCATGCAATGTACCAGCACGCTTCTCGTGCTGGATGGTTTATGACGTCAGTGTGTTCTGATGTGGAACGCTGGCTAGGGTTATGACAGTTGGAGTGATGACAGTTACTGGAGGGCTCTTGGCAGACAGACGTTCCTTGGTGTTAGTGCGCTTCATGAATAAAGCTTTTACCTACATACCTGTCTCACAGGTCATCTCTATAGACGGTATAGCTGAGGTAGCGGAAAGGATTGCACTAAATCACCACGAGTGCTAACTCAACACAAGCACTAATGATCGTAGCATCAATGTGGCCAAAAGAAGATAAACAGTCACACACACACTGCCTGAAGGTCAGATGGTGTGAGAAGTGAATGGAGTTCACATACGATTGGTGCGTGTGTTTTGTTTTATGAAGGATGCGTGATGGATATCATATACAAAGGTGAATACCCCACGCTCTCTTTATTGTAAAACATTAAGCATTAGTAGTTTCACGTTTTTGTTTTTTTTGGGAAGAAATACCAATTCCACTTGATTTTCAACCATATTTCATCCAAATGTGAATTTTAGAACTACGAAAGGCCAAAGGCAAAAGTGAACACTTTGAAAACACTGCCACCTAGTGGATTTTTTTGTATGATCATATTAAATCTGGGAAAAATCGAGAAACTTGTCCGAGTGCACAGAACAAATATAAATAAACCAGCAAAGCTCCTCACCCTTTTTAGCATGCCACTTATAAAAACATTACACAATCGTAAGTGTCAAGAAACAGAAGCGGGTCAGAGGAACTTGAATAGGAACAAAGTATGAAAGTGAGGAACCGGGAAAACCAAGTTGTGTCAAAGCGCTCTGAACCAAGCATATATTTTGTGTTATCTGTATTAAAACATTAACCCATCATATTACATTGAAGAGGTTAGGTGCATACACCATTGGGGCACTTAAGGGAGTTCTGAAACTGTTATACTGGCAGATGGTAGCTGAATATCAAAGCTCATCGTCCCCATTCGTGTCTCTTGCTACACCAGCGTAGAAATACTCCCAGGGACAGTGACTGTGATCTCTATACATGTAAAGTACCTTACAGTGGAAAAGGATCAAAACCTAGAGCAGATAGTCCAACCAGGACAAAGTGTTCAGATTTATGAGAAAGTGTTCAGATCTGCAAAAGTATAGAATGTGGCAGAGTGACTAGAGAAAGTGCAGAATCTGTGAACCTTGAACAGGGACCAACGTCCCACACCCAGTACCTGCCATACACATTGGACCCAGGATCAGGGCAAAGAATTCAATAGGTTGAAAGCGAGCCCATAAGCGGGGCCACTGGATCCAAACCTGGGACACACGTCCTACAACTGGAAGCTAGTCCTAACCCCGTCAGAGTAGTAAGACTGAGATAATGGTCCCAGAACCAGTAGGGGCAAAGGCCCTGAAATCATCAGGACACACAGCTCACAGTACCAACTGTGGGCTAAGGTCCCATCGGCCCATTACAAAGAGTGAACAAAGGTCGTCCAAGAAGGGACTAAGGTCGTTCTTGATTGAACAAGGAGTGGACAGAGTTCGTCCAAGGCGGGACAAAAGTCTTCCCACAACTATGAATGGACTATGGTCGTCCAAGAGTGGACAAGGATTGGACAAAGGTAGTCCAAGAGAGCACAGAGCCCATGACTGGTATGGTGACCAGAAGTGGGTCATAAGATCCAGAACAGGGTCTAACATTCCACATCTGGAAGCTGGCCAGGGAACTCTTAATCCTGTCTGTAAACTAGAAGGGTAGAAATGTTCCCAGAACCAAGAAGAAGTTTCTGCAATGGGGTCTCTGTGCCCCAGTACTAAGATCAAGAGTCCAGTATCAGAAAATGTAAGAAAATCCAGGAAAATATTTTCTTGCACTTAGAGTCCAAAACACAAAATCTATTTCTGAGGCCCTCAAGCAGAGCAAATGATCTAATACTCAAGAAAGAGTTCAACAACTTGTTAGAGGGATCCAGAACCAGACCGGGACTTCTAGTTCAAATTGTATCTTCAGTTTAACCTTTATCTTCATCTTGGAGCGCAAAACAGGTTGAGGAAAGTGAACTGCCTCTTTATGTGGGGGGGGGGGGGGGGGGGGGGGGGGTAGAGGGCGCACTGCGGAATGGCTGCTCCTTGAGACCGCTCCGCCGGACAGGTGCCATTAACTGACAATTACACGGTGCCCCGGCTGAATTTGGCGAGAATCTACGGCAGATTTTGCATCCGGAATGTGTCCCTGGTGAGATGAGTGGACCTCCGGCCCCAACACCAATTCTGACGGCGAGATATTTGTAGTTTGGAAGTGCTCGTGCCCGGCAAGACAAGATAGCGGCGCCCGGGCCCGCGGTCCGCTAGGTAGTACACCCTGGCTGGTTGACCCACGGCGGCCCAGATCTGCTGCCAAAGTAACTGGAACCTGCCCCAGCTGACGGCGACGGAAGGCGATGTGGAGGTACGCTGCATAGAACGCTTCCCCAGCTCGTTTTGCCTGCGAGCACAGCGATATGGGGTCGATCACTAACATGGCGGCGCCGCGACCACCAACACAGACTGCGAAAACTGCTTACGAAGCGGAGCGTGTTGACCGTGGCTGAACTATCTGCGCCAGACAAGCATGCACGCGCATGAATGTGATTGCGGCCGCCGCTGCCCACTGCACCTGGGCGCTGGAGATGAGACGCCACGAAGACCCTGACTGTCACACGCCACCATACTGGGACGCGAAGTGAGTAATCGGCGCTAGACATTGCTCGCTTAAGTGGAAAACGGCTGGCTTCCCCGCAAGACGCGCCACTACCTTGGGCGATGTATCTGCTAACCCTGGCTGCCCTTCCAGTGACGTGGGGGTGACTGTCCTGGGAGTGGACTGCCTCGTGGACCGCGAACGCTGCGACATGCGCTATTGCGACGCATATGAATACACGCCGTGTCTACCTCCTAACTGCTTCTAATTAACATTGTCCATCCCGACCTGTCGCCTCACGAAGCTGCTGGCAACGGCCGAAATAACCTGAACACAGTGCGCTATACCAGATACTGTCCCTGATACTGGCCCACGCTGGGGAAACAACGACGCTGTAACATGTGGGGCTGCACTGGCTGATACCACGCTACCACTCCCATGCCACCCTGGCCTGCGGCCCAACTGGCGCCACTAAGGGTGCACCTACAGGACGACAAGTGTTAGCGCACAAGAGGCCCACGTTGCTCCTGGCCCCCAGAGCATAACAGAGACTGACTTGCTATCAATATTCTCAACTCCCCACGTTGTCACGATGGGCAAGCCGGAGAAGCAACAAACAAAGCTTCAGTTTGAAACCAGAAAGCAGCCCAAGAGCACGACCGCGTCCCCAGACACTGAGGGCGACAACGACGCAGAGGGAGGAGGCGGACTAGAAGATGTTCTCAGGGCGATTCAACATAGCCTGCAAGAGATGAATGGCAAACTGGACGGCCTGGCGCTGAGAGTGGACAACATTGCTGCCAAACTAGACAAACATGGTGAACGCCTCGTGGAGGCAGAAACTAGACTATCTACAGTTGAGGACGAATCCAAATCCACGGCCACGGCCTGCGCACTCATGGAAAAAACGATGGACTCGTTACGCGCTAAGATTGAGGACCAGGAAGCCAGATCTAGACTCAATAACGTCCGAATAGCAGGCCTGCCGGAATCAACCAACACAGGCAAAATGGAGCACTACGTGGAACAACTAGTGAAAGACTTATTTGGTGGAGAGAATCTATCTTCGGTGTTCCTAGTGGAGCGAGCACACCGGTCCCTTGCACCTCGTCCGAAACCGGGCGCCTCGCCACGGATTATAATCGCCCGACTGCTCAACTACAGAGACCGGGATACGATCCTACGGCTGGCACGTGAGAAAGGTGACATTACCCATCAAGGTAACAAGCTTCAATTCTACCCGGATCACACCATGGCGGTCCAAATGGCCCGAAAAGAATACGGCCCAGTCAAGAAAAAATTGCGCGACCTGGGTATTGAGTATGCCATGCTCTATCCAGCGAAACTCCGTCACCAATGCAGGTAAATCCACGATTTTGCCATCACCGCAGCCTGCGCAAGAATACCTCAAGAAACTTGGCCGACGGCGCAGAGCGAGTGAAATGAAATGAAAATAAAATTTGTAAAGCGCTACAGTTGCCCTCAGGCGTCCAGGCGCTGTGACTAAACAAAAATGCCCTCCGATGAACAAGAAGCTTCTGGTTACTGAAACAAAAAGGTTTTAAGCTGTTTCCGGAAACTGGTTGAGTTGGGGTTGCTTCTCATGTGCAAAGGGAGGGTGTTCCATAATCTTGATACATTGAGAGAAGGAACGTCCTCCTGCTCTGGCTCTGAAGATTCTAGGAATCTTGGCCAGAGATGCGGGCGAGAATCGAAGCACCTTGTTGGGCAGGTAAGGGGAAATCAAGGAACAGTTGATTTCTGGGCCCATTTTCCAGAGAGCCTGGTGAGCAATGCACAGAGCTTTAAACTTAACTCTGTCCCTGACAGGCAGCCAGTGCAACGTTCTTAGCCCAGCTTTTATTGAAGTTCTTCGTGGGACTCCAAGTAGCGCACGAGCAGCACAGTTTTGGGTGCGCTGAAGTTTTTGCAGGGTGTAGTCCGGTGCTCCAAGATAAAGGGCGTTATTAAAATCCAGGCGGGATTGAACGAGGCCCTGTAAAATTATCTGCCTGGCCTCAAATGGAAGAAGGGGAAGAATTTTTGTAATCACCCTGAGGAGGCCAAAGCAGGTGGCCGCCACCTTGGTGGCCTGTGTATTGAAGCTCAGCGACTTATCTAGCCATACCCCCAGGCTTTTGATGTTATCTCTGGGGGCAGGGGCCGCCCCCATGCTCGCGGGCCATAGCAGCTCCAAAGTAGAGGGGGCCGCCGGGCCCAGGAGCATGAGCTCAGTCTTGTCATTGTTGAGCTTCAGACATGAGCTCATCATCCAACTCCTCACCTCCTCCAGGCACGCTGCTAGATTGGGCGGCGATTGGAGGCCACTCTTCTGCACAAGGGAGACCACAAGCTGGGTGTCGTCCGCGTAGGAAATGATGTTAATACCATGCGGACGAACAATCCCAGCCAGCGGCCTCATATATGCATTGAAGAGCGTAGGGCTCAATGATGAACCCTGAGGGACTCCACACCCCAGAGGCCTGCTCGATGAAACTGATGTGCCGTCAAAGACCTGGAAGGTTCTATCCGATAAAAAAGACTTGAACCAAACCAGTGCTTCTCCGGACACTCCTAGGTCGGCGAGACGGTTCATCAGAATTTTATGATCTACCATGTCAAAAGCGGCACTCAGATCGAGGAGGATCACTGCCACTGCCCCCCCCCCCCCCCCTCCCCCCCGATCCAAGATCCGTCTCGCCTCCTCAGTCACAGCCAATAGAGCAGTCTCTGTCCCATGTTTTGGGCGAAAGCCCGTCTGGGAAGCATCGAGGAGGTGATTTTCCTCAAGGAACTTCGTCAGGGTGGTATTAATGTTCTTATCCAGGATCTTAGATGCCCATGAGAGCAGAGAAATCGGGCGGTAATTGCTAGGGTTAGCTGGGTCAAGGGCAGGTTTTTTTAGCAAGGCCCGTACCAATGCATGATTCCATGTCACAGGTACCATCCCGCTCAGAATGGAGGAGTTCAGCAATTCCATGAGAGTAGGGAGAATGGTTTTGCTAGCCAACCCCAGCGAACCCGGAGGAGCAGGATCACACGGTGAACCAGATTTTATTTGTTGTGCTAGAGACTCCAATGTTTCCAGATTCAACAATGAAAAGGACTCTAGCTTGCTATGAAAGAGAGTTACTATATCCAAAGCTGAGTCAGAACGTTGGGTGGGTGATTCAATGGCTGGATCAGTAAAGGAAAGGTAAATTTTATTAACTTTTTGAAAAAAGAAATCAACCAGCTCGTTACATTTAGAAGGGGAATTACTATTGTCTACGGCGAACGGAGGGGGTTTTATCAGGGAACTCACTACCCGGTATATTTCTTTCGGCTTAGATTTAGCCATTGTTATTTTGTCATTATAGTAGGCTGCTTGTGAGGTTTTTATTGCCAGTTTATAGTTCCTGATAGCATCCCTGTAAGTAGCTTTATTAATAGGATTGTAAGTCATACGCCATTTCCTCTCTAGTCTCTTGCAGGAGCGCTTTTTGTCCCTAAGGTCTTCTGTGTACCATGGTGCTGATTTACTCTGCCTCTTTGACCCAGATAGGTGTGAAGGGAGAACCAGATCAAGAGAGACGGTGATCCAATCGTTCTATTTATTATTATTTGCCATTGGGTCATGGGAGAGTAGAGGTCTAGTGGTGCTAAGGGCCTTCGTCCAGTTATCTACAGAGAGTTTGGACCAATTTCTGGTTTTCCTAGATGTGAAAATGGAAGGAGGGGGTTTGCTTGTGGTCCAGGTGAAGGCTATCAAGAAGTGATCCGACCATGGTAGGCTGCTAATAGTGCCCACTTTAAGTTGGTCACTATTACTAAAGATCGGGTCTAAGAGATGACCTTTTTCATGCGTAGGAGAGGGAACTAATTGTTCTAATTGGATGGCGGCTAAACTCGACATCATCTCTAGTGCCATGGGGTCTGACAGGTTGTCAAAGTGAACATTAAAATCTCCAAGTTAAGTAAAATTAGAGGGAGAGGTAACAAGTTGGGAGACCACCGACAAAAGAGAGGTGTTAAATTGTCCGATGGATCCAGGAAGACGATGAATAAGAATACCAGTGAAGCTGGTGTTGGGAGAAAACTTGATCACAAAAGGGAAACTTTCGCAATCCTCAATCTCCTCCGTCAAGCAGCGGCAGACATAGCTCTCTTTATAAATGATCGCAAGGCCACCGCCTCTGCCCTGCGGTCGATCAACCCGCGCTATCTGGTAACCCGGGATGTTGGCCTGTGCCAGATCCGGCTGAGAGTGGACGAGAGAATCCACACAGTGACTCTGAATGAACAGCTTATCCCAGGTAACCTTGCTTGTTTACTTCTTCGGCTACATTGAGCTGCAGAGCTGCATTATGCGGGTACGTGCTCACCTAAAAGAGACACGAACCTGACTTTAACTGTGCCCTGCTGTTAGTAAGATTGTCCATATGTGCTCGCAGGAAACTGCTATCCATTCAGAGCAGATACCACTAACGATGTCACTGTCCATTATGAGCGAGTAGTTGTCAATATGCCCTTTCATTCTGCATATATGAACACCTGGCTTCTGCCATGTAGACTACGAGAGAGAGCGTTAGGGGCCTGAATAACCCTAAGAAGATACGTCATATATTTGCTTATTTTAACAGGCTAAAGGTGGATGTGGCATTCTTCCAAGAAACGCACATAGCGGCCAGTGCTGTAACCACTTTAGGGGCCAGATGGGCAGAATCGACACACCATTCACAATACTCCTCCTACTCCCGTGGTGTCAGCATTCTAATACGAAAAGGGGTACACTTTAAGATCACAAATGTCCTGAAAGACACAGCAGGTAGGAGCATAATAGTTGTAGGTACTTTACGCAACCAACACGTGGCATTGATTAACACGTATGGCCCGAATACAGATGACCCTAATTTCTTCATCAAGCTATGGCACACCGTAGCTGACTTGCAGATCACAAACCTACTGTGGGGCGGCGATTTTAACATTGCTCTGCGAGATGGACTAGACCGTTCGCCTAACACTACTGAACCGCACAAACCAGCACGGACGGCATTGCAGGACGCCATGGCGGATCTGTACCTCAGCGATCTCTGGAGAGCTCGTCACTCCGCCACCACTGAAGCCACACATGTTGCTGCAGCATTCAGCAGCTGGTCTAGGATTGACTATTGTCTGGGTACCAATAACCTATCGTTATGGACAGCCTCCTTAAAGCACTTACCACGCACGCTTTCCGACCATAACCCGGTTTTGTTGTCACTAGAGCTGCCATGTTATGTCCCGCCACCGTTTGCAAGGAGATTTAACGCCAAAGCCCTTCTAGACTCGGTGTACATGGACACTATCCATAAAGCGATTGCAGAATACTTTGACCATAACCTTCCCACCACTGATGACCATGGGGTACTATGGGAAGCATTCAAAGCTACGATAAGAGGCACATGTAAGCACCACAGCAGGCATACTTAAAGATATCAGATACCAAATTACTAGTCGAGAGCATAGACTACGAACATTGGAACACAATTATGAGCACACACGAGACTCTCACATACTGGGGAAAATTCAAACGGTCCTGGCAGAATACAAGCAGTTTGCATCAGATGAACTGAAATACATCACGAAACGTACAGTGGCACGTACAAATGGCGAGGTGGGCAGACCGGGAAGAGCACTAGCACAGAAAATCTGCACTGGCCATGCATCACAACATATAGACATAAGAGACTCTGAGGGCAACCCAAAACATGACATACAACGCATTTTGGAAAAATGTATGTCCACTTATGGCAGCCTGTACGAATCACGCATAAATGTCAACAGCCATGTTAAAATACATGGAGGACATTGAAGTAGCATGGCTGGCTGACGCTCACAGGGAATATTTATCCCGGCCGATAGCAGTGGAGGAAGTCACGGATGTCATTAAAAGTCTTCCCAATGGCAAGGCGCCTGGCCCTGACGGCTTCACAGGTGAATTTTTAGAAGTCGTTCGCGGACTCGTTTGCCCCCACCTTGTGAGACTATACGGTGCAGCCCATGAAGTACAAACGCTCCCCACATCACTGAGAGAAGCCATCCTGATCGCTATACTAAAACCAGGCAAAGAACACGACCGGTGCGACTCCTACAGGCCATTGTCGCTTATAAATATTGACACCAAAATCATTGCGAGTCTGTTGGCAGCCCGACTCAAGCCTCTGATGCCCCTCTTAGTGAGGCCAGACCAATCGGGATTCATCCCAGAACGATCCACGACACACAACACTCGCACTTTGTTTGCATTGGCTCACTATCTAACACCAGAGACTAAGGCGGTGGCGGTGCTATTAGACGCTGCTAAAGCTTTCGACACAATTGAATGTCACTTCTTACATGCTGTGCTGCTACGCATGGGCTTCCCTGTCATATTCACGCAGTGAATCTCAATGTTATACACTGACTTAACAGCCCGCATAAAAGTGAACAACTATGTCTCAGACCCCATCCGGATCTGCCACGGCACCAGACAGGGGTGCCCCCTATCCCCCATGTTATTTGCTCTGATTTTGGAGCCTCTAGCGTGTAAAATAAGACAACATCATCACTATTCGGCCCTTTAATTCCCGACACGCCCCCTCCACATATCCCTTTATGCGGATGACATGGTATTGTATGTCAGGGATCTGGAACAGCACTTCAACCTTCTGTTGAGAGAATACATAAAATTTGGCCAGCACTCTGGCCTACATATTAACTGGACCAAATCTATTATCCTCGCACTGACCGATAGTACGCTCCCCTTTGCGCTAGACTACCCATTAGAGTGGCAGGAGGAACCTACACGCTATCTGGTGGTCTGGTTCCATAGAAATCCAGAGCTTGTCATCTGCACAAACTATGGTAGAGTCATAACTGAGCTGAAAGCCAAAGTAGCGCGCTGGAATAAGCTCCCCCTCTCACTAGCTGATAGGACAGCCATAGTCAAAATGGTGCTTCTGCCGAAGTTACTTTATTTATTCAACAACATACCGATTAAACCACCCGCTGTGGTATTTCGAAACATAAACAAACTAGTCCTTAATCTACTTTGGGCAGGAAAACAAGCCAGATTAAATTTACAGACGATGACCCTACCATACGCCCGGGGGGGATTCAAAGTGCCTGACTTTCTACTCTACTATCTGTGTGCACAGGCGCAATTTGCGCATTATTGGTATCATGAAATCCCCTTCATGTCCCACATTGCAGTAGAGACCGGAGACGCCCTTCCGATACCACTAAAGGCTATACTACCTCACAAGAGGCCTAGGCTACATGAGCGTGATATTAACACCATTGACGCAACTAACGAGGCCTGGCAACTGATTGGTAAAAAAGCGGGTAAACTGCCCTTATATGCGCCGGCACTGTCTCTAACATGCCACCCAGCACTCTTGGTTACCCAGGAACAAGTAGGGATGGATCTACTCAGGCAGGCGGGCATAGATACAATGGGAGATCTCTATATTAATGGGACATATGTACAACTAGCGGATCTTACCTACATCAGCAACCCTACACTACTGTTCACCTTCACGTACTATAGATTGCAGCAGGCAATGAAACTACACTAACAATCATACCCTGCAGAGCCACAAACAATGACATCTTTACAGTTCATGCTCACTACGCCCACTGCAGCGAATCTAGTATCCAGATTATATTCCAGATTACAGGACGACATTGCAGGTAATACTGAGACCATGAGACTCAAATGGAACACTGCCATACCAGACCCCTTAACGGAAGAGGAGTGGACCACCACATGCCTACTAACTACCATGTTGACCGCGAATGGTAATTTGAGGATCATACATTATAAATACTTACATGAAATGTATTATACGCCATATCGGCTATATAAATGGGGACTGAATACAGACTCAAGATGTAAGAGGTGCAGGCAGGAAGATGCAGATTTCATACACCTGGCGTGGCAGTGCTTGAAAATTGCAGACTATTGGGTGCAGGTAACTGATGCACTAAGTGATATGCTAGAGACGCACATTGACTGCACATTAAAGGTGTGTTTGCTGGGACTGGTGCCACATGTCAGAGCAAGCAAGCGAAAGTTCTGTGCTGTTGCTCTCCTGATGGCCAAGCGTAGAGTCTCGTTGCACTGGAACAGCAGACGATGCCCAACGTTGAGGCGTTGGCTGGAGGACCTGATCTACTGTCAGGATACGCTGACGACATATGAAGAAGAACTTCCACTCAGGTCCCGCCAAAAGATTACTGGTCATACCTACGCAACTATCTTGCCACACACTCATTGGAGCGAACTGCACAAAGTACGGACGATCTGTAGATCGAAATGCATTCAGGCTACAGTTATAATAGAACAGATGATAGGAGGGCGAATGCTGTGGTACTGTGGATGTAATCCTTGTTAATTTCTTTATATATTTCTTAAGGTATTTTTTGCCTCTTTTTTTTTTTTTCTGATGTTGTTACAGGGTATCGGTAATTGAAAGTTTTCTTAAATATTCAAAAACTGTGAGACACCAACTACACTATACTGTCTGCGTCCTACTACTGTAATCCCTATCACGCTTCTACACCCCTGATTGTCGGCCATTTCACTGTATTACCCTATAACATGCTGTTTGATGTATGAGTATATTGCAGCCGGCCTCCGAGGTGGAAGGCACAATGCTGTGTTCATTTGCATTTTTCTGCAATAAAGGTCTTACAACCAAAAAAAAAAAATTCTCTTTGTGTTGTTTTTGCTGGTCACGGACTAATAGGAGAAAGTGGACTGACTTTTCCTGTTTTGGTCTGTCTAAGGGAAATAGGTGGTGGTGATACCTATTAGTTGTTTTGGGTGATGTGTCTCCCCTCGCATTTCACTCCCAACACTCTTTGCCCCTTAACGCTCGTTTGCCTTCTCTATCTTTATTTTTCTCTCTATTATAAAGGAGGAGGATGGTATGTAATACATTTTTAGATAAAGGAGGAGGATGTGTAGTAAACTAGTTCTCCTTCCAACATGGCCACCTGCTGTCATCACACTTTCCTCTATGACCTTACCTACTAGCCTCCCAGAATGCCTGTCTACATTCTATGTTGTACTTGGAGGTTCCTGGTTGAGTGTGTTACAAGGGGTGTAAACGCATCCTTGAGACTGGGCGCACACACACCAGGTTCGTCATATGAAGACAGACTCCGTTATTAGTTATGACAATCAATTGCTTATTCAAAGATTGATCATGTTTTTTAGTTGTAGAGGTTCATAGGTTCATGTTTTCCAAATTTAAAATATTTTCTGAAAATTGCAAACCTCCTCCTTCTTTCTCATCACACCCCTGATTGTCGGCCATTTCACTGTATTACCCTATAACATGCTGTTTGATGTATGAGTATATTGCAGCCGGCCTCCGAGGTGGAAGGCACAATGCTGTGTTCATTTGCATTTTTCTGCAATAAAGGTCTTACAACCAAAAAAAAAAAATTCTCTTTGTGTTGTTTTTGCTGGTCACGGACTAATAGGAGAAAGTGGACTGACTTTTCCTGTTTTGGTCTGTCTAAGGGAAATAGGTGGTGGTGATACCTATTAGTTGTTTTGGGTGATGTGTCTCCCCTCGCATTTCACTCCCAACACTCTTTGCCCCTTAACGCTCGTTTGCCTTCTCTATCTTTATTTTTCTCTCTATTATAAAGGAGGAGGATGGTATGTAATACATTTTTAGATAAAGGAGGAGGATGTGTAGTAAACTAGTTCTCCTTCCAACATGGCCACCTGCTGTCATCACACTTTCCTCTATGACCTTACCTACTAGCCTCCCAGAATGCCTGTCTACATTCTATGTTGTACTTGGAGGTTCCTGGTTGAGTGTGTTACAAGGGGTGTAAACGCATCCTTGAGACTGGGCGCACACACACCAGGTTCGTCATATGAAGACAGACTCCGTTATTAGTTATGACAATCAATTGCTTATTCAAAGATTGATCATGTTTTTTAGTTGTAGAGGTTCATAGGTTCATGTTTTCCAAATTTAAAATATTTTCTGAAAATTGCAAACCTCCTCCTTCTTTCTCATCAATCTTGTATGACAAGGGCTTAAAATGCCTACACTCAATAACAATGTGTTGATCTGATTGTCAAGATACACATTTGCAATGCCTGTTGTCCTTTTATCATCCACCACACATTTATCAGACGCTACTGTGAGAGCTGGGGGGAGTAATACACAGCAGAATCTGCTATAGATAAATAGTTGTTGGATTACAGAATAAAGTCGGTGTATTTCTTCATGACTAGGAGAAAGCAGAACTCTAGGGACTGGTTTTCTGCTGAGCATGGTTTTTGCTGAAAGTCCCAGCTCCTTCTGCACCATCCTTGGTCTGTTTATAGACTTTACTAGTCAGTCAGTAGACTTTACCAATATATTTTAAACGGTTATCAAAGCTTATTGATAGTTCCCGCTGGCCAATCTACAATGGTTATTAAGATCAGTGTTGTAGAAAAACCTATTCTTTGTGATGAATAGATGTTTTACCTTCATTTGTAGCCCTTGATTGCGACATATCCTAAGAATGATTCTTTAAAATGTGCAGTGTAGGTAAATGGGAAACTCATTCATGATCCAGAAGTGGTTGTATTTGGCACAATTTCGTAAATTGATACGTTTTAGTATGTGGAGTTGAATACCTACTAAGATGCGTGCTGCAGACCTCATTTAGCAATGTGGAGGCAATCCGCGTCATTAGAGGAAATGGAAATACACTTACGTTTCCTCTATACGACGTGCAACATCACCTCAGAAGATCATGGAGAAGAGACGACGTTGAGCGGTAAGGGGAATTTTAGATAACAAATATATAAATATAAGGATTGAGGGGGTTGTGTTACGCAGGGGTCCAATTTTAGGGTTAAGGGCAGGGGAGGGGTATTTGTAAGAAGGGTTTAGGGGTGGGGGAAATTGCGAAGGGAAACATTTTAAGGGTTCAGGGCAGGGGTAATTCTAAGAAGGATTGGGGATAGGGGGGTCTCGCAGGGGTACAGGGGAGGAGTATTAAAAAAAATTAGAGAACTAGAGAGGGGAGGGGGCGAGGGAGCAGTTACAGGAAATGGGCAAGGGGTCTGAAATAACCTTTACCAAGAGTATGCCCTTACCATGCATGAATTTACAACGAAAATCGTTGTAAAGGTATGCGTGGTAAAGTAATATTTTTGGTAAAGGTTTTGCTTGAGAATGGCATTTGCGTTGTAACGCATGCGGGATTAAGGCATGCGTTGCAATGGAATGCGTTGTAACGTCATACAACAGATTTGTTTTCAGAACCTTGTGTGTAACTTTGTATTTATCAATGATTATCTCCATGATGCTAGGGTCATCATTATATTCATAGGTTTCCCCCAATATGTCATGGGTGACCAATTATTAAAATAAGTACATGCAATACACTATTTCTAGAGTTTTGCATTTGATGCCATCCATATTCCATGAGTGACTTTTTTTTTTCAAAACCGTTTCCATGAGTGACTTTTGAGTCAAAATTTACCTCTAGTATGTTGGGGTCAGCATTATGCCATGGTTGTCTTCTCACCACTAACAGTATGCAATGGTTGTCTTCCTAAATGCCAAGAATGTACCTCCAGTGTGCCAGCACCAGAACTTGCGACTGGTGCCTCTTACCCCAGGAATTGTGTCTTGTAGGCCACAAGTTTTCCTTTTGCCAAGAATGACCTCCAATATGCTAGAACCATCGTTTTGCCCTGAGTGCCCCATATTCCAAGCATTAAATCTATATGCCTGTACTAGTATTTTGCAATGGGGGCCTCGAAGTCCACAAATAACTCCAGCTTGCCAGGGTGAGCAACAGACACGCAAGCAAAGCACATGCACACATTCACACACTCCTTCACTCAGTCTTGCATGCACACTCTGTTATACACACATTCTCGCGTGCACGTTCTTTCGCCAGCGCACACGTTTTCTTGCCGACGCGCCCCCTCTCTCGCACGTTCGATCGTGCGCACACGCTTGCGCGCTCATTCGCCCATTAGCTCGTGCTCATTCACCCAATAGCTTGCGCTCATTCGCCCATTAGCTTGCGCTCATTCGCCCATTAGCTTGCGCTCATTCGCCCATTAGCTTGCGCTCATTCGCCCATTAGCTTGCGCTCATTCGCCCATTAGCTTGCGCTCATTCGCCCATTAGCTTCTGCTCATTTGCCCATGAGCTTGCGCTCATTCGCCAATTAGTTTGGACTCATTCGCTCGCCCTCATTTGCTCGCAAGCATTCGCCCATTTGCTCACACTCATTCGCCCATTCGCTCTCAATTCGTATTACTGTCTCATCCTCAAACTGGTTCTCTCACTCCCTATTACTGTCTCATCCTTACACTGGCATACTCCTACTCAAGGTAGCTCATCTTACTCACTTGCACTCACTCACTTTACAGGTTTGCATACGCACACCACATACATTCCTACAATCGTAGTCACCTGTGCATGCCAATGTAAAAAAAATTTAAGCAGTTATTCTCTTTTGGTATAATAAAAAAAGTTGCTGACAAGGACAGAACATCCGTGGCCATAAGGGAGAGTCACTGCTGGTGGTTTCCTCTGTATTATGAGGAAGCATGAGAGTGGCATTGTAGCTTCAGTGAAGCTGTATGCCAGTAAGTATTCTAATTAACACGGACGAACTACAGACTCAGCTTAGATTAAGCTAAGAGCAAGGTTTGTTAGTATACAATTCTGCAAAGTATTGTGTGTCCCCCTGCCACACCTTTTCAGGTGTTTGTGTGCGTATGAACCTCAGCCAGTCTGTGTGTGTGTGTGTGTGTGTGTGTGTGTGTGTGTGTGTGTGTATATATATATATATATATATATATATATATATATATATATATATATAATATAGTATTTCATGGAGGGCTGTTTATGAATTTAATGCACAAGCAGCCTCCTCTGCTACTTGCTGGTGAGACTATGTTGAACTGTAGCTCTTGAGAGTGCTGGCGCAAACTTTTGCAATCATTGGTATATCTGTTGGTGTTCCTCACACAACAAGCCAAATGAGGAAATGTGTATAAAAAAATATTAACTTGCGGTTATAAGTATCAAAACCATCTCTTTTGTCGTTAGGGGGGTGGGAGTTAGTTGATGCTGTGTCAAGAGATCAGAATCTCCTTCAAAGGAAGGAAATGTAGTGGCTGGTTCCAGGCTGAGAAAGAAGGGCCTTTCAAGAACATTATAAGCCTCTCTCGTATTACAAAAGGTGCTAAAAATGTATTGAAAAGCAACCCTGTGTTAAACTGCTGGTATAATCTTTCATGGTAGTGCTGGTTTAAAATACCAAATGCAATTTCCTGCTGTGATAACCATGTTTTCCTCTTGCAGGAAATCCCACCAGTTGTTCCAGCATATTCGTCAATGAGCAGAAGAGAGTTCAGGAAACTGCATTTTAAAGCAAAGGAAGATTATGAGGAGGAAGAGGAAGAGGAAGAGGAGGAGGAGGATGATGATGATGATGATAATGATAATGTATAACTGCTGAAGGAATAAGGTGGGAAACTATGATTGTTGCTTTTGTTAAATTTAAGTACTTCTGAGTAATCGGAGTTAACCGTTATTCATTTTAATCAAAGGTGATGAATATTTTACTTGCTAAAAATCATATTTTCAGTCAAATAATTCATTAGCAAATGATTGGTGGACCTAGAGGCTAGATACCATAAATCAATGACCTTTTTCTGGGTTAATGTCCTCAGTGTAGTAGCTATTCATAGCTAGATAAAATGACTAGGCGAGAAATCTGAGCCGTTCTCTTTATTAATGAAGTGCTTTATTTAGAAGTGATTTTGGTCACCTTGGTTTGTACATCCTCCCAAATTGGTAATAGTTGACCTCTTTACGATAACTCGTCACCTTTCCAGAAAGCTTAAATTGATCGCGTCACGGTGTATTAATTTTTATACTGTTGGGAGACATGGTCAAGATCAGATATGGAAACTGAATGCCTCTTACCGATTCTGAGCCCATAGTCCTTCCCCCAACTCTGATACAGAGTCTCTCATGATGTCAAATCTGGTGCTGACCGGACCAGTCAGACTGTTCCGACCCATAAGACTGTTCCGACCCATAAGACCATCCAATTCCTCCTTTCTTTGATTGGCACTGTGGGGGATTTTGGTTGAGCTGTATCTGCTAATCCTTATACCTACCCTGACCCCGTGGAAGACCCTTTGGCCCAACCAGATGATGACCACTTGTATAAGAAACGGGCTGACGCCGGTAATCTAGACACAGCTCCAGATCTGGCCTTGTCTCCTCAATTAGTGTGGTTACGGATGTAGGGGGCTACCCTTGCTATGGTGATTAGGAAGGCAACTGAAGTCATCGATCTTAAGCTACCCTACATGGAAGTCTACTCGGTTTTGACATAGGTGCTTCAGCCGGGGATACTGCCACGGAACTCTTCCCACCCTTTAATGAAGGCCTCTCGGATATCCTGCTTGGGACACGGACCAAGCCTTGCATGGGTACCCCTGCGCACAAGCCGATTGTGCACCACCACCGCCCGGTCCTGGGAACCCAACTCTCCTCAACCAGCACCCTAAACCTGAGAGTCTGGTGGTACAAGTCCAGTCCGGCTCATCCCCTGCCACCCTACCAGACAGGGAATCCAAGAGGCTGGCCACCCTCGGAAAGCAGATTTTCTCTTTCGCCAAACCTGCACTGCGTCTGTGAACACCATGTGCCCCTTGGGCGAATATAGACACGCTGTGTGGGACTCTGTTGCACAAGTGCTGCCTATGGTCTAGGAGGAGGCCTGACCCACAGTGAACCAGACCATCACCAATGGCTTTGACGCAGCACAGTTCACCATCCAATGCCTGCTAAATACAACCGACTTGTTGGGCAGGGCCATTGCTTCATCGGTGGCACTCTGCCTCGATGCCTGGCTAAGAACTGCTTTTCGTAAGATGTTCAGAGATCTCTCATGGACATGCCGTCAACGGCACTTTCCTGCTCGGCGACGAGGTTGATTCAGTGCTTGAATGCATCACTGGTCAGCCATTGGGGCTCACCATGTCTCCACGCCAACCACACGTGTCTTTTTGCTCCTTCCTTGGTTATGGTAGGGTAGGGTTTATCAGCCATGTCCTTTACAGCAAATCGCCCATGTCTTTAAGGCTTCCCAGCCTTTTTGTGGCTGCGGATGCGGCTCCCACAAGTCCAGTGGGAATCAAAGAAAGGGATCTGCTCAGGCGACTGCAACCTCCAAACCTCTATGTTATGTTATGTTATGTTATGTTATATTGATTTATTATGCGCACAGATACCCCAGCCAAGGGGCGTCCCGGCGCAGAGACAAGGTAGAACATAACACAACAGGAAACTAAAAACATGAAAGCAGCTAAAACAGGAAAGTTTTTAAAGCCCTCCGGAAAGTCAAGAGGTCCTCCATCAGACGAATTTCAACAGGAAGGGAGTTCCATGCTGACGCGGCCTTTACACTAAACGAGCGGCCACCCATGCGACTAAGCCTAAATCTGGGGACCACCGCAAGGGCCAAACCCTGGGAACGGAGGGTGCGGGTGGGAACATAAAAGGAAAGACAGCTGGATAGGATTTCCGGGCCAATACCTCTCAGAATCTTAAAAGCGAGACACAAGACCTTAAAAAGGATGCGCTTCCTGACAGGGAGCCAATGTAGGGTACGAAGGACAGTTGCCACCGAGCTGAATCTGGGCAGGCCGACAATCGCCCTCGCCGCAGCATTCTGAAGCCGCTGCAGACTGGTTAACTCGGCCTGGTTAGCCCCAGCCAGAAGAGAGCTGGCATAATCCAGGCGGGAGATGATAGTTGCCTGGATCACCAGCTGCCTGGTCGGGGCGTCAAAGAACTTGAGAACAGGTCTCAAGCCCCTTAGGAGACCTTAGGAGACCGAAGCTATAGTGTGGCCTCATAGCAACATGGGCACTCCTTTGGAGGCAGGATCCGGCACTCCCTGCCACAATGATATGCCATTACATAGGACAAGAGGGTGCTCCAGACTGTCCAGCGCATACTCCTATTGAGCGGCGACAGTTGATGGTCTTCAGCCTCCCTCCAGAAGTCTGTGATTTCACCATCTTGGCAGCCGGAAGTCCATCTACAAAAACTGTATACATCTGCCATTGAGAAGTTTGTGGCTTGGTGCTCTGAAAAATGTGTTGACCCCTTTGCTGCACCCTTGTCCCAAGTGCTGGTGTTTTTTCTGTCCTTAGCCCAGCAAGACCTTGCCCTGGGCACAGTTAAGGGCTATCTTTCTGCCATTTTGCCCCTTTAGCAGTTGTCAAATCAACCCTACCTGATTAAGTCACCCATTATGATGCGTTATTGTAAGGTCTTCAGCACACGTTTTCTCCCAAACCTTTCGTTATACCACAATGGGGGACTTAATTTAGTTTTACTTTTCTGATATGTTCAGGCGCTTCTGCGCTCAGATTTCTGGCAATCAAGATAGTCATCTTGGTGTCCATCATATCAGCCATGAGGGTCAGTGAGCTACAGGCTCTCTATTTACCCTCCATACACCATCTATTTCCAGAGACAAAGTGGTTCTGTAGTAGGGGATCGCTGTGTATAGTCATAATCTAGTGATTCTGGGATACTGGGAGAAGTTCTGGAGAGTTCTCTTAAAGGCACAGTGTCCTGTTTGAGCCACATAATGGGAAATGCGTACACCTACACATGATGGCAGCCTATGGGGCTTGTCTGTCCATTCCTTTCTCTCTATCATCCAGAGGCTTTTGCTGGTAGAGGCAAGTTTCTCTATGGAGGAAACTGGGCAGGCTGTGCTGTTTGTGTGGAGTTTTTCGTGGAATTTCTAGTTGAAGTACTGGACAGTGTGGCCTGTGGATATAGGCTGCATTATCTGTCTTTAAATTCTCTCTTAAGTGTCTTTGCAGTTCTGCATTTTGTTTGACAATTTAAGAGATTATTTTTGATTGCTCCGGGGTCCACGCACATGGGCGGGACTATTCACTAGATTATGACTATAACAGAGATACCCCTACTACAGAACTGGAGTTACAGGACAGAAACTACTCCTTCTCTGAACACATGCCTCTTTTTTTCTAAAGGTGGTGACACCTCTCCACGTAGGCCAAAACATCACACTGCCCACTTTTCTTTGCTCTGCCTCACCCCTCTCAGAAGAGGCTGCATTGCCTGGACCCTAAAAGGGCACTGTCATTTTACATCGATTACCCCAAAGAACACGGGTGGACAATCCACTCTGGAACAAAGAAAGGGAAAGCAGTGCAGAACCAGACCATCTCCAGGTGGAATGTACTCTACATAAAGATCTGCTACATATTAACCAAGAAGCAACCTGCTGAGGGCATGCAGGCTCATTCTTCCAGAGCCCAAGCTGCATCCACTGCATTAGCTCATGGAGTTCATCCTGGGCATCTGTCAGGCTGTTGAGCGGGCATCCTTGCACGCTTTTTAATAAAAACTACTGCCTTTAAAGGCAGGTCCGTCATGATGGGTGCTCCTCCAGGAATTTGTGGTTTGGGCCAGTTTGCAGACCCACCTCAGGGGAAGTACTGCTTTGGTATCTAATCTAAAGCAAGGAATCTGGAACTAGAAGTGAGAGAACCTGAAAAATTGCAGCCATGTTTTTAATGCAAGTTACTTACCTTTGATAAGACCTTGACACTGAAATCATCGCTGAGGAAAGAGGATTGACAGTGACCAATGGGAAGAGAGCACCAAGAATATGCAGAAAAACACTGGTGAGAAGACTGACTTAAGAATGAGAAAGGGGCATGTGGCAGAATCTAAAGGGGGTATGTACAAGTGGCACCACAAATATGCATAGAAAGACACACAACTTGTCTGTAACCTTTATCTTCCCAAAGACCTCAGCACAGAGGACTGTGCGGCATGTGTAGTTATCCTGTCTAAAACCATCAGGGCAAGGCAAAAGCTAATTGGGCACACTACAGAATGGCATTACCACAGAGAACTGCACTGAAAGGGGGGCAGGATGCACACCTCGTGTTCCCCATTTCTCAAGTTCATCTGCTTACATCTAAAGGGTGCGTGCTGATTGAGTTTAAAGTGCCATGCCCTGTCGGCACTGTAGTTATAGACATCACTGTCGTGGGGCTTCATCACGCCCCAAACAACCGCACTGCTGAATGTGCGAATTCCGCAATTGTTTATTTGTTTTTTTCACCATAATCAAACTTCATCCATGTAATCCTTAGTATACCAAATCTATTTACTTCTTCTCAAATTTTTCTGCGAGTCCACATGCTGTGTCTATGTGCAATTAGACACAGCATGTGGACTCGCAGAAAAATTTGAGAAGAAGTAAATAGATTTGGTATACTAAGGATTACATGGATGAAGTTTGATTATGGTGAAAAAAACAAATAAACAATTGCGGAATTCAAAGATGGCCACCGAGCTGGACAAAGAGGCTCCCAGGGTTGGGATAATTATTCCTTAAAATATCCAACTGCATCCCCTTCCATCGATGAACCGCTAACTAACTGTGCAACAAGTAAGGCGTGCCAGATGGCCTCTTACTGGCAAAACCAGGTTTCCATTTATTGAGTCAGGAACGTTTGGATTTCCCTTGAGGGCTGCCTTGTCACATCTGGCATCGGAGTCCATTAGCCCTTGGACTACAGATCGGCACTGGAGAGCACCTCATCATATCTGCCCCAGATTCTCAGGTATTTAGCTCACTGGAGGGTTGATTCCTCTGGGATCCGCCTCGGTTGTGTGTCCAACTTTGGGCTTAACCCATCTGCATCACCTACCATACACCTCAATTCCTCCTGCGAGTGTCTGAAATCCCATAGTGTGGCCCGAGTAGCAGCTCAGAGTGGTCCCAAGCTGCTCCACTTATCGATCTCCGGCTGGATCAATTCACATGCACGATAGTACCCTAGCTCACGTCTACGGCCTGGGACGTCCTGATCTTGCTGCCAGAGGTTGCGCACATTGCCTTTCTGGGAACTCCACTCCCTCTCTTTTGCCAGTGCGCCCAGTCCTTCAGCTGACCCTGATGACCTCTGCACTATGGGAAACAAGAGGACTTGTGACCTTCTCAAAGCAGCCTCTTGCCGCCACTTATCTAGCACTGCTAAAGTAAACCAGATCCCGGTGAACCAGCACTCCATTTTAGTGGGCCCACGCCAGCCTTTTTGTCATCCTCAAAATGGCGCCCAGCTTTTAACTCCCAATCAGCAACAACTAGGAAATCTACCAAGAGAAACTGTTATGAAAGAAGGACTTAAGAACTATCACTGGGCTTCACTGTAATGATAGAAGGAATGAGCGCTCTTAAACAGGTAAAACAGACGAAGGCCTCCTTGAATGGCAGACAGCAAAGGAGAGCTTAACAGTACAGTCGGCATAACCATTGGCGGACATCTTGCAGTGGTTTTCGTTCCTGCGGTCTCCTAGGAATTTCTGCTCTTCCTCCTACAGGGCACCTGTGCCCTGCACCAACACTAGAGCTCCAGGAGTTATGAACTAAAAATAAGACCTTCTTCATGCAACCTACACCGTTCCTTTATTTATTTTTTTCTCTTGAATCCTAATGACCGGTAGGAGTCGCTAACCTGGTCTTCACCTCATGAAGCGGGCTATATCCTGAGCTGAGCTCAAGCAACCTCGCTGTATACAACCCCCACCATGGCACTAACTAAAGTTTACTCTAGGGCTAACCTGTTATCGCAGGTAGGGCGGAACGCTTCTAAGATCATCTACCCTCCAAACCTTTCTAAGAAAGCTGCAGAAAGTTTCAAACCTAATCTACTCAAAAGGTTCCCTCAAACACTAGTATCGGACACCAATTTATTCAAGTCTAAGGCAGTGGTGATTAATGACCACATAGTCTTCAGTAACAGAAGAGCACAATGCAGAAATGTCTTGACCTCCATGTTTTGTTCCAAACCAATGAAGGAAACTCCTCATGGTTTCAGAGTAATCTTAATTCCATCACCAGACTTCAATGCAGAGATGCAACAACGAAATCACCCCTATTCAAGCCTCTGACAGAAACCTCAATGATTTTGACAATGCCTTTAAGAGGATTATAAATAGCCTGGATAACATTGGGAAGGTTAATCCTCCACATCAAAGCCCTCCCACAGATATGATGCAGCCTGTCACATTGTCCAACTATACTGCAGCACTTGTCACTGCTCCACACACCCCCATCTCATCAGACCTCGATCACACAACCCTCTGAAAACTAAGAGCTTAACAATGAGGAAGATCCTGGATCTACTTTACCCAACATTATCTGTCGGAACACCAATTTAGGGGATCTGCCTTCCCCTTTACTTTCATGAGTCTGATTCACAAAGCGCCCCCGCCTGAAGTCTGTAAGTCTAATAGGGGAAGCTGCAGCTCTAACAACGTCCTGACACAGACTCCTGCCTATGCCCACGTAGTTCTCACCCCACTCCAGTACCCCCAGTGTCCTCTTCCTCTCAAACCAACTATCAGGTAGTGACAGTTAACCGGTAAATTCCTCCTACCCGTCACCCTCGCTCTTCCCCCAGTACACCTTTCTTGAGCCCATAACTGCATGGTCACATTTACGCATGCCTCCTCGCCCATGGAGACTCCAATCTCCCCCCACCACCACCGTCCATGAGGGGCCTCTTCTACTTTCCACCTCTAGTCAGACCTCCATATAAGAGAAGTTGGCTGACCTCAAGCAATATCTCCAACTAGTTAAAAGCAGCTTGCAGAACCTATTACTCATCCCAGTGAAGTTGGAAACATTTTTGATGAGTAATTCCATCCCTGAGACTAATTTTCCCAGCACTCCTGCTACAGGCAAGCATGGCACTAGAATATTTATGTCCAGGAAAAAAACACTACTTTTTCTTGGGAAAACTCTACCCTATCCTAATCGCCCATTGATCCACCAACCATCTATCCGAAGATGTCATCCACTCCCTCCTGTCTTATAATGGCCCTCACAGTGTCTCTCAAACCTCGGCACTCATTCATCCTAAACCTTCAAACCCGTTTAGAGAAACCACTGCAAAACACAGATCCAAGAACAACAACCTAGTCCATGTACCCACATCACACCTAGAAATGGTGGCAACTAAATCGCACATCAAATCGATGCTACTTAATTGCAGGTCAGCAGTCAAACACGCTGCTGATATTGTCAACCTTATTCTTGCACATGCCCTAGACATCCTGATCTTAACAGAAACTTGGCTCAACGGCGACTCCTTGTCAATTTTGGACATCTTAGTGCCTCCCAAATATGACATTAGACTGGATAGACTAGTTAAAATGGGGGGCGGTATTTCATGCATTTATCGCTCCAGTCTCACTCGGAGACTCTTACAAACACACAATGTCTTTGCACGATCACCTGAGTGTTGAGATCTGGAACAACAACAAGATTGTCGGTTTGTCTCCAGGAGTATGATCGATCTTGTGGAGCAATCTTATTTTCATCGAACAAATGTTGGAAATTATAGCCTCCAACTCGAACGTACCCTCCAACCATATCTTCCTTGGGGACTTCAATCTGCATTGGAACGATACAACTGAACTCTCACTGTGTACCTTCTAGGCTTTACTCGGAGACCTTAACCTCACCCAGGTTGGCAATATATCACTATATAATCTCCTTTTGCATACTAGAAAATGTCTAGACCAGGTCAACCGCTTAAGAACAAACAGCGGTCTAGGAATCTAACTGACATTTATGTGATGGACCTAACCTTTCTTACTAATAACCTACTCCTTCCAACCCCTAACATGACCAATTTAGACAACCTCACTGAACACTATAGTCAGACCATGACTAATATACTCAACACAGTTGCTCCGAAGCAACTCGAGGATTCCGGTCAAACAGCCCAAACCCTGGTTCAATGGCTCCCTCAACGAGGTACGTGACAAACTAAGGCTCTTCGAAAGACTATGGAGAAACTCTACTTCGGAAACTAACCTCAAACAGTTGAGGAGAGCAAGAAGTTCTTAGAATAAACATATCTGCAGCACGAAAGCGGAACACTTTAGATTTCAACTAGACAATGCTAGAAACAGACCTAAAAAGCTATTTGAAATCATCAAGCTAACCGTCCTACAATCTGTTCCAAAGATCTCTCCCCAGTAAAGAGTTCTTCTCCACACATTTTATCAAAGTCTAGAAAGATTGAACTAGAACTTCAACAGGCATCACATAATAGGCTTCATCAGGTGCAGTCCATCCCATCAACCTGCTTAACCTCAGAGTGCTTTGTCCTACATTGGCATAGGCCTTACTCCCAAAAATTGCACATAATGGAACAATTTCAGACTGCCTGACAATGCCGAGCTTTGAAAAATGTTAATGTCACTTAAACCCTCTAATCATTTCTATGATCACTTGCCAGCCAAATTCTTCAAAGACTTTAGATCGCCATCCTCCCTCTCTGGTCTGTGATAATCCATGAATCTCTCGTACAGAGTAGGATTCCTGACTGCCTAAAGAAGGGACAAGTCACTCCCATTCCAAAAAAGCCCAATGTAGACGCATCTGATCCCAAACCTTTCCGTCCAATTTCCAACAATTTCTGTCCAATTTCCAACATCATGACTCTAGCTAAACTTAATGAAAAATGCGTACACCTACAACACTGTAATCACATCGAAGAATTTCAGCTGCTTGAACAATGGAGGAGAAGTGTGGCTCACTGGTTAGAGCAGGCAGACCTTGAAGCAGAGGTCAGACCCGGGACCAGGGTTCAATTCCCGACGCGGCAGGGTCTTGAGCTCAAATGTCCACGGACTCGATAATTCTCGCTTCGGTGCCTGACCTAATCATGGGTTCACACTCTGCAACTCTGGGCATTAAGCTTGCTTAATCTCCACAACGGCCCCCCGCGGCGGGATGCCTGGCTTTCACCTTGGGGATGCCCGTTAGGGGCTATCTCACAGGGAAAAGCCAGGACGGGTTCCCAAGGCAAGCGCCGAGATGCCTCCGGGTAGTCGAGCGCTATATAAGAACATACAAAAAAAAAAAATACCAATCTGGCTTTGGAGCGTGACATAGTACTGAAACGTCCCTATCTCACATTGTTAATGCCGCTTTGAGTCTACTCGACCAAAATGTGCCATGTCTACTGATCCTTCTTGATCTATCCTCAGCGTTTGACACGGTCAAACATGAAAACCTGATTGCTGTTCTGGTAAAAAAAGATGGGGTTATCAAGACCGGTCTTAAATTGCTTTAACTCCTTATCTCATTTGTTTGTGACATTTTCGGAATGGAACTTATGTTCTCGCTATATGTACCTCATGTTGTTTTCGCTCTTATTGTATTGAGGTTGGTTCACTACAAATGTTTAGGATGTTTACTTGCTTAGTGACTAATCGTATCCTTTTTCTGATGTACAGCGCTCTGTTACCCTTTTCAGGTCATGTTCGTACTTTTATAAAACTTTTCAAATAAATAAAGACATGGGAGGGAGATGGTGAAAGCCAGCTCAACGCCGTCCACAAAGACAGGAGCCATGTCCACATCAAAGTGCCACTCTTAATCATTGCCAAAAACCGCAGAAGCACCAAGACACCTCAGCATTGAAAAATTCTTAAGCATCGATGTCGAAACAAAGACTTAGTGGACCTTGATGAACAAAGAAAATCGCCCGAGTTGGAGAGGAAAAGAGAGCATCTCGGAGCCGAATTGGAAGCCCTAATTAAAAAGCAGAGGCAATTCGACAATTCCTGCAGGGCTACAGAATTCACCTGAAAAAGGAAGGTGGAAGTAGATGAAAAAGAGGACCTGGAGCAGCCCTCTACCCCAGAGCTTCAGGAAGAGTTAGAGGAGGAGTTCTTCGACATGGAAGAACAGCATGAAAGCCTCACACACATGGAAGAAACAGCAGATGACTGGCAAGACATGTATGTAGACTCACTAGATGAATGGGTGGAGTCGTATCCATCAAAGCCATCACACCAAGATGAATTCACTGCATACAATACAGTAGTAAAGAGGGTTGCAGACACCTACAAAGTGCAATTGGAGGAAGAGCAATTTGAAGCAGGTCTCATCTTGGAGACAATGTTTCCAAATTTAAAAAGAAAACTGTTTCTTCCAATGGTACCAAGCATGTTCGACTAGGGCAGAGAAGCATTCCAAGAACCAGCAACGACTAAGGCGTTAACTCCAAGGGTAGAGAAGACGTACCTCTTCTCATCAAGAGACCCTCCTACTTCAGAGTGTGGTGGTGGCACGAAAAAGAGCCAATATGTCCATGGCTACAGGACCACCTCCTGACAAGGAGAGTAAGAGCATGGACATGGTGAGGAGGTACATTGAGTGATCAACAGCAACACATGGGCTGACTGGCAACTCAAACACCCTACTAAAATGGTATGCTCACCAGTATGAGATGGAGGAACATCTCCCAAACAAATTCGAAAAGAGCACAAAAAGTGTTGCAGAATGGTAAGACAATTGCCGACACATGCATCAAATCCACCCTGAATGCGGCAGACAAAGCCAGTAGATAGCTCCAAACAGTGACTTGCCCACGCTTCTCCCCGATTTATACCACACCTGTCGGGGGAAGACTTCAACATTTTCTCCCCATTTGGCCGTCAATAACATCAGAAAAATGGGTGCTTGATATTATCCAACATGGTTGTTGCCTGGAGCTTACCAGCAATACCCCAAACGTTCCACCTTGCACTCACAAGTTGTCTCCAGAACACATAAATTTGGTAAAACGAGGTCCAGTCCCTCTTACTAAAAGGAGCAATAGAGCTGGTTTCAATACAGTACCAGGACTCAGAGGTTTACTCTCTACTTTCTCATCCCCAAAAAGGACGGTTCTCCAACACCTATTCTGGAGCTAAACCGTTAATATACTGTCAAGGCACTTTAACATAGTGACACTTTAACATGGTGACACTTCAACAGGTACTCCCACTTTCACAAAGAGCAGACTTTGTCTTCTCTAGATTTAAAAGATTCATATGTTCATGTTCCAATTCATGCGGCTCATCGTAAATACCTAAAATTTGTGACAGCAGGCAAGCATTATCAGTTCAAAATGCTTCCTTTCGGAGTGACTACAGTGCCCAGAGATTTTACCAAATACCTGGCAGTAGTCACTGCTTATCTCAGAAGACCACAAATTAACGTGTTCCCCTACCAGGACGACGGGCTTATCAAAGCCAGCACTCACCAAAACTGTCTACGGCACACACAGATCACAATAAATCTACTTCATCAACTAGGCTTCACCATCCATGTACAAAAATCTCACCCGAATCCGTCCCAGATGCAGTCCTATATAGGAGTAACTCCAAACACAGTCAAAGCTCTAGCCTCTCCCAATGAAGCCAGAATACACAATATTCAGGCTACAATTCTACAGTTTCAACCCAACCACGCATTACCAGCCAGGGTGTACATGCAACTGCTGGAAATAATGGCGTCTAGCATTGCAATTGTATCCCATGCAAGGCTTCACATGCACCTCCTATAAGAGTGCTTAGCACTTCAGTGATGTGGAATCAATCGCAGTGTTGGTAGACGGCCCTAGCCATCGCTCTCGGCAGAGGTGGAACCTACAAAACTTATCAACCGGCTGGTCTTTCAACAACCCTGTTCCACAGATCATGCTCACAGCAGATGCATCTTTAATAGGTTGGGGAGCCCATCTCAAAGATTACACAATGCAGGGCATATGCAGCAACAAGCACAAGACTCTCCACATCAATTATCTAGAGCTTTTACTGTTTTTATAGCACTCAAAACTTTTCAAACTCCCCTCATAGACAAAACTGTCCTAGTCCGAAAAGACAACAGGACAGCAATGTATTCTGTGCAGAAGCAAGGGGGAGGACACTCTCTCTCCAACTGTCAACACTCTCGCAACCCATTTGGAATTGGGCGATCCATCACAAGATTCATCTTCTAGCAGACCATCTCCCAGGATTTATCAATCAAATTGCTGATCTCAGCAGAAGAAGGCAGCAGATTCACAAGTGGGTACTTCACCCCCAAGTTCTCTTCCATGCTTTCAACAATGGGGATTTACACAAATAATTATTTGCCATAGCCGAAAACACAAAATGCCCAAACTTTGGCCCCAGGTTCCCACACCCGCTCTCAAAGGGCAATGCCCTATGGATTAACTGTACAAAAGGGGGTGGTGATGGACGGAGCATCTGAAACAATCAAACACTCACTCCCAGTCAACAGATCTGGGTTTAATCCATCACCGTTCTTTAGACCACTCTGCCACCCCAGTTCAGACATGGCCATATGCAAATCAGTCTGACCCTGTGCCTCATGGGAAAAGTCCAGCCCAAACTGCCAAGCCATGCCTTCCCTGTACCGTAAACAAGCTTCCGAGGACCGGTTTCTGGCTTTTCAGCCGTCTTCATTACGGCATGCTTGAATCCAGTGGCAAAGTGAGCAAGGGACTCACGTCTGAGCATACCCTGCCAACTTATGGCGAACAAAGCGGTACAAAAGGGGGTGGTGATGGATGGAGCATCTGAACCAATCAAACACTCACCCCGAGTCAACAGATGTTCCCATGAGGCACAGGGCCAAGACTGATTTGCATATGGCCATGCCTGAACTGGGGTGGCTTGGTGAGCAAAATAATGATGGATTAAACCCAGATCTGTGACTGGGGTGAATATTTTGCCATTGTGCAACATTCCGTCCATCATCTTGTGTGTTTTGCTATGGATTAACTGGTCAGGGATGTTTGCCTACGCTTTTCCTACTCTCCCGCTCATTCCAGGGGTGGTTCTGAACCTTGGGCAAACAATCACTCACACTAAGTCTGGTAGATCCCACATGGGCCCGTCAACCATGGTACACCACCCTGTTCAAGCTGTCCCTAGTTACACATCAAAAACTGCACCTTACCTCCAGGCTCCCCACACAGAACTATGGAGGGCTGTTCTGTTTACTTTGGGGCATGAATTATTTTTACCTGAGGTAATTGCAAGTGGTGAATTTCATTGATTTTGTTCAGTTAAAATAGTATGTTTTAACTGAAAATGTTCACCTACCTATATCATCCCTTTAATCTTTGTTTTTCTGTGAATTTCTACGTATTTACAATAAATGTAACCTAATACAATTCCTAACTATACCATCACTTTAACCTATGGGGTTTTTTTTTGTGAAAACTGTAACGTCACTGGTCTGTGGTGGATAGGACCTGCACTGTGCACGGCCAGCCGATGAGAGCGCCCATCACAAATTAATGGGGTGTCACTTTAAATTGGGCAGATCTACTTTGTCAAGGGGTCACAACATCAATATGTAAAAAGACATACCTTTTGGCCTAATCAGGCGGGGACCACATCATAATCTGAAGGCAAGCCTATCAGGGAGTCGCCACCTTATTGAAACTGCAATTGTATTATGAATAAACATTAAAGCCAATAGAATCCAATATCCTAGTTAATGGAATTAATTATTAATTAAAAGCATTGAAGTGTTTATCAATAAACCTTTAAAGTGTGTATGTGCACACAAGGAAACAAAGGCGTAAAACAAGAAAAGGGGGCAGGGTAAAGCACTCTGACCCCCTAGGCCTGCTCAGGGGGTGCCACAGGGGCCCCCCAGAGCCAAAAAAAAGCATAACAAAAAAAAGGAATCTGCAAAAGTCGCGAAGGATCCGCAGATCCTGCCACGAAAATAAAAAAAAATAAAGTGCGGGCTTCTGTGCTTCGTTATTATTTAGTCCCCAGGTGGGACAGGTCCCGGGGGCAGAGAAAAAAAGTGTTGGGTGGGGCAATCCCCCCTACACTGCCCCGGGGACCGCTACTTCCCGGGGCTTCTTTCTGAATGGATGGGGCCTTTATTGTTTAATTTGAAGGGGGCACTAATATTCCAATTTGGGGTCTGTGAAGGAACCCTTGGGTCCCTCACCTCCCCGGGGCTTTGCCAATGGTGGGAGGGGGGGCCACCATTGGCAGGATACCTGCTCTCTCTTCCAAAAGCCAAACCACATTGCTTTTCCACATGGGGAGCTGCATATCAGCATCTCCCCATGTGGAAAAGCAAGGAGGCGAGGAGCCGGCGGGACCTTGGGGGAATTAGGGCTCCCCCCCCACACTCCCCAACGAGAGGCCAGGCCCCGGGGGGTTGGGGTCCCCGGGGACAAATATGGGCTCGGGAGGGGGCCAACTTCTATTTTGTTTTTTTTAAAATAGGGGTCAGAGCCAGGAAACACCTATAGGGGAATATTTGCGAACCAATACCTGACTGATGTGGATAGTTCTGAAGAGGAATCAGGAGAGGACTAGGGAGGTTGGGTTGAGAGGGCAAAAGTTGGCTTATAAAATTAACAGTTGGGGAACAATGGTGGAAGATGAGTATATGTATCAAGAACTATTCAAACTTACTGTAACCAATGATACTGTACAAGCTGATTGTCTCACTGATATGAGTAAAAATAATAAACATAAAAAAATAGGGGTCAGGCCCTGGGGGATGGGGTCCCCAGGGCCCATAAAATAGAAAAGGAAAGGGGGCCACACAGCCCCCTTCTTAAAAAAAGAAGACGTGATTGTGCCGGAGGCCCTCCCCCTCCCAGCAACACTCTGAAAACGCGCCATGTGGTGCGTTTTTAAGTTGGCGAATTAAAGCCCCTTCAATACAGGGGGTTCCTGGGGGCCAACTAGCCCACCAGGTACCTCCAGTAAACGCCACAGGGCAGCGTTGCAGAGTGGTGGTCCAGGCCATGCCCCTTTTTACACCTCTCTGCAACGCAGCTCTGTGGTGCTTACTGAAGGTACCTGGTGGGCTAGTTGGACCCCAGGGACCCACAGGGTTCAAGGGGACTTGATCCCCCAACTTAAAACGCGCCAGGGGGCGTGTTTGCAGAGTGGTGGAGAAAGGGGGCATGGCCTTTGTCTACCTCTCACCAATCCCACTGCATGGGGCTTACTGGAGGTATAAGGTAGGCTAGTTGGCCCCTTAAGGACCCCCAGCCGTGAAGGAGACTTCAATCCCCATCCAAGAGCGTGCCAGGGAGTGCGTTTGTAGAGTGGTGGGCAAAGAGGGCATGGCCTAGTATGAGTACTTAACAAGGCTGCTGTGTGGGACTGACTGGAGGTAATAGTTTGAGAAGTTGGCCCCCAAGGATGTCCTTGGGGGCCAACTACCCCTCTTGTTACCCACAGTAAGTCCCACACAGTGGGTTTGCGAAGACTTCTTCGGAGGCCATGACCCCCTTTTTCTACCACTCTGCAAACGTGCCTCAAGACCGACTACGGGATGGGGGATGAAGTCCAATTTAGTCCTTAGGGAGTTTGGGGGCCAAGAATCACTCCTGTAAGTCCTACGTGCGGAATTCCTGAGCGTTGGTTGGACGCCCAGCACCCTTTCTCCACCACTCTGCGAACGCGACTACTAGTTAAAGTAGCATATTTCTACTCCTCTGACTTCGAGGTAATTTTAATCCCCCTCCCCTGTTATGTACTAGGGGCTTACAGAGGGAGGTCATGCTAATAACAGGGGTACCCCAACGCATAGTGTTCCCTAGTGTATGCAGGTGTTTTCACTGTATTCTAAGCGTCTTTTAGCATAGCACTGGCTCTAGGCCTGGTTAGTCAGTCAGGACCCGTCAGAAAAAGTTGTGGGCACAGGATCATTTTGCAACAAGGCCTCTTACTGCTCCTCTGTTGGTTCTTTCTGCACATGTCTTGCTTCTGCCTGCTCTTTTCTTAGTCTTTGTGGACTTCTGTTGCTTCTTATTGCATTTCTTTTGCTTCTTTCTGTGCCTTCTTTCTTTTTTCTTCACATGTCCTTCCTTTGTAGGCATAGTTAGAAACTAGCATTTAAAAAACCTTTGACATTCACTGAAAAAAAACATAGGTTTCAGGCATGTTATAGTTAGAAATTGGCATTTAAAAAACCTTTGAAATTCACTGAAAAAACCATAGGTTTCTGGGGCGGTATAGTTAGTTGAACATTTCACTCGTACAAAACCATAGAATTTCCCCCACTATAGTTAGTTCAGCTAACTAGAACTCGCGCCCGCAAAGCACTGCTGATGACGTTACATATTACATCACTCATGACATGGTCAATGACATCACTCATGACATCACTGACAATTATGTTTTGGGGGAATGGGTGTGTGGGCGGGTGAGTGAGAGAGAGAGCGAGACGGACACACACACACCACACTGACACACTCATCCTTTTTTTTTTTTTCTTCAAAATATTTTCAGGACAAGGGACCCTGTCCCCGAGTCCTGTAATGTCTCACAACATTTCTATTCAGGTTTTGGCCAAACAATCTGAGCGCTCACTGTTAAAAAATAAAATAAAATCTCCTTAGCCAATCAAGGCTTGTATATTTTAATATTTTAATTTTAGTTCACTGTCAATATATGTATAAATGTTCACCCTTTTAATTTCTCCAAAACCTCTGAACTGATTCACACCAAAGTACAGCAAGCACTGGCGTTGCCAATAGGTCTCGCAGTAGGAAAGTTGGAGCTATTGGTTTTGTAAATGACAACGCCCTTTATGTTTTTAAAATGAAAACCAAAATAAAAGGCATTATTTGCAATTGTAATAGCTCCAACTTTCCTACTACGAGACCTATTGGCAACGCCAGTGCTTGTTTTATCTGGCACCCCTCACTATGGAATTCACTCACCACGCCACTTCGGCATGAAACCATCTATAAGAACTTTTGCAAAGGTCTTAAAACGTGGTTATTTAACCAATAATGTTTTCTCTCTTTTTCTGCGTTGGTCCGAGGGCACCGGGAAACCTCCGGGTAGCTGTAATAACAACAACAATAATAATAATAATAATATGTTTCAGTCTATGAGTAACCACGTCCTGACCTCTAGAATGCACTTATAAGGAAAATGTCAGTTTTTAACAGGCCTAATAAAGCTGTAAAGTACACGGAAGCAGAGAAACATGTTGGCCATTCATTGAACTGAGCACATCACTGCCACTAATTTGTAACTCTGTGCACAATTTAGAAGCCGTATAAGGCACCATGCTTGAAACGTTCTGAGCTGGTTTTCATTTTCACTACAGAACAAACGTAAACCTCTTTCACAGGCTTACACATGGTTTACCAATACTGTCCTCTGACCCATCAGGGTAAGCTGTAGACAGAATGAAGTTCTCTAGGGTGGAATATGAACTGCATTGTTATAGGCAGGGACAACATTCGGAGCCAGTCGTAGGAATAGACCTACCTTCCTTAGGAAAAGGAGGAAGCTGATGAATGGATACAGGGGCTTAGGATTAAAAGGTACCCACTTTATGAACTGCTGGGGTGTTTCTTCCATTCCATGCACCTAAAAACACTCAATCTAGTGGATACTCCAATCTGTGAAATTTAAGGTACAGTCGACATCACTAGAACCGTCAAACAACGGAGAGCTTGCATGGTGATTGAGGCCCAGATACTCAAGAGTTTTGGATTTTATAATAGTGGGGGTGACCTCGTGCTCCCTCCCCACCACTAGGCGTTAACACATTTGCTTTAGACAGTGGCATGCCTGTGGTTCAACTGCATGTCTCCTGGTGCACAGATTACTAGCCCTGTTGCATAGTCTGCACGACCACTGAAAGTAAAGAGAGGAAAGGGGAGAGAGAGAGAGAGAGAGAGAGAGAGAGAGAGAGAGAAAGAAAGAATGAGAAAGAGAGGGAGGCAGAGAGAGAGAGAGAGAAAGAGAGGGAGAGAGAGAGAAAGAGAGGGAGAGAGAGAAAGAGAGGGAGAGAGAGAAAGAGAGGGAGAGAGAGAAAAAGAGGGAGAGAGAGAAAGAGAGGGAGAGAGAGAAAGAGGGAGAGAGAGGGAGAGGGAGAGAAAGGGAGAGAGAAAGGGGGAGAGAGAAAGAGGGAGAGAGAAAGAGGGAGCGAGAAAGAGAGAAAAGAGAAAGAGAGAAAGTGAAAGAAAGAAGGAAACAGAGAGAAAGAGAGTCAAAGTCAAAAAAATGTATTTGTTTCGGTACTCAACTGAGGACCACAAATATTATATAAAAAGAAAAAACAGGTTACAGGGAAAGGAATTCATTACAAATTAATATAGTGTTAAAAAAGATTTTAAAAATTAATAGAAATTGTAACATACAAATTCATTAGGTGGTTGTTTGCACACAAATAACAATTCTTTTACTGATGAAATTCTACATTTACGGTATATAGGATCAAGATATCTTGACCGTGCTGTTACTACATTTGAGTTTGGGCATACAAATAAAAGGTGCTCGATGTTCTGATCTCCCCCTTGACAAAGAGTACATAATGGGGATCCACCTGATGTCTATCTTGATGTGAAAGTTAACACTGGTAAAATACCTAATCGCAGCATTGTAATTGCCCTCCTTGCACAATGTGTGAGGGAAAACCCTATGTATGTCTGTACATGCTTGTTCTCCAATGACTCAACGTAAAGTTTATACAAAGATAATTTGCTACAGTGTGCAAAGTTGAGTTCAAAACTCAATTTAGGAGTAAAAAATTTTAAAAAAAGTTTCACTTGCGAGGCTGACCAGGTAAGCAAAATATCCGTACTGATCTTAGCAATTTGGAATACTACGGTCATGTTCCTGAAGAATATTTGCTTTGAAGCATCTAGTTCAAAAGTCTCGATCTTTAGCAGGGATCGTAGTGATCCTTCTTTTGCATGAAGGAGATTGTAAGCCCACCTGATAACATTAGCAACAGCTGTAGCATAGGAACTTGTAATTGAGAATTCAAGTCTTAGAGCTTGCACCGGTGTAGATTCTGAGACCTTCAAGACTTTCCTCAAAATATTCCCTTCTTTTTGGTCCATATAAGACCACTGTTTTATTGGGATATATTCCGTAGCATAGGATAAAACAGGGGGAATCTTTACTCTGTATACTTTTAGCAGTAAAGAGAAATGCCTGTTCCCTGTGGCAGAGTACAGTCTGGAAAGGGGCCCGGCATGTAATTCTGATTTCCTCTTTAAATTGTTTATCTGCTTTGTATTTTTCAGAGTCTTTGTAAAGATCCTGCCGAGATAAGTATATTCGTCGACCTCTTCTACTTTTTCTCCGCCGAGCCTCCAGCAGTACTTAACACTTTGTTTCCTACCAGAAAAGGAAACAATTTTAGTTTTCGTTAAGTTTGGAATTAAGAAGTTGTCCTTAGAGAGAAAGAGAGAGACTAGCCCTCTACTGGTTCATAAACAGCCCAGGCCTGCAAAGAGCAGTAACAGGCAAATGGCCAGCCATCACCCATGGGTTATTAAGGCAGGCAGCAGCAATTTATCAGGACAACACTAGGGCATACATCTTGTGTCAAGCATGGAAACGATGCATTGCAAGGGCACAGGCTTAAGGTGCTGCAGAGACCTACATGGCTAACATGTTGAGAAATGGTTGTGCACGAGCTCACTAGAAAACATTTCTGGATGCTTCATTGAATTGTTACATTGAGGACGAGCATGAAATAAGGGAATAAAATGATAACTTGAAACAAATCGCAGGGACAGTTGCATCATGTTAAAAAAAATGAACATTTCTCTGCAAAATATCTGTAATAGACTCCCATGCATCACCTACAAACAAAAAACATTCGAGGAAAACGGGATTTAAAACTATCTGTTTCAGAAATATTCAAGGTAATCAGGCCAAGAAGACCCTCTGCAGAACATAACTGGTTCTATCATGTGCCCTCCTGAAAGGATGGGACCCTGGGCCCATGCTTTAAACCATCTCTGGGCCAGTGCCCACAATGACCAAAGTTAGGATGCCAGTTCACGAGCAGTCCTGTCAGGCACTCGGGCAAGGGTATGCGTCTGTTTAACAAGCAGGGCACATTCATGTTTCAACAATTACGGAAAGACTAAAGAGCAGTTTAGGAGCAGGGCTGGTGCTCAGTCATTCCACGAATAATGCAGATTCCCATGACATTTATATGTCGCCTATTGTCGTGATAGGAATAGCGTGTGCCGTGTCCTACGATGAAAGGGTGGGTGGCTATGATTGTTTTAGGAGCAGTGGGCCTCACTGTGCCATGAGGACTGCTTAATGTCAGCTTTTGATTAGTGCATTTTATCCTCACGAGGCTGGAGTATATCGTCGTGACAGATGGATCAGTGCATCATATTATGAAAAGACTGGAGCCTATTGTCGTGATAGTACTAGTGCATATTATTGTGACAGGGCTGCTGCCTATCGACAGGGTAGTAAAAATGCACCTTAATTTGACAGGACTGGTGCCCATCGTCCTAATGAGGAAGAGAGAATGTATAGAAACCCGAAATAGAGGATAACTACCGCACCTAGAGGGGCGGGAGAAAGTGGAAGGTGAAACCTTGAGAAAGACAAAGAGATAAACAGTTAAAGCAGTAAAATAGAATATACAGCGGCATGGATGTTAAAGAGTTAGTGGTAAGTAGGCAGGAAGAGAGAGGAAAATAAAAAAGAGAGATGAATTAGAGAGAGAGAAAAAATGAAATAGAGGTTATGGGGAGGCGACTAGGAGAAAGACGTGCAAAACTGCAGAATTCGAAGGGGGGAAACGGAAACGTCAGAGAGTGACTAAGAAAGAGGCAGAGGAAGTGAGACAGGATGGAGAGAGGGTCAAGGCCGAGGAATAGGAAAGATAGGCACATGACGAAAGAGAAATTAGGGTAGACTGAAAGGAAAGAGGGGGGAGAGAAGGTCACAAAAGAAAGACTGGCAGTGAAACAGAGGCGGAGGAAACTGAGGAGGCAGAGTGCGAACACAGAGTAGAAAGGCTTGTGGGAAAAGGCAGATTGCGATAGGAAGGAAAGGTAATTGAGAGCTTGAAAGCAAAAGGTTAGCGAGAGACTGCGAATGCAGGCAGAGGATACACAGGAAGGGGGGTAGAATCCGGAAGAAAGAGTCGAGAGAAGAGAGACAGGGAATGGGGTAGACGTGGTATGGGGAAGAAAGAGGCTAAAGGAAGGAACGGCATTAGAGTGCATAGAAAAAAAGAGAGAGGAGGGAGAAGTGGGCAGAAAAAGAAAGGGAAATAATGAGTGTGATAGAGTGCATCACCAACACGTATCTGATAATGCAGAGCGGCCGGGAAACTGAAAGTACGGCCGGCCGGCCAGCCATGATTAATTAGGGGAGGAGAAGCCGCAGAGCGCATGCTGGGCGAAGCCCTTTGATGTGCTGTGCGGCCGTGAATGCACGTGCTTGTTTGGTCACGTGAACTTAATGAAAACCGCACCAAGAAGCCCTTGGTTTGACGAGGATTTCGAGCACTTGAATTCTCGCTCCGCTCAATGCGCTTGCGTGCATTGATAGGTCGCGAGACCTATAAAGCTTGATTTCTGCGTAAATACCTAGCTCTGCGTATAACACTGTGAAGCCTCTAGAGACAGTTTTAGCAGCACAACTTAGAGAGTGTGACAGAATCCCAGTACACCAGTGCAGAGGACAGCACACTGGCCAATTAGAGTCCTACAAGCCCAAAAAAATTATATCTGGCTTTCTTTAGCTATCGCTAGCCTGTGGCCTCTAAAGACAGCGCTGGGAGAGGTCCAGTGATTCAGTGGAAAGTCTGCAGAAAGAATGCTGACAGAATGAATTTCAAGAAGCTCCACAATGTCAAACTTCTGGGAAGATGTTCTCAACATCTGTCTTGAAGATCTTGACTTGAGAGACAGGAACATGGATGAAGGGCTGAGCCCAAGCAGATGCTTCCTTAAAGAGGAAAGCAAATCACCTGGTCACGCTTTGGGTGTATTTTATATAGACTGCAGTAGATCCTTGAATACCACTTAAGCCTGCCTCTCAGGTGGATAGTTGTAGTGTCTTCATGCTGACAAGATTTACTTGCTAGTGATTTGGTGTGGGAAGAATACCATCTTGGAAGCACACTTGTGACTGCCACAGACCTGGGCAGCATGACTCCTGTGACGAAGTGAGGATGACACCCAGAGTGGCAATGTCCCTGAGCAAGTTGTGGAATTGGCAGCCATTTCTTTTGCGTCAGGGGTTCTTGTCAGACTTTTGGATTCAATCATATCGTAAGACTGATTCTGGTTTAAGTTCCTCAGTGGTGGGGAAGGTGGGGAACTGCTGGAGTATAGAAGAGGGTAATATTCATTGAAAGCAAAGTTGATGGCAACTTGCAAGTGGAAAATCACTCACCTATCAATGTATATTACATTGAGCGGTTTTCTTGGTTCTGAGGCGAAAAGTAGTCAGGCCACTTCCCAGCTTTGCCACCTTCCTCATGCTGTCTCGCTGTGAATTCCTTAATAGATGCATCGCATCCTTTTTATCAATTGCACATGCTTGATTATAGGGTGTTCTCACTGCTGGAAAATTTGTTGTCAAATTCCCTTAGGGAGCCTTAAAATGTTGTCATCTCCTGTCTTTATTGCTGTTTTGCCCATTAGGACTTCTTTAAACGCTTCCCATTCAATGGATGCTATTTGCACTGTGACTTCATTAATTGAGATGTAGTCATGTTGCTAACATTAATAATGCTGTTGAGTGTCCCATCCCACAGTGTTTTGACTTGCAGGTTCCATGTGGGAATTACTTCGATTGCTTTCCAGTTTCAGTAGTAAACTGTTTTGGTCAGATAATGTGTGGCCCTAGTTTTCAGAGTTCTGCACCGTGTCCTTCAACTGTTGAATTTATACACTTGGCTGAGTGACATGTTTTTAAGTTGTGTATTGGATTGTAGAAGCTTGTCACTCTCGGACATTCTGATGAATTTCACAGCAAATCTTGAGCACTTCAAGTCTGTTACACCGTTTCACTGATCAGTGGACAAAAAGTGGAGTCTAGTTAACATTGGAGAAATGTTTTATTTAGAACCTAGAGTGATTTCTTAGTAGTGGACAGTGGGTTATGGCTGAACAAATAGGTTGACAGATTGTTTTTGTTTCTGCAGGTCACTCGAGATGCTATAAAAATGCCCAAAGAAACTGATGAATGTACCGTCCACCGTGAAGTGTCACCGACAGCCTGGATCCAAAATGCCTTGTCATCAACCCATGTGTTAAAAAAATATATATTGTTCAATTTTTATAGCTTTTCTTGTTAGAGGCTTGAGACCATGAAAATGATTTCAAATATAATGTAGCAAGTCACCTTTTGGCTTTTGGGCGAAGACCATTAACAAGGAGGCATCCATTACTTATAATTTATATTAAATTATTCATTGACGTAATTGGTTTGCAAAGGAACAAATAAAATCAGAAAATCCCAAGATTGTACGGTCTAGTGGCCAGGCATCAAACTGTAAACTTTATGTAAAGAGGAGCTTTCTTAGCCAAATAAGTTAAAGCTTTGGGGGGTTTAATTGTAATGTCTACAAGCGGGAAGTTTTTTTTTTATTGCCTCAAGGTTTTTCCTTATATGGTTTGTAAAAGCATACAGGGTACACATTTTCTCAGACAAGCTTAGCTTTGTTAGTTTTAAGGATCTCAAACTAAATTATAAAAAATTACCCTGTATTAAAGGAAATTTTTGCACTTAAAAGTGAGGCTTTGGTTGAAGTTTACCATGGTTATTGTGGCTAGAGTGACCAAGTCCCAGAAAGACAGTGATCATTCTAAAAGTGTAGCGCCTTTGCATAGTATTAAATGATATAGATTTGACTCCAGCTTTGAATCAGTTGGTCTTCAGCTGGATTGCTTTCACACTACAAAGCTTGCATGCACGTGTTACACACCTATATAAATCCTTTATCTCCTTTGTGTATATAGTATTTTTTATAGAACTTTAAAACTTAGATGGTTTTGTTACCTATATTCCTAAAAAAACTCGCTAAATTGAAATGAAGTAAGAATGAGTAATCTGTATAATTTTCAAGGAATTTTCTATTTCTATTAAAATTGCCCATTTTATGTATTCAAGCAAACTAGACGAGTAGTGCATTGTAATGCCAATTACTGAATCTATTTTATTATAGACCATGTGAAGCCTGAATTGCTGCTGGTCTATTATTGGTACTCTGCCCCACACGTGCCAAAAGAGGTCCGACTGTTGAACCCTACAGCTACTGCGACTGCAATTTTAAATGCTAGAGCTTTAGTAAGGGTCTGAAGACACCATCGAAAGCTGAAAACCTCCAGTTTAAAGTGGTACTGCCTTTTGTTGCCCATTATTATGAGCATTTGTTTCTAATTGTACAAAAAAGTGGTGCTACTTATTCAAAGCATTCATTAGAATGCTTTATGTTTGGTCCATGATTCCGTAGTGAAAGCTGTTGATAAAGTGATGCGGGTAGCAGTAGTGGCTTGGCATGTAATAGATTGTGGACTTTTTTAATAGCACATTAGTGGCCGCACACCACCTTCCTTTTCTTTACGTAGTAGAACGCTGCTGTTTCTTGGTAGACTGGGAGGATAGGAGCATGCTTAACTGGGGTCTTGTATAACTGCATTGCCCCATACGCTTATAGATGCATTCCTGCCACCCTCTGAAAATCCCAAATATTTTTGTTGGGAATATGAGGGCGGTATCAACGGCTGACTAGATGGTGAGCAAATGGCCATAATTGCATGCTGTATATTCCGAATGAATAGTTGGTAGGTAGATGAGCATTGATTTCCTTTTTTATTTGGGTCTTTGGTTACTACATTCTTTCCAGTATGTGAATTAATTTGAACATGCTGTTCTGCCTCATTGAATGCCATTGTATGTGTTATTCACACTCAAACTTGCCTTTGTTTTTTTTTTTTGTGCACACACACGATTCTACAGAAGAACGCTTTACAACCAGACACGCGATGCTTTGTGAAACATCCTAATTTGATTGTTAATTTATTTGCAGTGTTGTATATCTACTGTGTACGTTGTATAGTATACAAGAGGTATATTTTGAAGGATGGGAGAGGGACGGTGCTTTATACTCCAACCACTCTTGTGTGCTGAATTGTAAATTTAAGCTGTACAAATGCTGTGGATTTTTTAAAAACTAAGTTATACATTTTGTTCTGCTTTGGGACATTTGGTAATATGCTGACCGGAACAACTGACCAAAACAATTTATATATCTTTGTCGGAGAGAGTCCACAATATTTGTAAGTAACGGCAAATATATCATTTCCCCCTCCGAGTACTGCAGAGCATGCTCACTTAATATCTTCAGTTCACTAAATTGAGTTGGGTGGGTATCCAAATTTAATTTACATGATTGTACACCATTTTCTTGCCTTTAAACGTTTCTAGGGTGCTCATTCCCAGGTGTTCGCTATGTCTATTAGAGCACAGTATATGGTTTGAAGAAGGCCACAGACCGTGAAGTCGGATAAGGGTACGCTGCTATTCGGCATTGTTTGCAAATTATAGGTGCAAATCTGGGCGTTCCCCACACAAGCTGTCTCCAAAGGACTATGAAATAAATAGTTTGTGTTTTGAATGGGGAAGAGTTAACACTTTCCTGTACAGCGCTTCGAAGCTGAAAACCTGTTGCATTAGGCAGCTGCCTAAATATTAGATAATAGTTACCTAAAAAGGGCTTGTAAAGTTTAGGTGAAGCAGGGGCCTTATGACTAAAGGGAGCATGTTTTTCTAGCACTTGCTGACAACAGCCATTGTATATCTTGAAGATTCACTTTTATGTTTTGTAAAATGACTTTTGAGGAATTTCCAATCTATAGTGCCTCAAATCTGATCAACTTTGACATCCTGAGATATATATATATATATATATATATATATATATATATATATATATATATATATATATATATATATATATATATATATATATATATATAGTAACTTTTTGATATAAGTGAATGTAGAACACTGAAAGCATTACCACATTGACTTAAATGTGGTCCTATTTTTAATTGTCATTGGTAACGTTTATCTCTGCAGGAAGATATACTTCTCCTGAGTGCTCAATCCTGAGTGATAAGCATTCTCCTTGGTCACTTGCTGAGAATGACAAAACCGATTTACAAACTTTTTAAAATTATTTCTTTGATTCGCGTAGAATTTCATTTGGATTCCCTGAAACTATATTTAATCCTAAAAAGAAGTCTTATATTTGGAGTTAAAAATACAAAAATCTCAAACCGTTTGTCGATCTAAAATAGTCTATTTACAGAAATAATGGCGAGGTGCCCAACTTTGGCATTTTCTTCCAAAAATACTGTTGCCTTGTTTTTCTTTTGAAGACACCAGTTGAATGTAAAGATGGTTAGAAACACCACATCCGATGGCTGAAAAAAGATTTGCCATTTGAATACCGATTGCTGCCTTGCAACACCCGTCCTAAGCACAATGTGAACACTATTGTGAGGCGCCTTTGTAGACTTGAACGTGCATGGGTTGTTTCAGGAGTCTGAGCAAAATAGTTTTGGGGTAGTGGCCTGGCAATGTAGTGCCTATTCATCCCGGGTGCATTCCATCAAAGGAGACCTAGTGTTAAATATTTCTAGCAAACATTTGCTAAGAGAAGCCCAGGTCTACCTTGTTTTTCTACTAGGGTTTTCTGTCTGAGTCCCCACGCTTGACACGAGAAGCTTTGAGCATTATTGCTAGAAATGTATAATCTTAACTTGATGCACCTGATTAGTCCAGTTCACAAGTTATGGTGTATATCATGTGCAGCTGGAAACAACTAAAGTGAATGTAGCCTTTTAATTCACACGTTTTAAATGAGAACTTCTAGAGTTTCGCATTTGGTGGTGGAAATGCAAATTTATTGTACTGCATGTTCAAGTCTTGTAAATAGTTTGTATGTTACCACTAAAAAGCATTGTCCCATTTATCGCAATGTGTAGTACTATTTTGCTCATTGTATACATATGCATTAAAATATCTTAAAACTTGTTTGTGCCATCTATCTGGGATGTGTGAGGGGTGGATCTTAGCTTGTTTCTTGCAAATATTTGTATAGTCCGATGTTGCTCAGACCGTTGAAAATTTAATTTTACTCACACAAATACTAAATCTGGTTATTTATAATGTTACGAGTACGCATTGTAAATTGGAGATAGAGCTGGTCTTTTCTGGGGCCTAAGAAGAGTTTTGTCTTCAGTTTCTTTTGAAATTACGAACTGATGAGGTGGCTCTTGTATGAAACGCAAAAACAACAATTGATGGACGGAATGTAGCACAATGGCAAAACATTCACCCCCAGTCACAGATCTGGGTTTTAATCCATCGTTATTTTGCTCGCCACACCATCCCAGTTCAGACATGGCCAAATGCAAATCAGTCTTGACCCTCATGGGAACAGTCCAGCCTGCACTGCTAAACCATGTCTTCCCTGGACCGGAATCAAGCATCCTAGGACCAGTTTCTGGCTATCAGCCAGGATAGCTTGATTCCAGTGGCATGGAGAACAAGGGACTCACGTCTGAGCATACCCGTCCCACTTGGGGTGACAAATGCAAAAACAACAATTGATGGACGGAATGTAGCACAATGGCAAAACATTCACCCCCAGTCACAGATCTGGGTTTAATCCATTGTTATTTTGCTCACCACACCACCCCAGTTCAGACATGGCCATATGCAAATCAGTCTTGACCCTGTGCCTCATGGGAACAGTCCAGCCTGAACTGCCAAGCCAGGTCTTCCATGGACCGGAATCAAGCATCCTAGGACCGGTTTCTGGCTATCAGCCTTAATCAGCCAGGATACCTTGATTCCATGCCACTGGATTCAAGCTATCCTGGCTGAAGAGGGGTGAAACCCCGAAACTGGTCCTAGGATGCTTGTTTCCAGTCCAGGGAGGACCTGGCCTTGCAGTTCGGGCTGGACTGTTCCTATTGGGCGCAGGGTCAAGACTGATTTGCATATGCCTGGGTCCAAACTGGAATGGCATGTTGAGCAAAAAAACGATGGATTTAGGCCCAGATCCCTGTACTGGGGTGAAGGTATGACATTGTTCTGCATTCTGTCCATCAATAGTTCTTTTTGCACTTGTATGAAACGGCAGACTTTGGGAGTGGGGTAAGAGAATGCGTGACATCTGGCTCTGCGTGTTCATAAGATGTGCTCGAGCAAGAGTCTGGCTGAGTGGAGTTGTTTGATCAGTGTTTGGAAGATGAAGCAGCTGTGAAGGTAGGCAGGGCCTTGGTTGTGCATGGCTTTGTAGTTTTGTGTAAGGAGCTTAAAAAGTGCATTTGTGAATGGGAAGCCAGTGAAGGTCTTTAAGGTGCAGGGTGATGTGCGTTCTGGGAGGAGGCCTCAGTTGGAGTCTGGCTGTTGCACTTTGGATGGTCAGAAGTCTTCTGATGTGATGGGCAGTGATCTCAACATAGAGTACCTTGCTGTAGACCTGAGTTTGATGATTTGCAGATCAGCATTTTGAAAAGTGCTCTATTTTAAATTTTGTTCACAGTAAAATTGCTAGTTCCAGTGAGAGATAAGCACACAATTTGCAGAAAGGACATGGCTTAAGGGAGATGGAGTCTGGTTTTAGGAGTGGCTATTCCACCGAGACAGCCCTGCTCGGGATTACCGAAAAGATCAGAGAGCTCAGAGATGATGGACAAACGGTAGCACTGGTCCTGTTAGATCTCAGTGCGGCCTTCGACACCATCTCTCATACCAGACTGCTTGTCAGGCTGGAAGAGTGTGGTGTCGAGGGCAGGGCGTTAGAATGGATCAAATCATACTTATCCCTACGCACCTTCCAGATCACCTCTGCTGAGGCCTGCTCGGATGTCTTCTACTCTCCCCATGGTGTACCACAGGGATCTATCCTGAGTCCTCTATTGTTTAACTTGTATCTCCGTCCCCTAGCTAATCTTGCTGAGAACTCTGGTCTTATTTTGATGACATATGCCGATTCCCAGATTTTGTTCTCTCTTTCTAAATCTGTCACGTCTGCTCCTTCCGCACTCAAAATAGGCCTCCATGAGATATTCCGCTGGATGTCGGCCAATCAACTTAAATTGAATGGGGACAAAACAGAGGTCCTCCTTTTAGGGAATAATAAGGACCTATGGAGTGATCCCCACTGGCCGACAGCATTAGGCAAGCTACCGCCTCCAGCCACCCAGGTCAGAAATCTTGGGGTCATCATAGACGACAACCTCTCAATGTCACAGCAAGCCAACAAAGTAGCGGGTATATGTTTTACGATTCTCAGATGGCTCCGTAAAATTGTCTGGATGTTGCCACTCACCACCCAGAAGACCGTAGTCAATGCCTTAGTAACATCTCGGCTTGACTACGGCAACATCTTGTACCTGGGTGCTAACAAAGCAGTAGTAAGACGCCTACAACTGGTACAAAACGCCGCAGCCAGACTGCTTTGTAGAATACCCAGACATGCCATGATCACAAAACATCTTAGGGATCTACACTGGCTCAGGGTCGAAAACAGGATTCGTTTTAAAACTCTGAGCTATCTGTTTAAAATTAAAGCCGGGACCGCCCCAAGTATCTCCAAGATCTTGCCAAACTCCACGTTCCCAATCGCAACCTTCGCTCAGCTACATCAGCAAAGTTTGCGGTTCCCAGGTTCAAACGGGCCAGAATGGGCGGGAGATCATTCTCACATCTGGGCCCAACCCTGTGGAACACTTTGCCCATTCAAATACGCAAAGAGGAAAACTACAGGAACTTTAGGAAAAGTGTAAAGACCTGGTTGTTTGACATTTAAGTACCCTTGGACTCTCTCTCTAGCTAGCTGGGCTCGTGATCCTCTTCTTCGGCGCCGGGAAACCCTTTGTGGGTAGCTGCGTGCCTTACAAATACTATAAAATAAATAAATAAAAATAAATTGAAGCCCAGACATGCAAGCCGCGGAACCAATATGGTTATGTAGAATAAGCCATGATGTTGATTAGTTATTCAACCTTGACCACAAAGGAATAGGTTGCACCTAAAACCTCTGATGGAAGCAAGCAGGGTACTGCCCCAAAGGTGCAAGGAATTGGAGTTTTTGCAGATGTCCACTTAAAAAAAGTAGATAGTTTAGTCTACTGATCCTCTTGTTGTTCAGAAGAAAGCTTTTCCTGGACCTTCAATTATTATTGAATATACTCATTCCCAACTCTTGAAGCACCTAAAAAATCTCCATATAGTAACCACTCGGGGGGGGGGGGCACGAGTTCCATTTCAGAAGAGCCTAGTCACTTTGAAGGACTGGGTTCTTTAAGACCCAGCGGTGCCAGGGCACAACACCTGAAACCTTCGTGGGTAACCTGCTCCGGCGTACGAATCACAGAGACACGGGACACTTCCTTCGGCGTCAAAGACTCAAGGTTTATTTTCTGCAGGGAACACAGAAATCACGACAAGTACACCACGTGCAACTTGGGGAGACTGCTTCAAATTGGTTCTGTGGATCGCTCCTTTTATACAGTTTTTACCCATAGGACAACATGGTACACAAAAGTTTACAACCCGGTTCTCACCATTATCCCCCAGAGGGGTCGCTTTGGTCACTTTGAAACACATGAGGTCCGGAACATAAGTGCGGAAACATTTGGCGGTTCCCAACTGTAAAAACCCATCTTCCCCCCTTTAGCAAATTCCAATCCGCAGTAAAACGGATCGAAATAGGAACAAGGACAGGTGCAGAGGAAGACGGAGACAGTGGGGAGATCGGAAAGGGTGTAAAAGGGGAGGTATCGGGAAACACGAGATACAGGCATCAAAGGGACGTGCCTAATGAGATGCACGGCTGAGACAATAAGTCCGTGCGGCAAGATGAGCCTCGAGCGGTGCCATCTGCTTTACAGTAGCATCCCCCTCGTCATAAAGACACTTACAAAGGACATGTGTCTTCCGCAAATATCTTGGGAGTCCCAGGGTCGCGAAGCGGACAGCGTCCGTTCGCTGGCTACTTGAGGGCAAGAGACAAAATGGATGCCGTATCTAAGATGGAACCCGTGGGTACAGATGAAAAACCCACATAACAAACGAACGGTTTAAGTTAGCACAGCGAAACTGCGCACACTTACTAAACTCGTCATTTGCGGTTCATAGATACCAGACTCGACTATATTCGTGCGAGTCGAAAACACCACTTACAGTTGGCACGGAACCTCAGACGCTCCTTTTGCCCTCATGTAGGCAAGCACTAGTCGGAATCATATTCGATATTCATCAAACCATCGAGATGTTGCTGTAGCATAGCTCTGTCCAATCGAGTCCCCTTGGTATCAGGTGGTTGTCTTATACACGTTGTAGCACAGAGGCCACATAAGGCAGGACCGCACTGTACACAAAGGCAACACGTGAACAGGAACACTACAACGACTCCGATGATCATCAGAATCTTCCAACCCCAAGTCGACATCAGACCCCAAAACCATCCAAGTAGCGTCCAATCCCCTACATCCACGTGTATGGATTCGGAGATCTTATGCAACCTCGAGATGGCTTGATAGACAGTAGGAGCATTATCTGGGATAAAAATGCAGCAGCTCGAATGGATCACCTTACATACCCCACCTCGATCTGCTAAAATGACATCTAAAACCATACGGTTTTGTAACGTCATAAGTCTCTCCGCCTGAAGTTCTGTGGTGATATTACCAAGGGCACTGGCAGTAATATTAGCTGTCGATTCTACAACTCGAGTCAACTGTCTCAGGTTCCTACTATTAACCATAGGTCCCCAAAACGGGAGGAAACCCTTGAAAAAGTCTCCTGCCTCTTGACCGGCAGTATCCTCTTCGCTAATTACGCCTCGTACAACTCTAATCTTATGATAATCGGCATCTACGGTAAACGTCGGAGGTAACAAATTTGCAATGAAACATGAGCCCATGAAGTCAGCGGGCAACCATGCATATGCACGATCATAGCAGATAAAGTATGTACCCTTGGCAGCCAGAAACACAGGGGACGAGAACATCGGCAGAATGTAATTTTCAGTGCAAGCACTTGCTCCAAGTCGGGCTTGCGATCGTCGACCACGACCCATGAGACAAAAATTACCAGTGTGGGGTACGACCCATATCGGAGGCGAGCTTTTAAGCTGCTTTTCGCTAGTGAACGCACTATATTCACCTCTACTTAGGACCCTATAGGCTTGTATCTCTTCTTCGGGAATAAGCGAAGGATCATAGATTTCACTATCTAAATCCTCTATTGCTATCGACAAAGGTTTTTGATACGAGGTAGGACCAGAGTAGGGGGAACGTGGTTCTCGAACGGGGTGGAAACCCAGTGCGCTTCGAAACATTGCTTGAAATGCTCGAGCTGACCCTTGGGAACTATACGGTAACACCAGATATGGAATTCCCTTATCCGTAGTATGTGGCATCAACCCACACACCCAACAATTAGTAGTGTTAACCACTAACTGATGCTGATGAAGGAGCTGAATAAAGGAATTGTTGCGGAATTCTACACGTCTAGCCTGCTCGTGTTCCGGTAACATATGAAAGGAATGGGGAGAAACAGTAGAGGTAAGATTAGGGTCAGGAGTAGGAGTAGGTGTAGCAGGTAAGAAGTAAGACATCGTGCAATACACCCCACCCGCCAAAAATGCTGAAGCAGTCAAAAACAATACAAACAGTTGGAATATAAAACATTTGGTACGACTGAGTTGCTGCAGCTTGAATCGATGAACCTGAGCTCCCTCCAAATCATTCAACTTCAAGAATGCCATTCCCTACGACCGTCCGCAACGTTTCTTGACGCACTTCGTTCTGTGTAGCAATAGTCAGTCTCTAGGAGTTCCCAGGAACCGACGGCCTTTAACCTAGCGTCAAGACCTACTATCCAGAAGGAAGTACGCGCGCGGCCCTACGGCCTTCAATACACAATAGGTATATGTGCAAAACAAAGTCTCTCAGCTGTGGAAGCAAAAAGTACAAGGAATGAAGCTCAATATGTATACAGGAATATTTTCAGTAATACGAAGGTTCAAAAACTGATCACGGTAAATGGGATTATGCAGTTGTCAATACAACAAGGCAGAATATTTTATTTGTCCTTAGTGCGAGATCGCAAAAAGTATCGGGTTTTCCCAGGACGTGTCTGCTCGTCAAACAAAGGATCCGTTGAAGAGACAGCGTCCTGCTGATCAGTTGAGTGTTCTGGTCTTGAGTTTTTTGATGACAATTGTTCAACAGTGTCTTTCTGCTGCGCTGAGGATTCTCCAACAGGCTGTGCGTCGCTAAAAGGTACAAACGCCGGCAATGTTTCTGTTTCCGTCGACGCAATGCCTCTCCTTACCCACGGGTCTGCCGGCAAAGGGATGGGGACTCGTTTAGTGTGGGTGGCATGCACCCAATTCTTACGTCCCTCGAGACGAACGGCAGTCCTCGTGGTCAGGAGCACTTGATAGGGTCCGGTGGACCTCGGGTCTAGGTTATTTTTGCGTGAAAAATTTCTCGTCACCACCCAGTCTCCGGGCTGGAGCTGGTGGCCTGGACCCTCCGTCTGCGTCGGCAGTGCGTCGTAAACCTGTTGGTGAATTAACCTCAGTTTAGCAGTCAAGTCATGTAGGTAATCGATCAACATTGGGTACTCAAGATCAGAAAACATTCCTGGCCTAGGAACCCCCCACACATTCGCAGGACGGCCGAACACTATTTCATAGGGACTAAGCCCTACTCTGGAGTGTACAGTCGCCCTAGTTGACAGTAATGCTAAAGGTAAGGCGTCGGGCCACGAAAGACCAGTCGTAGCCTGAATCTTCGCTAGCTTTAGTTTAAGGGTGCCGTTGTACCCTTCAACCAATCCAGCTGACTGGGGATGATTGGCGCTATGGAATTTCTGATTAATTCCAAGGCCCTTACACACACTCTTCATCACACTACCCACAAACTCACTTCCGTTATCTGACCATACGACTCTAGGCATTCCGTACCGAGGAAAATATTCCTTCAGTAGGATTTTTGCAGTAGACAAAGCAGTATTGTCTTTGAGGGGATAGGCCTCGATCCATCGGGAGAATGCGCAAATCACAACTAAAACATATTTCAGGTTGTTGCATCTCTCCATATGGATGAAGTCCAATTGAATCACCTCAAAGGGATACGAAGGGGGAGCAAAACTGCCAGGAGGAGTTGGGGTTCCTTTGCCAGGATTGTACATCATGCACACCATACAATTCTTCACCAAACGTTCAGCACATTTCGTGATACCATCATTCTTCCACACAGGAAACAGCAACTTACAAATACCTTTCGCGCTAATATGCGCTAACCCATGTGCCATTGTCACAACGGCCAGCACATACGCATCGGGCAACAACCATCTTTTCTGATCCGACAAATCAATCCAACAACCATTCGCATCCAACTTTCCCGTACTTTCTTTCCACTTCGCCTTTTCAGTCTCGGTGGCCTCATTCTGAATTTCTTTCACACTTTCGATAGTGTCCTCACACATACTCGATTCTGTAGGCCACCTAACCGAACTCGTCACATACATCCGAGTGCTAAGGTTCCGGGCAGTCTCCTTAGCAATCTCATCCGCAAACGCATTACCACGACCAACATCATCCGTCACCTTACGATGCGCACTACATTTAACAATCGCAACTTGCGTAGGCAACGTTAAGGCATCCAAAAGGTCATTCACAAGCTGGCCATGCTGAATCTTCGTACCATGCGACGTCAAGAAACCTCTCTCTCTCCACAATCGTCCAAAACTGTGAGCAACTCCAAACGCATATTGGCTATCAGTAAACACATTCACACGTTTCCCTTTCGCTAACACACATGCTCTAGTAAGAGCAATCAATTCTGCAGCCTGGGCAGAATTCTGATTCAACCTTGCAGTCTCAACAACAGTATTCAATGTTACAACAGCATAAGCAGTAGTCACATCGCCATTCGGTAATTTAAAACATGACCCATCCACATACAATGTGCCATCCGGATCTTCCAATGGGGTGTTTTTAAGGTCCACTCGACCTTTTGTTTCCTCTTCAGTCCTCAAGTAGCAATCATGTTCTGCTACTTCATCTGACTCTGTGCTAATTGGTAACAAAGTTGCCGGGTTCAGAACGTTACAACGTTTTATCTGAATGTGGCTTGCCAAGAGCGTCAACTCGTACCCAGACAACCTCGCACTCGTCAAGTGCTGAGTTTTCGTCCGATTCAAAAGAGTATCGACTGCATGCGGAACCATCACCGTAAGCATATTATCCATGACCAGTCCTGCTGATTGTCGGATGGAGACCGCAGCTGCCGCAGTTGCTCTTAAACAACTCGGCAATGCTCTAGCTACTGGGTCCAAGGTCGAGGAAAAATATGCACATGGACGCTGTTTACCACCAAAAGGTTGCGTTAAGACACTCAAAGCACAACCTTCCCTCTCGTGAACATATAATGTAAACGGCTTACTGTAGTCAGGGGTACCCAACACAGGAGCCGAACACAATGAATCACGCAATTCAGAAAAACTTTTCTGACATTCTTCCGTCCATGGTAAAGGAGTTGAAACATCCTTGCACGTAAGAGCCACCAATGGTTTCGCTAGCAATGAAAAATTAGGAATCCACTGCCTGCAGTATGACGTGATACCTAGAAAGGCACGCACATCTCTTTGGGTTTTTGGCACAGCCATTCGCGCAATTGCTGCAATTCTCTCTGGGGTCAACCTCCTTCCCTCCTTTGACAATAAGTGACCTAGATAGGTTACCTCTTGACAACAATATTGGAGTTTAGAAGGGGACACCTTATGATTCAACTCACAGAGATGTTGCAGCAACGACACCGTAACAATTTTGCAAATGTCCTGAGTATCAGCAGCCACCAATAAGTCGTCGACGTATTGAATCAAGGCCGCACCGACCGGCAACCTGAACGCATCCAGTTGACCCTTCAAGGCTTGACTGTAAATCGATGGACTTTCACAGTAGCCCTGAGGAGCGCGTTTAAACCGGAAGCTACGCCCACCGAGAGAGAAACCGAAAAGGTCCCTGCTCTCCTCGGCAATCGGGATGCTGAAAAACGCGATTTTCAAGTCAATCACCGAAAAATACGATGCAGAAGCTGGGATCAGAGTCAGTAGCGCCGTGATGTCAGGCACAACAGGGAATTGAGGAACCACAATTTTATTCACCTCCCGTAAATTGATAACAAAACGATAAACAGGTGGTTTTGAAGGATCAGTACGTTTAAGAATAGGCAGCACAGGGCTGTTGCACACGTTTCCCCGAGTCTCTTCAATAACATCTTTCTCAATCAGATCATAAATGATCGCTAACAGTGCTCGCTCACCATCAAGGGATATACGATATTGGGGAATACGTGGCAGTCGCACATTAGATTTCAACTGAACAACATATGGTGAGATATCAAGTAGGCCCACATCGTTGGGACCCGTCGCCCACAAAGACGCAGGAAGAGAACTCAATTCCGGTGGGAGCTTATCGAGGGACAAATACATAGGAGAGGCAACCCTCTCTCCTAACGTAAGCTTTACACCCGCAGGAGAACAATACAAAGTTGCGTACAAACGTTTAAGCAAATCCAGGCCCAAAAGATTTTCACCACAACCTGTGGTTAGAATCAATGGAGCTTCTAGCTCACGTGGCCCAATTTTAAGGGGCAAAGGGCGTGAAACTGGATTGCTAACGGGGGCGCCAGAGAATCCAACGGAAACATTTGTTAAGCCAGACAAAGGTGCGCCAGGGAGTCTCGAATGCTGAATAGAACTTTTCGCTGCACCAGTGTCCAACAGAAAAGCCTCAACGACGCCCGATGTAGCAACTGCGACGTAAGGCCCTCTCTGATCAACCGGAACTGATACCACTCCCTCTCCTTGTCTTTGGCTGTCCTAGTAATTACTATCGTCAGTTCCCTGATCGACGTAATAATCGTCTACATTGTACTGCGCAGATCGTCCTTGCGATGATCCACGTTGGTCGAAACAATTATTAGAATTGGATGAATTATCTGAGCGATCGTTCTGAGCACCACGACCTCTACCACGTGATGCCTGCTGCGAACCACCACGACCTCCTCTAGATGAGTTACCATTGTTACGTTCATTCAAAACAGGGCAATTGAATTTAATGTGTCCCTCCTGTCTACAATAAGCACATTGATTGTACCCCAACGATGATCTTTGGGAGGAGGAATCATTACGCGGCTGCGATCGATTCGATTGCGACTGCGATCTATTCTGTTGGGACGCATTCTGATTTGAACGTGGAGGGTACGCTTGTTGCAACAACACTTTAGTTTTCAGTTCCTTCGTCTTTTTGTCAGCACGGTCGTTCTCCTCTTTCTCTCTATTCTCATAATATTGTGCCGTAGCCAATATCTGAGCTGAAGTAGAAACGGCCCATGCACTTTCCGAATTCTTTAATTTATTGCTCAAATCGGGCAGTAAGTTCGAAACAAATTTATCCACAAACAACCTCTGTCCACCCTCGGTACCCATATCCTGTCCACTATGGTCAATGAATGCTTCCTCGAACCTCGTAAAGAAGTCGGAAACACTCATCTTTCTTCTGCTTGCAAGCTGACAATTTATCCCAATTTACCCTCATAGCTGGCATAAGAGTTTTCATTAATGTTATTATTCTTTGAGGAAGAGCAGTAATCAACTGGTCGGGTTTAGTAGCAGCCACTTGTCCAGCATCTGCCGCTATAATGGCAGCCCAATCACCGCCTAATTCATTCGCATGATTCTCCTGCCGAATCTTAGCCCATACCGGTTGCGGTACGACATTGCCGAACAACATATCGATATCGGCAAGATTCATTACCGTAGCATCTACGAGCTGCGATAATTCCTTATAATACCCTGTAGGATTTTTGCGCGGATCAGGTAAAGATTGCTTCACCTGTAGCACTTCCGATCGTTTCCATGGGAGATGTATCCACACTCTCTGGAAATGCGCCACTGTCGCAGGATTAGCATTAGGATCAGCTGGTACCCAAACCGGCGGAACTTCACGCATAGGATATTGGCCAGACTCGTCTGGTTGTCCTTCAATATCCTCAACAAACAATGCATGGGGTATTGGAGCGGGACGAAAAGATAGCAACCGCTCAATAGCACGTCGAACGTTAGTATCTACTATCAGTCCATTTGCGAACTGAAGCTGAAGCTCAGACAGGGCGGTCAGCACCTCGTCAGGCGCATCGGCCGCTATCTGATCATGAAGGAACTTACACATTTCATTAAACACATATCTCTGGGTTGGTATATTGAACTGACAAAACGTTTCAAGGACAACACGGGGTGGATTTCTAAGAGGGTTTACCATCCAACCCATCGCCATATTATATAGCGCAACACGTTCTCTGTTGCCAGGAAACTGACTACGTCTTTGAGGACCATCAGAACCAGCGGACCCATGAACAGGCCCGAGCGAATGAAAGAAGCTAGCCGCAAGGGGAGAATTGCGACTACGAGTAGAGGGAGAAAGATACGACACAGGACTAACAAGAGAAGGAGTAGAGACAGTAGCAACAGCAGGAGTTAACAAAACAGGAGCAGCAGCGGGAGCAGGAGTATGTGGAAGTGGAGGAGCAGTAGGGATAGAAAGAGGCAAAGGAGCAGGAACAGTCGGAAGAGCAGGTGCAGGTTGAGGAACAGGCTGAGGAACAGGCGGAAGAACAGGTACGGCAGGAACCACAGGAGCTGCAGCTGTGGTACCCTGTACGTACGGAGGTGGCGACTTCATGAGATAAGACATTAAAGGATCCTCAACTGGCTCTTACTTCTTTTCCGACTCCGTAGGCAAGGCGGGATAACATTTATCTATGGTCATACGCTGTAGTCTGTCAAACACTTCCTTATCCTTAACCTCCTTATCACGCTGAAACTGCTCTGCTTTCTTCACTATGGTAGCAACATTATCTCGCTGATTACGTTTATTTTGTCTGATTTCTTTCTGTCGGGCTTCTTTGCGCCACAACCGAAAGGCATCAAACATGGCCGGCCTTGACTTTCGTTCGAACAATTTAATCTCTAGATTATCTAAGATCGGGGCCTCGAAGCTACCATGAGGTGGCCAACGAAGGTCACCATCCTTCTTCGTGTATTTAATCCAATAATCATTAAAGGTAATTGGGCCTAGCCCATGCTTACTGTACAGGTCATAAGTAGGAGTTCCAACCGGAGGTATCGGACACGAGTCCTCCAGTCGGGAATCCGCACCACAAGGTCTGAAACAACTAAACAAAGTACTACGACCAGGCATCCTGCACACTAGCCGAGTTTCACAAACTTCAAGGGTTACGGGATTTACCAAGTCCCAGCAAAGAACAAAAACCCTCGGTTTTTGGCGGCTGCAGTCGTCAAACAACACAACAAAGTACGCTAGCAAAGTGTCACCGACAAAAACACTCACACAGCGTTAACAACAAAAACACTCGCTAAAGTGTCAACAACCAAGAACTCTGGGAGCGACCCACAAATACTTAACTCAAAGATCAATGGCGTCACCAGGAAGGCCCGTCAATCGTCTCGCTATACCAAGGTCTACGCCAGGCGCCAAAACAGGTCTACAGTCAGGGCAGCAGTCCGTCGCAGCCGTCCGGAGGCGGGAATCTTCGCGGGAAAAGTCTTCGGGCCACTTATTTCGACAACAGGATCGATGAAGCGGAGTGCACCTTCCCTCGGAGATTTCACACGAAGTTCCTCACGATCGTCGGGCTTGGACCGGTACCACTGATGCAGCTCCACGTTGGGCGCCAACTGAAGGACTGGGTTCTTTAAGACCCAGCGGTGCCAGGGCACAACACCTGAAACCTTCGTGGGTAACCTGCTCCGGCGTACGAATCACAGAGACACGGGACACTTCCTTCGGCGTCAAAGACTCAAGGTTTATTTTCTGCAGGGAACACAGAAATCACGACAAGTACACCACGTGCAACTTGGGGAGACTGCTTCAAATTGGTTCTGTGGATCGCTCCTTTTATACAGTTTTTACCCATAGGACAACATGGTACACAAAAGTTTACAACCCGGTTCTCACCATTATCCCCCAGAGGGGTCGCTTTGGTCACTTTGAAACACATGAGGTCCGGAACATAAGTGCGGAAACATTTGGCGGTTCCCAACTGTAAAAACCCATCTTCCCCCCTTTAGCAAATTCCAATCAGCAGTAAAACGGATCGAAATAGGAACAAGGACAGGTACAGAGGAAGACGGAGACAGTGGGGAGATCGGAAAGGGTGTAAAAGGGGAGGTATCGGGAAACACGAGATACAGGCATCAAAGGGACGTACCTAATGAGATGCACGGCTGAGACAATAAGTCCGTGCGGCAAGATGAGCCTCGAGCGGCGCCATCTGCTTTACAGTAGCATCCCCCTCGTCATAAAGACACTTACAAAGGACATGTGTCTTCCGCAAATATCTTGGGAGTCCCAGGGTCGCGAAGCGGACAGCGTCCGTTCGCTGGCTACTTGAGGGCAAGAGACAAAATGGATGCCGTATCTAAGATGGAACCCGTGGGTACAGATGAAAAACCCACATAACAAACGAACGGTTTAAGTTAGCACAGCGAAACTGCGCACACTTACTAAACTCGTCATTTGCGGTTCATAGATACCAGACTCGACTATATTCGTGCGAGTCGAAAACACCACTTACAGTTGGCACGGAACCTCAACTTGCTGTCATAATAAAATCGGCACCCTAAAATAAATGCTAGAAGTGATCTTTGAAAAAACCCAAGATTTTCTGGGTTTTTCGCCTTGAATAAATCTCATACAGGGAATATCAAACAGCATCTGCATTTTGATGTTAAAAAAAAGACCAAACCCCATGCCTGAATGGATTGATGGTTTTGATCCAAAAGACAACAAACATTTGATGCTTACGGTTTCAAGGTATTGTTTATTCTTTGAATTTGCAACATAAATCTGTAACTCTTTAGTGTGGGGACCCTGTTTAATAGAGATACTAAAAATAAGAGGAAGGATGAATATATGTTTTAGGTCATACGACTCCCATTATTTTTCGGTGAAGTGTTTCACAAGAATTGTTGGAGTCTGAGAAGATGGTATGGTGGCATTGCATATGAGGAGAAATATTATCTTATATATTCATTGCCTGAGATGACCCTCACTGTGATAAGGAGGAAGTAGTCATATCCCACACATTTATTTCTACTGTTGTATAAAGGAATGGGTGTGCAGACAGAATATCGAGTCTAAAATATCGAAGTCAGAAATATTGTGGTTCAGAAATGTCGACAGCCAGCATATCAAGGTCAAGAATATTGACTTAAGGTAAGTAATATCTATTTTAAAAATATCGAAGTTTCTAATACAGTTTGCAAAAATATAGTTGTTTAAAAATGTTGTATTTTTAATGAATGTTATGTATTATATTATAATATATGTTTTAAATGTATGTGATGTATGTTTTTTTGGTTAAGAATCGTCTGTATTTTTAACGTGTTACATTTTTAGTAGTTTGTTTTATTTGAATTTTGGGGTTTTTGTTCCGTAGCTGGTTGTGGTTTTATAGGGGGATTGGGTGGGAAGTAGTTAATTAAATTAATTGATTATTCTTTATTCATATTCATTTAATTGAGATCTTATAATGTTTAATGTGTAAAATAATGTATTAATTTGTTAATCATTTATTTTGTAATTATCGTAATTTAAGATAAGATGTGAGTTTTGGTGTTTATAGATGTAAAGGGTGGGGAAAGTAATTTATTTTTAATTGCTGGATTAATAGTTGGTTGTTAATTATAATCAATTAATTGGTAATTGTGTAATTTTAGTTGTGTGTTTTGGGTTTATAGGAGTAAAGGGTGTTAAGTAGTTTATTTATTTTTTTATTAATTAATTGATATTAATTACATTAAAAATATAGTATGGCAATTGTGTGATTTCGGGTGTGTTGTGATGGTTATAGGGGTAATGGATGGGTAGTAAATTTTGTTTAATATATAGTTTTTAATGTTAATTAATTGATATTTCTTTTGGGTGATTTATTTGTGTGTTTTTACTTTTAAAGGGGTGAAGGGTGGGTTTTAAATTGTAATTTATAATTAGTTAATAGTTTTTGATTTAAAAATGTTTTAATTGTGTTATTTTATAGTTTTGTTTAGGTTTGTGTTGTGGCCATTATAGTGTTAAAGCGTGTGTAGTTAATGAACGTTAGTTATTTTTATCATGTTTTTAATTGATTATTAATTATGTTAATTATGAAAGTAAATGTGATTTACAATATTGAAGTGTTATTGATGTGGTGTTATCAGGAGGAAATACAATAAATACATTTATGTAATTATGTTTTTGTTTGTAATTATTTTCTAGTTTTTTTTAAATGTATTTTATTTATAGATATTTGTTCTATGTAATATTAGAATTTTTTCTTTTGATATGGTTAATATATTTGATTTTATTTTTTCAAATGTATTTATATATATTTAAAATTTTTAAGATGTATCTCAACTCCAACAGTTCCACAAATAAACGCATTCTCAAAGTTTAAAGTGCAAAGCAGGATGCGCTTTATTGCTAGTTACGCGTTTCGACAACTGAGTGTCTTGATCACACGAAAATTGTGGCAACTGAGCGTGCATAAATTAACATGACAAAGGACTGCAAGTGAAACTCACTTCGAATCCAACGTGTCAGACATTTTGTAACATCCAAAATTATACGTACAATGTCACAAAACCTTATTATATGCATGGCAATTTATTCTTCAAGTAAATCAAATTTACATATGTTTAAAAAGATAGAATATCAAGCTTTCATATCGCACTAGTGTCATAAAGTACGATGATGGCTAGTGAAATTGTGTACTAAGGCATGTATCGCCACAGCACTTTATCACGTACATAAATTGCTGTAATGCATTCGGACTTGTGCTTAAGAACCACATCCCTCAATTGTAACATTATTAGACAATATGCGCTTAGTCGCACAAGTGACATAAATTTGCTATACTAGCTTGTGATGCTTTAAACTTTAAGCCTACTTATCACCATAGGGCTTCCTCACTTGCTTATATTTATTACTGTCATGCATATGGACTAGTGCCTGTAAATTACATCCCTCCATTCTTTAATTATGATACATGTGTACCATTTGAATTCGCACAAGTGGCTTTACAGAGTTACGGTATCTGAATGCGTAGTGGCAGTGTTACATAACCTCTTTGGAAGCCGCGATCTTGTACTGAGAATTGTCAATGGGACGTATGAAAGTAGGTTCTTATTAAGGTAAGTGAACTGTGCTGTAGCTATTAAGTATAGTAGATTAAACTGGACACTCAAGAGTTATATTGACTCGCCAAGTAGCCACTAATTATTGTCTCTGTCCAATACATACCACAAGTGAAAAAGTGCAAAGGAAAACTAATAAGTAATGTAAAAATAATATAACATTTTAAAAAGTCTCTTATCTTGATTCAGTGTTCACCCGAGCCCGGGGAAGAAAAGGGTAGGGAACCCGTGAAGTGAACTTGCAATGTGGTGGGTCCCTTCCTTTTCTCCTGTGAAAAGGGAGAAAAAAGATAGAAAACATAATAAGTACAGTTTCATACAAAATATACACTTGAAACCAAAGTTTCTTTTTCATGAAACATGTATCATAGATAGCAGTACTGTGAGAAACCAAATTCTCAAATTAATCAGCATGAAGGTGTGTGGCTAGCTCTTTATCCATATTATGGCCCCCAGGGAATTTAGTTTCTAATTCTAATATACATTTGGATTCTTTCTTCCTGAGAGCCAATTCGCTGTTGCCCCCTCTCTTGCCCAAAATTATCTGATCAATTGCAAATAATCTAAGAAGCAAACTGTTAGCTTGATATCCGAAATATCCTACAGTGGCAACTGCCATCACGACACTGAGGCTTCCCTCGCCGTCGACAGAGGCACTGGGAAGACGGAGATTGATGAAAATCCAGACGGTCGACATCGAGAGAAACATCCTCCTTCCCAGGTATCTGGATCGTGCATATCGCACCAGAGGGCTCTCCAATTCAAGAAAAGCAAACGCCTACTATTAATGTGTCTCCACGGTGGTGCAGAGTGTCAAACATTGGAGAGTTCCACAATGATGTCCAGGGTCAGACTTTTAATAAACTTACTCCCCTTCCGGAGTCTCTGCTAGTTCTCCACCTACAACGACTGCTGGAAGTTGTCCACACCGATCTCTATGGAGAACGAGAAATCCTTTCACATGAAGATTTCAATCTAGAACACCTCTCAGACAGTTTAGGACTCACTATTCTTACTCTTCCAAGTTACGAAGAGGCAGATGGAGATCATCCTCGCTTTTCTGCAGCATCATCATGATCTTCTGTTCGGGATTATTCACCGACTGTCTGCTACTTCTCCAGTTACTGTCTCCAGTGGACGACATGATCACCTTCAATGAAGTCCTGAGCAGAGATGCCAATAAGTTGAACATTGAGATGCCTACGCCAACTACCTCTGCATTTATATTCTAACGGTTGGTGCTGCAAAAGCCTGTGACCAAGTTAATTGGCATTATCTTAACACTCTAAAGACTGTTGGGTTTGGAGTCAACTTTAGGGAAGTTCTTAAAAAAAATATGTAAATCTCCCCGGGCACAGATCTTGGTTAATGGTAATCTTTCTGCCGTTGTCGCCATACAGCGAGGTACAAGACAAGAGTGCCCATTATCTCCGATCCTCTTTGACCTGTACATCGAGCCCCTGGCCCAAAGTTGAAGATGGAATAACAGGTGCACAGTCAAAATATAGATTCCAAATTATCGACCAACATTAATATCGAGTTAAAAATATCGAAGGTGAAGAATATCTAGGTCAAGAATACGAATATCGTTGGACAGAATATCGACCCTAAGGTAAGTAATATCGATATTATTATTATTATTATTAATTTTTTTTATATCGATGTAAGTAATATTGCAGTTAGTAATATCGATGTTACTAATATCGATATGTTTGTTATGTATTTTATTATGTATTTTGTATGTGTTATGTTTTTTGGTAAGTTTTTTTATTTGTTTTAAATTATGTGTACTATTTTTATATATTAAAATTTTTATATTTAATTAATTTTTTTAGTACTGGAGCGGGTTGTGGGTTTATAGGGGAATTTGGTGGGAAGTAATTTAATTGTAATTAAGTAATTATTTATTTTTAATAGATATTGATGATAATTTTATCTATAATTAAATATTATTTGGTAATGAATTATTTTAATTGCTAATTTTTTTAATTGGTAATTATGGTTTATTTGTAATTACATTTTTTAATTGGCAATTAATTTGTTTAATTGGTAATTAAGGTTTGTAATTGGTAATGACATGTTTTAATTGGTAAATACATTTTTCAATTGGTCATTGATATTTTTTTTTCTTTTTTTTTCTTTGGTTTTTTTTTTTATCCTCATTTGCGTGCATGGCTCCAATCTATCAAAACTAAAAACCGCCACAGAGCAATAGAAAAAGTTAGGCTGTGTTTTTGTGCTATCTCAGCGTATAGCTGGCGGGAGATTTTATTAAGGAGGGGGGGGGGACCAATTCCCAACAGCACATTCACACAGGCCATACAAGATCTTGCTTAGGGCTGTAATTTAGTAGACGGTGCCCGAGTTACCGAAGCCCCCGTAACGCCGTGACACTTTGTCAAGGAAGCAAGGGTGGGCAATGCGCGCATTAATCATAGGACCTGGGGGGAAAAAAAAAAACCCGGCTCATCGCTACTACCATAGCATAGTCCAGAAAGCTCTCCTACTGGGATTTCCTGCCCTGGCCAGGTCGAGTTTGGAAATCTGAAGAAGTGATGATCGCCATTCGTGCACTGTAGGTGGTTGGGCATCTTTCCAATGTCTGCATATCTCCCTACGTGCCGCCAGGATGGCATAAAATAACAGATTAGTAGCGGCATTGCGGGCTTTGCTTCTAAGGCCAAAGATGACAAGAACGAGGTCTATGGAGATGTGTTCACCCAAGGACTGGGATAGCTTATTACCGATAGCATCCCAAAAAGCGGATAGGTTTGGACATTCGTAAAACATGTGGATGTCAGATGCTGCGATGAACGCACATCTTGGGCATAAGACCGGGCCCGTTAAAGAAAACTTTGTCAGCCTCTGTGGGGAATAGTATGCCCTATGTATTGTAAAAAGGTGGTTCCTGCGAAGCCACGCAGGTTTAACTAGGTCCCAGAGTGCTGCGCAAGAGGCGGTCCAAAGCTCATCCACGTCGATGCCTGGCATTGAGTCAGCCCATAGTGATGTCGGTAAATAAGAGTTGCTATCCATTTCATCGATAATCTTATTATGCCAACGTGATATTTCTTTCTTTGCCACAGGGCTATCTAACAGGCAAGTCACCAAATCATTATTACCACCTATAAGTAGACTACTAATACGTGCTGGCTGCTCTTTGTATGACTGTGTCCAGCTAGAGATTTGGATGTATTTAAATCTCGACAGACTTGGCCCAACTTTGTTGAATAAATAGTCCCATGGAAGCAAAGACCCATCCATAAACAAATCTTCCCAAATGCTGATACCGGCTTCTCTTAGTGGATTAGTAAGTGCATCTATTGTCCATGGAGGGGGAACGGGTAAGTTCCATATTGGAGCCTTCCCTGAATAATAGCCCACTTTGGTCGCTTGCCTCACTTTGTACCAAGTTGATGCAATCCCCTGTAAAACTTTCAATTTTTATTTTTTTAAAGAATTTGGGGTCTCCAAATTTAAATAAAAAGCCAGTTTGAGCTACTCCTTCACAGTCCAATAGTGTAGAGAACCCATCCCTGTCACTGTAGGGGTTTTGAGCAACATACGTGTATGCGAGAGCTGGAACGCCCATGCGTAGACCTGAAGATCTGGTCCAGCCAGCCCTCCCTTCTCCCTACGACGTCTGATTTTTTTTCCAAGAGATTCTAGGGCTCTTGCTATTCCAAATAAAACTAGTAATCGCGCTCTGTAGCTTTGAAATTAACTTAGAGTCGAAAAAAAGTGGAATTGAATTAAACAAAAACGAAATCTTCAGCAAGATACTCATCTTCACCAAGTTAACCTTGCCTAAAACAGTGAGCGGGAGATGTGACCAGTCTCTCATAAGTTTTCGGCACTCTGCTGCTGTTTTGGCAAAGTTTAATGAAGCAATTAAGTTGATATCTTTAACTATGTTTATCCCCAGGTAACGTAGTTGAGTTTTGGATGTTTCGTTATTATCTGTTGTATTAATATTCCAGGACATTGACTCTGTCTTAGAGGCATTAATCTCATACCCTGAGACTTTACCGAATTTGAGAGCCAGATAGATTGTCTCTGGATATGCTTCGTCAAAGTTTGTAGTGAAAATCATAATATCATCAGCATAGAGTGCCACCTTTTTATCCCAGCCACCGAAAGTAAAAGGTTTAATGAGTGTATTGTCTCTTAAGGTTTGGGCAAAGGGTTCGATGTATACATCGAAAAGGAGGGGAGATAGGGGACACCCCTGCCTGGTTCCTCTAGTAACCCTGAATTGCTCCGTTAGGCCCTCGTTTATCAGAAGTGAAGCAGACGGGCTACGATATAGCAGATTTATCGCTCTTCAGAATCTATCCCCAACATTGAACTTTCTCAAGGTCTCCGACAGGTATAGCCAATTCACCCTGTCGAAGGCCTTGGTAGCATCCAACGTAAGGACAGACAGAGGCGTAGCCTCTTTTATAGTTATATCTATGGAGCCTAGTAGTTCATAAGTAAGTTCACATAGCTGTCTCCGTTTTATAAATCCTTTTTGATTAGGATATATAATATCAGGCGCTACCCGGCCCAGCCGTTTGGCCAGTATTGTGGCAAAGATTTTGTAATCGGCGTTTAAGATGGAAATAGGCCGATATGAACCACATTCTGAGGGGGATTTACCAGGCTTCAAGATAAGGGTTATAGAGGCATTATTCCAGGATTCAGGTGGCAATGGGCCATCTCTCAGGATTTGATTAAATAAGGTTACTAAGACTGGAGACACCTCTGAAATCAATTTATTATATATTTCACATGGTAGGCCGTCAGTGCCTGCAGCCTTTCCACCCTTTGCTCCCCTTATAGCCTCCTCTACCTCAGCAATACTTATTTCCTCTTCCAAGGAGCGGCTCTGTTCTGATGTTAAAGATGGTAGGGAGATACCTTCCAACCAACTCTTGATATCATTCTGGGTAACATTAAGGTCTTCTTGGTATATAGATTGAAAGAAGGTTCTAAAAGTTTCTCTAATTTCTTCGTCACTGGAAGAGGTACCCTTCACTGATGTGACGGAGGGAATGTTGTTTCGGGCCCGATTTGATTTTGTTTTCCAGGCCAGTAATTTCCCTGCCCCTTCCCCATATTGGAAATGAGAGCTTGCTTGCCTCCCATTTCTGCAAGACACGTTTCTCTAGGATTGCTGATAAGGGGTTCTTTAATCTATCCAACTCTGCATGTTTTGAAAATAGGTCCTGGTTATCTATTAACCCATTTCTATCGATGTCAGTCTGAATTGCCAAAATGCTATCCTCTATATAAATTACTTCCTCTATATACTGTCTTCTTCTATAGGCTGCCTTATTCTTTACAAGGCCTCTTAATGTACATTTGAATGCGTCCCATACAGTTCCTGCTGAGGCTGTACCAGTATTAGTGATGAAGAAGTAACGTGCTTCTGATTGTAAGAATTCTATATCCTCTATTGATGAGAGTAGTGATCTGTCAAAAGACCACATTCTTGCAGGAGGTGCCGCGCCCAGTTTTAATTCAAGCTTCATTGCTGAATGATCGGAGAGATGTATTGGGATATAGTGTATTGAGGTGATGTCATCAACCAAAGCTCTACTAGTGAGGATAAAATCTATTCTAGATTTATGTCTATACTTAAAGTTCCTAAATGAGAAGTCTTGCCTCTGGCCCTCTCTAAACCTCCAGATATCTATATATCCATACTGGTTCATTAAACCTATAAGACAATTTCTGGATTTAGAAATACTTTTCTGTCTACTGTTAGGGGATTTGTCCAGAAGTGGGTTCAGAGTTATGTTGAAATCCCCAGCTATGATCACCGGGTCTGGGAATCTCAACAGGTGATTGAATAGGGATTCCAATGCTGAGGGATCATCGATATTTGGACCATAATAGCCCACTAATGTTAACTTCATTCCTCCTAACTCTATTGCTACAATGGCCCATCTTCCTCCAGAGTCTACTTTCTGCTGTGTTATTTTAAACCTAACGGATTTCTTGAAAAGAATAGAAACCCCCCGCGTATTAGATGCTTGTGATGTTGAGATCGAGGATTCTATCCATCTATTCCTTTTAACTAACTCAAGCATTTCGCATTCGATTAAATGTGTCTCCTGGAGGATAATAATCCCCGCATCGGCGTCTCGAAGATATTGCATGATTTTGTTAGCACGAGGCCTGGTGCGGAGACCATTAACATTCCAGGATAATACTTTGAGTCTACTCATTATGCTGAGAATATGTGTCACTTTGTGAGACTGACAATTTATATGAGTTCATGTTGATTTGCTTTCGATGATTATAAAACCTTATGTTCAAGAATTTACTAACGTAGAAAGATTGGAGCTCATTCATGAGTGTGTATTTTTTCCTAATTACCTTGTGCCCCGCCACCCCCCCTGAACCCTCCCAACCCCCCCCCCCCCTCCTCCCCTGGGAAAACCCTGTATTCCCCAACCGGAAGTTTTCCGGAAGTAAGTGCCCCTAGCTCTTCCCCATCCCCACCTCGTGTGCCTCTTATATTTATACGATAACTCGCCTTTCAAATATAGTGCTTGTTTTGTGAATGAGTGTTTTTTTTAGAGTATTTATGTATTGTGTGTTTTTCTAATTTTTTTTCCCTTTTCTCTTTATCCTTTGCCCCCTTTTTTTCAATTTTTTTCCCTTTTTTTTCTTTTTCCCCCTCTTTATCCCTTTTCTCTTCCCTTTTTTTTTTTCCTTTTTTTTTTTCCTTTCATTTTTTCCCCCTTTTTGTTTCCTTTTCCGATTGCCTTGTCCTTAATTTTATCTTCCCTCATTAGTTAATAGAGGTATTGGTAGGCTAAAGAGCTAGAACAGTTGAACGTAATTTACAATTATATTTCATCACTACTCAGCTCTATTCCCTCTGTTTCCTGCTTCCAAAAGACAATAAAAGTTCATCTGCAGCCTGCACTGATCTAATGTTGTACATTTTGTTATCTAACATTATCTTGAGGGATGCGGGGAAACTCATCTGTACTGTAGCACCTATTTTACGAAAAGCATCCATTCTTCGGCCCAGCTCCCACTGTTTATCTAGGGTGAACCTGGACAGATCTGAGCGAATCTGAAAGTTAAAGCCTTTAAATGATAGTGACTTTTGCTTAAGTGCTAAGTTTAGGATATGCTCTTTCAAGGAGTAGGTATGGAAATTTACAAGGATTTTCCGGGGTTTAGTCCGCTGTGGGTTACGTCTAAAAGGATCTCTGTGTATGCGTTGAATATCTGTAGCTAGCTCTTCATTAGGGTGCGAGAGATTTAGAGATTCTTTTAGTAAGGTGATTATATAACTCTTGATGTCCGTGCCTTCGCTGCCTTCAGGAACATTCAAGATGCGTATATTGCTACGCCTTGCATTGTTTTCTAAGATCTCCATTCTCTCCGATAAGGCCTGATCTTCCTTTTTTAATCTCAAGATGTCATCCTCGGTGCCCTCGGCCCTCATCGATATTTGCCCCACCGTTTCCTCCAAAGCTTGGGTTCTCACCGACAGGCTACCTATTCTCTCATCAAGGGACTCGCAGAAGCTCCTTATTTCCCTCTGGTTAGAGGCTGACTCAGCAAAAGCTTGCTTTATCTCTGCAGATAGTGCTGCAAACATCTGTTGTAGCGAGGCTACTGAGATGGCTTCTGAACTCGGACCCGCGGCGCCATTTATTTCTTGGCAAGGGGCACGATCGTCACCCCCAGAATTAGAGGCGAGATTAGTGATCAAAGGGGGTTCAGAAAATATCCCGGCTTCGAAGTTGTCTTCTATGTTAACTGTATTATCCGAGATGGTTACACTGAGTGAATTACTGCAGCAGTCTACTGGAACTGAGGGTAACACTGTTTCCTCAACTGTCAAAACAGTCTTCTATGACTAAGTCTGCTTGATTTTTAGACAGTAATCCTCCTCCCTCTGTAAAAGGTTTTTCTGCTAGCTGTAGTATATGAGCGGAGCCAATATCAGCCATTTGGAGCTGGTTGTCTAAAGAGTTAGCTGGTGCAATCTCTGTCGCTAAAGTCAAGACTTGCCCATTGGTAGTCATGTTATCGGGCCCTGGATTAAGCTTCGTGATGGAGCTACTCCTCTGCTGGTGTTCTTTCCCAATTTTCAGGACTTGAGGAACTACCTTAAAGTATGAACGCAGAGATGGAGTAATTTTAGGTATGGAAGCGGGGGGGTTTCGCCTTGCCGCGTTTTCTGCCCCTTTTTGCTTTTACTTCAATGGAGAGGTAAGATGAAGATTCCTGATCTGAGTGTCATTTTGCTCCGTTTTGAGAGCTCTTTTCAGACTCAGAAACCCCCTTTTCAGCCTCCTCCTCTGTAGCCTACAGCGCGCCTTTAACTCTCCTTTTACGGGGTATACTAGTCCCCACCGAGCCCTTAGCTGCGCTCTTACCTTTTGGTTTCCTAACCGTCTCTGCAGTGTTCATGTGTGCCAAGGGTAAGTCTTTAATTGTTGGTTCTTGACTGCTTCTGGTGTTTTTTTACCTCATTGACGCGGTATTCATTACCACCGGCCGTTTTCTCGTCTTCGCGTGAGGCTCCTGTGAGCTGCAGAGGGGGACAAACGACTGAAACAGTAGGCGGTAATAAACTAGCTCCAAACGCTGGCTTACTGTCGTGGCTAGAACCGCTTAAACGGGAGTCCCTGCGGAGACTCCGAATCTGCCTCGTTCTGCGGAGCTCCAGGGCGGCTTGCTCCCAACGTAGCAGCTCAGGTGTGGGCTTCCTTCGGCAAGGGCGTTCACCTCCGTAGTTGCAGCTGATTGCATTCATGCTGTTCGCCTCCGCGGAACCACGGCGTCCGCCCTCCTGAGCTCCGCGGCTCGCAACTTCCTCAAAGCACATTAGGCTACGGTCGAAAATCTCGATCTTCAATTTTGCCTCATGAACCAATTTGTGAGTATATTAAATGCGCTTAATATCATGCACGGAAATTCGCTTAACCTAGCGAGTCAAGCGCGATGATTAGGCACTTGAGAGCAGGAGACGGAGCGGAGCACTGCAGCAGTCAGCCGACTGCCGCCATGTTTTCCCTGATTGCCAGGTCATTGATATTTTTAATTGTTAATTACTTTTTATGGGTAAATACATTTTATTATTTGGTAAATAATTTTACATAAATTTTTTATTAGAATTTTTATTTTATTTTTTACCGTTTTTTAATTAATTAATTTTTAATTATTAATGTTTTTTGTTTTGAAAAATATTTTAGTGTTCAATATTTATTTGGTAATTGGTAATTTATATTTCTTAAATAATATTTGTTATTTATTTTTAATGTAGTGTTAATTAATTATTCAATTGTAATTATGTTTTTAGTAATTATTAATGGGTATTTGCAAATGATGTAGAGTTATTTAAAACTTACAGTTATATTTAACTTCTACGCTATCCAATGCTTTCCCTACTGTTGCCTCTCTGGAGTTGGAATAGTAATTATTACCCCTACGCTATCCAACACTTTCCCTACGGTTGTACTCTCTGGAGTTGGAATAGTAATTTTTACCCCTACGCTATCCAATGCTTTCCCTACTGTTGCCTCTCTGGAGTTGGAATAGTAATTATTACCCCTACGCTATCCAACACTTTCCCTACGGTTGTACTCTCTGGAGTTGGAATAGTAATTTTTACCCCTACGCTATCCAATGTTTTCCCTACTGTTGCACTGTTTGGAGTGCGAATAGTAATTTTTACCCCTACGCTATCCAATGTTTTCCCTGCTGTTGCACTGTTTGGAGTGCGAATAGTAATTTTTACCCCTACACTATCCAACGCTTTCCCTACTGTTGCACTCTCTGGAGTTGGATTAGTAATTTTTACCCCTATGCTATCCAATGTTTTTCCTATTGTTGCACTCTCTGGAGCTGGAATAGTAATTTTTACCTCTACGCTTATACAATGGTTTGTCTACTATTGTGCTCTCTGGAGTGGGAATGGTAATTTTAAGTTCTATGCTATCCAACATTTTTATTAATGTCTTTCTTTTGCTTATGGATTTTGAATAGTATTTTTATTTATTTAGTTGTTCAATTTTTTTGTATAAATTTAGATAATTTAGTATATAATTTTAAAAATATTAAAGATATATTTAATTTTTTTAATGTATTAAACATAATTCTTTACTTTTTATTTATGTTTTATGTTTGTAAATGTATTTGTAATTTATAATTTTTATTAATTTATAAATTAAAATAATTATTACAACCTAAGTGCGTATATATTTTCTGTATATGTTTAATGTATTATTATATATGTATTATTAATTTTAAACATTACATATTTTTAACTATGTTTATTTTATTTATTAGTGTAATTTACCTTATTTTACATTTATATTTTTACAGAGAAAGAAACAATGTTTTTAACATCGATATTTTTAACATCTATTTTTTTTCGATATTTTTGTACTTACCATGTTGTAGATAGGATGTCGATATTCTTGCCTTCGATATTTCTGCATCGATATTCCTGTAGGTCGATATTTTCAATGTCGATATTTTGTCAGTGATTCAGAATAACAATATCTCTCCTTTTTAAAATCAATGGGTTTACCAGGAAGGTTGCATTGTATGCAGATGATCTGATTTTATTTTCCTCCAATGTTAATCTTACTGTATCTGAGTTAATGGCTTAAGTACAGTCTTTTGGGGAAGTGTCAGGCTTCAAGTTAACAGTGATAAAACTGAGATCATGGCTTGGAACACCTCAGCACAAGGGGTCAGAGATCATGGCTTGGAACACCTCAGCACAAGGGATCTGAAAGAGACACGTTAGTGATAGATTCCTTACCTTAGAATATCCCCAGGCGTCAGACTGGATCCGGAAACTTTTGCGTAGCAATACCCCTGCGCGCTGGTAGGCGTCGTCTGCGGCTCCGCGTCAGTCGTCGGCGTCGTGAGCGCCGGGATGACGTCGTCGGAGTACTTAGACGGCGCCCATGCGCGCTGACGTCAGTTCTTCTTTTTTCCGCGCCAGCTAGCGCAGATCCGGAAGAAGCTCTACCCCCAGTCACTTTTTGACTGAATAGTTTTTTGATCCTTTTTGATCTTCTCTTAGTCGACTGTCTCGACTATCAGTGCCAGGGATGCCCGGGTTCAAGCCTTGTTCGAAGTGCAGCCGACTCATGTCGGTCACGGACCCCCATCGCCGGTGCCTGAAGTGCTTAGGCCTCGACCACGACGATCGAACCTGCGTCGACTGCCGGGCTCTGACGTCGAAGGCTAGGCGGGAGCGGTCCCGCAAGCGTCTCGAGCTGAGGCACTCGGCCCCGCGCCGCTCCAGGTCCCGGTCCCGGTCCCACGGGAGGTCGAGGGACAGGTCGCGAGGTCGGAGTCATCGACGTTCCGGAAGTGGACACCGATCGTCTGGTTCCAAGTCCTCAGGTAAGAGGCATGAGAGGTCGGAACGACACCATCGGTCCTCCGACCCGCCCCGACGCTCGCTCGATGCGGCCGGGGACTCGGGCGACACCGCCCACGCGGCTCCGCGGGAGTCGCAAGCGTCGCCGCCTGCCCCACACCTTCGGGTCCCTGGGCACGGCGCGTCGCAGGAGGAGGTCGAGAGGTACCTCATGGCCATGAGGGCCCTCCCTCCTCAGTCGGTTCCCGTGGCGCCTTCGGGCCGATCGGCTCCGTCTGGAGGTCCTTCCGGGTCGGGCGCTTTGGCCCCGACGACGTCGGGTACTTCGGGCCCGGCGCCGCGCGACCTCGCTGGATCCGGATCCGGGACCTCGCCGGTCGACCTTACGACCTCGCCGGTCGACCTTACGACCTCGCCGGCGCCGTCCCTTCAGGTGTCGTCCCCGGCAGCCGATGTGGTTGCCGACCCCAATGTTTCCTACGGTCCTACTCAGGAGTCGGAGGGGCGCCGCTGGGCCCCGATTCCGTCGGCCTTTGGAGACTTCTATCTCCACGAGGAGGCCCTGGCTGTTAATCCTGGTCTCCAGGAGCCAGGTGACGAGGAGCAATGGGAGGGGTCCGAGGACCCTCTGGCACGTGATTGCCAGTCGCATCAGGACTGGACATATGAGCTTGGGGAGGCCAGTGGTATTGACACCTCGCCAGACACTGGATTTACGTCGCCCCCGACTGTGGCTTCGGAGGCGGGTTCTGCTTACAGTGTAGTGTTGACGAAGGCAGCTAAGGCCTTAAACCTTCAGCTCCCCGTCGCGGCCGTGAGGACTAATCTCCTCACTGAGGTCCTCAAACAGCAGTCCGGCTCCGCGGAGCCCCTCCTGCAGTTCAATGAGGCCTTGTGTGACGTTCTGCTGGGCACTTGGTCCAAGCCCGCCACAGGCCCCCCTGTGGACAGGAACGTGGCCAGACGCTACCGCCCGGCACCGGGCGACCCATGCTTTTTGTCCACCCATCCCACCCCCGAGAGCCTGGTCATCCAGGCCTCTAACTCCCAAACCGCATTCCCGTCGGCCCCGCCCGACAGGGAATCCAAGAGATATGAGCAGTTCGGGAAGAAGGTCTTCTCGTCTGTGAGCCTAGGGCTACGGTCTGTGAACACCAACTGTCTCTTGGGCCGCTACACCCACACTCTGTGGGACACGGTTGCGGAGGTGCTGCCACAATGCCCTGAGGAGGTCAGGGCTAAACTCAGCCAAACCCTTGCGGACGGCCGAGATGCGGCACGTTTTTCTATCCGGTGTGGGCTGGATACCACGGACTCACTGGGCAGGGCGATGGCAACGACGGTGGCGGTTCGACGCCACGCCTGGTTGAGGTCCGCCAACTTCTCGGCCGATGTCCAGGCCACCCTCCTGGACATGCCGTTTGATGGCCGTCGCCTCTTCGGCGACAAGGCAGACCATGCGCTGGAACGTTTCAAGGACTCCAGGGCCACGGCCAAGTCCTTGGGCCTTACGGCCCCACGCCAGCAATCGGGTGCCTTTCGCTCCTTTCGTGGCCACGGAAGGGGCGCCCCACCATGGACCGTCAGCCACGCGCCGCAGAATGTTCAGCAACGCGGTGGCGGACGTGGGAACCGCCGTGGCGGTGGTCGGGGCCAGCGGTGAGGCCAGTCCACACCTCCCTCAGCAGCCCCCGCCTCAAAACCTTCCTAGTCCGAGTTTTCAGGCCCATGTGACGCCTGTGGGAGGCAGGGTTCGCCATCACCTCTCCCACTGGCATACAGTCACTTCGGACAGGTGGGTGCTGCAAATTGTCCGAAGGGGTTTCTCCCTCCCCTTCGAGTCTTCGCCTCCATCTATGTCACCTCAATACCACCGTGTGTCGGGGGATCACTTGCAACTTCTGCAAGAGGAGGTTTCGGCCCTCTTGGCCAAGAGGGCCATCGAGCGCGTTCCTGGGCCAGAAGTAGGACGTGGTTGTTACTCCCACTACTTTCTGGTACCCAAGAAGGGCAAAGGGGGCCTACGCCCTATCTTGGATCTGCGGAACGTCAACGGCTTCCTCCGGACGGAGAAGTTCAAGATGCTCACTTTGGCTCAGGTCCTGGCTGCCCTGGACCCGGGAGACTGGATGGTAGCGTTGGACTTGCAGGACGCCTATTTCCACATCCCCGTCCTGCCGGCCCACCGGCGTTACCTACGGTTCATGGTAGGCCAAGAGCACTTTCAGTTTACCGTGCTCCCCTTCGGCCTTGCCAGCGCCCCACGGGTGTTCACGAAGGTGATGGCGGTGGTCGCAGCCCATCTGCGCAGGCAGGGGATATCAGTCTTCCCCTACCTCGACGACTGGTTGTTGAAGGCGGGCTCGCCCCAGTCAGTCGTCAGCCACCTCCAGACTACGGCCGACCTCCTGCACTTGCTGGGGTTCTCCATCAATGTGCCGAAGTCACACCTGTGTCCCTCTCAAAAGCTCCTCTTCATCGGAGCGGTTCTCGACTCGGCGCAGTTTCGGGTTTACCCACCCGAACAGCGGGTTCGGGATATTCAGGCTCTGATTCCTGTATTCAGGCCGTTATCCCGGGTCTCGGTCAGGTTGACGCTGCGGCTTCTGGGGCTGATGGCCTCCTGCATCCTTCTGGTGCGTCACGCCAGGTGGCGGATGCGGGCTCTGCAGTGGGACCTGAAGTTTCAGTGGGCCCAGCATCAGGGCAACCTGTCCGATCATGTCCTGATCTCGGAGGGCACTGCGAAGCAACTGCAGTGGTGGCTCACGGACCGCGACTGGGTCAGTGGCAGACCCCTCTCCCTACCCCAGCCGGAGCACGTAGTTGTGACGGACGCGTCCCTCCAGGGCTGGGGAGGCCACATGGGAGAGGCGGAGATCAGAGGCCTCTGGTCTCCGGCAGAGTCCCGGCTCCACATCAACCTTCTGGAGCTGCGGGCGATTCGTCTTGCACTGAAGGCATTCCTCCCCTCTGTCAAGGGGAGCCTAGTGCAAGTGTTCACCGACAACACCACCGCCATGTGGTACTGCAACAAACAGGGCGGTGTGGGGTCGTGGACCCTCTGCCAGGAGGCTCTGCGCCTCTGGCAGTGGCTGGAACATCAGGGCGTGACCCTGGTGGTTCAACACCTGGCAGGCTCTCTGAATGCCAGGGCGGACGAACTCAGCCGCCGGTGCATGATGGATCACGAATGGCGTCTGAACTCGGACGTGGCGCAAGGTCTCTTTCGACAGTGGGGAGAGCCTTGGTTAGATCTATTCGCCACAGAAGAGAACGCGCAATGTCAGCAGTTCTGCTCGTTGGAGTTTCCAAGGCGGCACTCGCTCGGAGACGCTTTTCGTCGCGAGTGGAGCTGCGGTCTGTTGTACGCCTTTCCGCCTATACCACTTCTGCCCAGAGTGCTGAAGAAGATCAGGCGTGACCGGGCCCAGGTCGTCCTTGTGGCTCCGGACTGGGCACGAAGATACTGGTATCCCGAGCTACTCAGCATGTCAGTCGATCCCCCGATTCGTCTGGCTCTTCGGGAGGACCTTCTGTCGCAGCAGCAGGGGACGGTCCTGCACCCGAACCTGTCCAGTCTCCACCTACAAGCTTGGAGATTGAGCGGCGGCAGTTGAGGCCATTTGACTTGCCTCCCGAAGTCTGTGATATCATTCTGGCAGCCAGGCGTCCCTCCACAAAGTCGGTATACGCCTGCCGGTGGAACAGATTTGTGGCATGGTGCACAGCAAAGGCTGTGGATCCTCTCTCTGCACCCCTTTCGGAAGTGCTGCTCTTTCTTCTTTCCCTTGCCCGGCAGGGCTCTGCTCTGGGCACTCTTAAAGGGTACCTTTCTGCTCTATCAGCCTTCTTGAGGCTACCAGATCAGCCTTCTTTATTCAAGTCCCCTATTGTGAGTAGATTTCTGAAGGGCATCACGCATAGGTTCCCTCCTGTTCCCTTCGTGATGCCCCAGTGGGACTTGAATCTGGTTCTCACCTATCTGATGTGTGCTCCCTTTGAGCCGCTTCATAACTGCCCTCTTCGTCTCCTTACTCTGAAGACGGCCTTCCTGGTTGCCATCACCTCTGCCAGGAGGGTGAGTGAGCTCCAGGCCCTTTCTTCTTCTCCACCTTTCCTGTCTGTTCATCCTGATAAGGTGGTGTTACGTACACGACCTTCCTTTCTGCCCAAGGTTGTCACGGCCTTCCACATCGGGCAGGCCATCACCTTGCCCACCTTCTTTCCGCCTCCGCATCCCTCGAAAGAGGAGGAGAGGCTCCACCGCCTGGATCCAAAACGTGCGCTCTCCTACTACCTAGATCGCACACGCCAATTCCGGGTGGATGACCAACTCTTCGTTGGTTACGTGGGCGCGAAGAAGGGAAAGGCTGTGCACAAGAGGACCATCTCAAGGTGGATCATCTTGTGTATTCAAGCATGTTACTCCATGGCGAGAAAGGAGCCCCCGGCTGGATTGCGGGCTCACTCCACTCGGGCAACGACAACTGCCCTGGGCCGCGGTGTCCCCCTGCAGGACATCTGTCAGGCAGCCACGTGGGCCTCGCTGCACACGTTCGCAAGACACTACTGCCTGGACAGTCAAGTCTGGAGGGATGGCTTCTTTGGCCGTTCAGTCCTCCAGGACTTTCTGGTGTGATATTGGTTCGCAGACCCACCTCCGGGGTTGGTATTGCTGGGGTATCTATTCTAAGGTAAGGAATCTATCACTAACGTGTCTCTTTCAGATGCACAAGTTACTACTTGTGTAACGATATATCTGTAAGAGACATTAGTTAGTGATAGATTCCTTACCGCCCACCCATCCTCCCCGTTCTGCGAACCGATATCTAGGGTTAAGGTCATCCCCTTTCAGGGCCCTAGTTTCATGGCACCAGTGTTAGTTCTATCATGGCTCTGCGTATCTGGCGCGGAAAAGCTGTGTTATCAGAACTGACGTCAGCGCGCATGGGCGCCGTCTAAGTACTCCGACGACGTCATCCCGGCGCTCACGACGCCGACGACGGACGCGGAGCCGCAGACGACGCTTACCAGCGCGCAGGGGTATTGCTACGCAAAAGTTTCCGGATCCAGTCTGACGCCTGGGGATATTCTAAGGTAAGGAATCTATCACTAACTAATGTCTCTTACAGATATATCGTTACACAAGTAGTAACTTGTGCGTCAGGCTTTCTAAAGAACTAAAGTACTTGGGAGTGATAATAACCCAGGACATAGGAAAGGTCCCCAAAATAAACTTGGACACAGTCTTGAAGGAGGTGGAGCTTTTACTGAAGAGATTGCAGATTCTACCATTATCCCACTATGGGAGAGTTAATCTGATTAAAATGTTTGTGCTCCCCAAATTTGCTTACCTTATTAATAATATTCCTCTGGAATTTAACAAAACTGCTCTTTTGAAAATACAGAGTAAGAGCTCCTCGTTTATTTGGGCAAGTAAAGGATTAGGCTATCTTAGAAGAAGCTTAGGCGAAAGTTGGTTAAGAGAGGTTTGGGTCTGCTGGACTTTCAGTTGTATTTTTGGGCATATCAATTAAAAAACTGCAGGATGGGGGGGGGGGGCGTGGCCAAGATGGCGACGGAGTAGGACGCTCTTTCGAGTCCCCTCCGGCGCCAAACCCAGCATAGCCTTGTATAGCATCATTCCCGGGGTGCTGGCCGACTACAGATGACCAGCGTAGGTCACTGACATCGGGAAGTGCGGTCCGGCGCTTCCGGCGGGACTGTGAGGCGCCTGCGACAGCCGGTGGAGGAGCGGCGGATTCCGGCCTTGGAAGCACCGGCCTTGCGTGAGGAAGGGGCCGGCGTTGCGATCTACAGCGCCCGGACTCTGCGGGGCGGAGTGCCGCCTCGAGTCTCCCCGGTCTCGCCCGCTACCTGTGGGGGCTGAGATGCGCCATCGAGGGAGGGGCGGCTACCCCCGGGGAACTTGTGGCGACCGGAGAACGGAAGCTGAGGCGTCAGGCCTGACGCAGTGGAGTGCGGTCCGAGCTGTCGGCAGGGCCGAGTGGAGCCTAGAGCAGCCGGTGGCGGAGTGAACCGGACCCGACATTGAGTGATACGACCCGGTGATGCCGGCGGGTCTCGACGGCTCCTGGAACTGCTGGTGGAGGTGAGGCGGATTCTGGCCTAGCGAGCACCGGCCTTGCTTAGAGGAGGGGCCGGACCTTGGGTTCCGCAGCGCAGCAGGCCCGGCTGTGTGAAGTGCCGCAGCAGCCTTGGGGCTTTCTGGACACATCCACTGCATATGGACGCTGGGATACGCTACCTGGGAGGGGCGGCTGCCCCGGGTGCCCTGAGGAGGCCGGAGGATAGCCGCTGGAGAGTCCGGTGACCAGGGACCCACCGTGGGCAAGAGTGGCGGTGCTGCCCACGCCGCCTCTTAGGCCGATCCGCACTGGCCGCCCGGCCGGACTATTTCTCCCATTGGGGGACGTGCTTTAGCCTCCGGAGGGGGTGAGAAGGGACACTGCGAGAGCCAAGGATTCGAGGCCTGAGACTCCCCGGCCTATGGTGACAGTGGAGCTGGGCTCTTTGACTTCAGGCGGTGGTGGGGCCCGCTGCAGTGGAGCAGGGAAGGATCGGACTTTGCGCACTCTGCGGCCTTGAGCTGCTCACTGCCGGGGGCGCAGTACTGCGTGTTGGAAGAGCGCCCTCCTGGCGGGAACCGTTTGCTGCGCCATCTGGGCTGGGCGGTGGCCTAACCCGCTCACCCACGAACTGGGTTGGATGCGAGGGGAGCCCTGCATTGCTTCTGGATGCTTATGACTGGATCAGCATCGGGGACTCCCGACGCTTGATCCCCCTCTTCTATTGAAGTAGAGTGTGCGTTGGAGGAGCCTCCGTACAGCCGTACAGGTACCACCTGCAGCGAGGAGCTTGGCGGTGTTCTTTGGCAGAGGGGGAGAAGTCATAACCCCTGGTGGGGTCGACTAGAGGGGGGTGCCATACAGACGGCTGTCCCGGAGACCCCATAGCGGCGTTCCGCCCTTCAGTCCGGAGGAGTGTGGGGGCCGCCTTGGCCTCGTACAGCGAAAAGAGCTCCACGATGTCCAACACGCTTCGTAAGGGGAGGCCAGGGAAAGATGGTGCCTCTAAATCTTCGCAGCAGCCAGCGGGTCGTCCAAGCAGTCGGATGATGAGGCACCTGCCACCAAGGCCTTCATGACTGAGCTATTCGCCTCCATTAAAGAGGACATCTCTGAACTCCGCGCTCAGCTGGCATCGGACCTTTGGGAGGTACGGCGAGATGTGGATGGCATTGGCGAACGGGTGGTGACGCTGGAAGATCACGACCTGAGTGTGGCGAACGACGTGCACCAGCTGCAGCAAGACATCATCCATCTCACGGAACAGAATTTGGACCTGCAGACCCACACGGAAGACTTGGAGAACTGTTCACGAAGGAACAACATCCGCATTCGCGCGGTCCCATGGGATGGAGAAGCGGGGGACTTGCGTGGCTATGTCCAGGCCCTTTTTTTGCAGATTCTAGATGAGGAGGATGTCCAGGACATAAGAATGGACAGAGTGCATAGAGTTGGGTTGCCCAGGCGAGAAGGGGGGCCCCTTCCGGACATCCTCGTTTGTGTGCACGACTTCCAGGTAAAGGAGCGCATTCTGCGGAAGGCCAGAGCTATCCCGTCCTTGCAATTCAGGGAGCATCGTCCGCAGCTCTACCAGGATCTGGCAGCATCGACACTTCAGAAGAGGAGGGAGTTCCGTCCGGTGACATCCTTCCTACGGGAACGCAACATCTCATACTCATGGGGCCATCCTTTCTGTATCATCTTTCGCTGGCAAAATAGGCTGGCACAGATTCGCTCTCTTCAGGTGGCGAAGGATCTTTTGGGCCTGGATGATGTCACACCCTCCCAAGAGGCACACACCTCACCTTCAAGGAGACGACATCGGTCATCCTCCTGGCATAGAGTGGGTGCGTCTCCGGACCGGAGGCGGCCGGATCGCGCTGCTAGCTTGCAGGAAAGGGGAGATGTGGTGGCTTCGGTGGCCTCAGCCACGCTTGCAGATTCTCAGCAAAGCTCTGGAGCGGCGTGATCCCTGACCCGCAGGTGGTTAGGCGCCAGAGGGGCACTGGTCCTATGGTCCCGGGGGGTTTGGTTGTACTTTTGGAGAAGACACCCCGGACCGTGGCCCTGGGGGTTACTAAGTTGATACCCCTACCCCGATTCCAGTCCAGAGGGGCCCTTACGAACTATGGTCTACTGGAACTGCTGAGTACAATGTTCAGGTTCAGTGCCTTGAGTTATTTCCTATTGTTCTTCTGTTTGCAGGGAGGGGGGGAGGTGGGGGGTCCTGGGGGTGGGGTGCACAGGGAGGGGTGCACAGGGGGGGGAGTTGGGGTTTGGGGCAGGGGGGGACGGAAGGGTGGTGGCGACCGGAAGATGCGTGTGAGGTATGTTGGTGTGTCGGGAAGATTGATGATTTGGCCTTAACTGCTGGTGCTTATCTCAGAGCGCCGTCATTATCTTGGGACCTACTAAGGAATCTATGTTCCATGTTGGCTGTCTGGTTCGTAGGGGGCTCGGGGTTCTGGGACTTCCGGGGGAAGAGGAAGAGTGGGTGTGTGGCGGCGATAATCAGGGTCGGGGCTGGATCTGGGAGGTTGGCATGGACACGGGGGAGAGTTGAGAGGCGATTACGGGTCTATTTTGCGAGCACACAGCATGGGGGCCGTCTGACTGAGTATGCCTGTTAGTATTGGCTCATGGAACGTGAAGGGTCTCAACTCCCCGCAGAAGTGCCAGAAGCTATGGAAGTATTTGACGGACCATCATCTGGACGTGGTGGGTCTCCAGGAGACTCACCTAGCTAGGAAGGATGAGCTTAGACTTCGACACAGGCACTTCCCTCTCATTTATAGGGCATCTGCATGCACTAAACATAGGGGGGTGGCTCTTATGTTCCGGGCTTCCCTTCATTTTCAGCCTGGAGGAGTGAGTGGTGACAAAGAGGGCCGTTGGCTGATGGTGAAGGGCTCGCTGTATGGTCGCATGTGTACATTTGTGGTGGTGTATGCACCCAATGCTAAACAAAATTGCTTTCTGGGAGGAGCTACGTCACCAACTGAGATGGCCGCATAGTCTCCCGGCTCCGCCGACCTCCGTCTTTCGGTCTGTTATCCTGTTGACTATCCTGGTTTCCTGCACCAGATCCGTGTGTGTGATCTGACCTGCTTTCCAGTGGTGCAGTCCCGGAGTTTCTCCGCAGTCGTGGAGCGGAGATACGTCGATGGTTGTGTGAGGCCTAACCCAGTGGGGACGCCGGGGTCTCGAGTGCAGGCTCTGCCGGGTCCGAGTTGAACAACAACGGACTGCTGTGTGTGGTAGGGTCCGCTCTCCGGAACATTCGGACTTTGATTGGTATGATACTGCCAACTGCCTGGTGTTTCAATAGTAGGTGAGGAGACGAGTGACGCACGGCGATGTGTCGCAGGGGTCCCTGACCGGGGGTTCGGCAATCGCTTCGTCGATCCCCCCGGGTCGGTGCCTCGCTGCGTATTGTTGATTGCTAAACTTCAGTCCCTCATGGCTTGCTCCTGCTCCGTCTAATTTTGCCCCGGAGAAGGCGCCACTCCGTGGGGACCACCATGTTGGAAGAAGAAATGCAGCTAGCGGAGCAGGCTCGAACTGGCCCGTCATTGCGAACGGTGCTAGAGGCACTTATGGCACTCAGGGGAACCATTGCAGTCCGGACTTGCAGTTTGTTGTCTGCGACTGATGGCCTCACAGGTCTGAGAGCGGACCCTGACTCTACACCCACGCCTCGGCAATCAGCCTGCATTTTAATATCTTTCTCGGAGACTTGTTTTGACCCGGCGCTGGAAGCGGTGTTTGCTCCTACTATACTGGATCTACCTGACTGTACTGTGCCCGATCGCCCTATGGAGCCGTTGAAACCCCCGATTGTGTATCCCCTGGAACATTTACAAGATATCCCCATTCTGGAATTGTCTACTTTTTATCCTTTGCTGTTTTGGACCTTGTTGACTCCCCTCCCCTGTCGGTCTCTCAAGATGGCGGATGGGCTACAACTTGGCTTCGGAGACGGGGAGGGGCACCATTGTCACCAATCATCCATATCGAGAACTGCCGCACTTTTTTCAGCTTCGTGGAAATGGCTTTCTTTAACCAATGACTTTAGTGCATTTGATAGACGGGGCCAGGGTTGAGATTGTTATTTGGGTCTCTCACTGTCGCATAGGTTTGACGGGACTGTGTCTTTATTTGATCTAACGGAGTCCGGGGCGGGGTTGATCATGACGGGGGAAGGAGACCGAGAGTCCGTAGAAACATGCCCTCCTCCGATTTCCCTCACAAGTAGGGTCTTTTGCCTTTCTTTCTTTCTCCCTTCTATATTTCGGGTTCTATTATTGGGCGACAGGCACGCTGCGAGGGGGGTGGCCATAGTCATCAGCAGGGGTGCAGGGTGGGGGGGTGTGGGGATGGGTGTTCGTTTTTGTTTTTGTTCTATGGCCTCTTCTCTTCCTTTTCTTGTCTTTTTTCCTTTCTTTTTCGGGTTAGTGTAGTGGTTTTGGCTTTCTTGCATCCTGGTCTCTATACCTGTACCTTGATTATTCGGGGTTTTGGTGCTCTGTGGCGGGCAGTACTGATGGAGACGACAACAAAATGCGCTAGTTTATCCTGATGACTCGTGTCTCAACTCCGTTGACTCAGTGGATAGCGAGTTTCTTTAGGACACGTTGTTTCTTTGCTCGCCCTCTTCTGTGATCCGAGACACTGTGCTATACCCGACTCTTCTACTTATTATTTAAAAATGAAAACCTCCTATCCTGTGTTTAAATCGAATTACTTTTGCAACCGGTACGCTTTGTGAATTGAGATCCTACGATTAGCGGCCAGCCCTGGGGGATGTAGGCCCTTGTCTGTATTTGATTGCAAATGTTCAATAAAGGTTTTCAAAAAAAAAAAATTGCTTTCTGCAGGCATTGTTGGAAAGGGTGGTGGACTTTGTGGAGGGACATCTGTTCCTTTTGGGGGACTTTAATATGGTGTGGGATAGGGACTTGGACAGCTCTTGTACACAGAGAGCGGGAACTGGGGTCTTCTCCAATGCAACGCTACAACAGGTGGGCGACCTGGGACTGATTGATAGTTGGTGGTTCCTGTACCCCCAAACTAGGGATTACACCTTCTTCTCCCACGTCCATCGTTCTTATTCTCGCATTGAGCATATCTTCGTGAGCCAAGCCCTTAGAGGGGACATCCGTGTTTCTAGCGTTTTTCCACTCTCCGTGTCGGATCACAGCCTGGTGGTTCTCGGGTTGCACTGGTCGATGGGGGGGGATGGATGGATGGCGGAGGTGGTACTTCCCGGCGGCGCTGGTACGGGATGATGCTGCGTGCAAGGAGCTGTGGAGGGCCATTGGGGAATTCCTGGCTCTTAACCCGCCTTCGGACACTTCGGTGTACACCACCTGGGACGCCTGTAAGGCCTCATTACGGGGCACCTGCCTGGGCCTCAACTCCAACCTTAATAAATTGAGGAGGAAAGAGCGGTAGGACCTGGAAGCGGAACTCGCAGTATTGGAACAGGCGCACAGATCGAATCCGTCTCGACTGACTTTCCGGCCTCTAACTGCGTTACGGGGGGAAGCTGCGGGCCCATTATAACAACCGGGCCGAACTCACTCTCCTGCGCTTAAGGCGGGCCTCCTATTCACAGGGGAACAAGGTGGGTCGGCACTTGGCCCGGCAACTCCGGGACAAGAGAGCGCGGGACTACAATGGGGGGATTCGGGACTCGGCAGGGATGGAGCAACACCGAGATGTGGATAAAGCTGCCACCTTTGGCTGCTACTATGCCGATCTCTATCAGGGCGTTGACCTAGATCGGGATGCCCAGGCTACGTTCCTGGATGGCCTTCCTATACCACAGGTCTCCAGAGAGTGGAATGAGCTCCTATCCGCCCCTATCTCTAGGGAGGAGGTGTTGGATGCTATAAAGGCCCTGAAGCTCCACAAGGCTCCGGGCCCAGATGGCTACACAGCCTTGTTCTACAAATCGTTTGCGGCTGAGCTATGAGATTTAGTTTCCCTCTTTAATGAGATGGCCATCGACGGTCGGACCTCTGGGACCATGGCTGAGGCTATGATTACCGTGCTCCCTAAACCGGGGAAAGATCTCACCCAATGCTCTTCATATCGCCCGGTAGCCCTCCTTAACCTGGATGCCAAACTGTATTCTTCGATCCTCGCGAGGAGGCTCCAGGACTTGATGCCGGCCCTCATCCACCCGGACCAGTCCGGGTTCATCAAAGGGCGACAGACTCATGACAATCTGAGACGGGTGGTCCATCTGATCGAGAAGGCCAACAGGTTTCGTATACCAGCAGTGTTGGTGGGTCTTGACGCGGAAAAGGCTTTCGACCATGTTGACTGGGGATTCCTGTACCGCACTCTAGAAGCCTTTGGGTTCTCTCCTCAATTCATTAAAATGATCAGTGCTAACTACAACCAGCCTACATCTAGAGTGATGGTTAATGGACATTGATCCGCCTGTTTCCCCCACTCGCGCGGAACGTGCCAGGGGTGTCCTCTCTCCCCGCTCCTCTTTGCCCTCAGTATTGAGCCTTTGGCCCTTGCAATCCGAGAAAAGGAGCAAATCGTCGGACTCCCCTTTACGGGCGAACAGCATAAGATCTCTCTGTTCGCGGATGATGTGCTCTTATCAGTTGGGGACCCGGCCCAATCGCTGCCTCACATCCACACGGTGCTATCGGACTTTGAAGCGGTGGCAGGCTTCAAGGTTAACTTTGATAAATCTTGCATACTGAACCTGACTCTTCCTTCCGCGGAGGTGGAGCGGGTGCGCACACTCACGCCTCTTTCATGGTCTGCTACCTCTTTGCTGTATCTGGGTGTCCGGCTGACCTCCACCCTGGGCGCGCTATTCGCGGCTAACTTTCCTCCAGTGTTAGCGGCAGTACGTGCGGAGCTAGAGAGGTGGAAGCCGAAATACATTTCCTGGCTGTGTAGGATCCATGCTATCAAGATGGTCCTTCTGCCTAAGTTCCTGTATCTCTTCCAGGCTCTGCCGATACCAGTAGAGTTGGATTTTTTTCGTCGCCTTAAAACTCTGATGCTGAAATTTGTGTGGCAGGGAGGTCGGGCGCGGCTCTAATTTGCGGTGATGAGGCGACCACGGGGGGAGGGAGGGGTGGGATTCCCAGACATGCACCTGTACTATAAGGCCGCGCAATTGCGGGTGCTGGTGGAATGGTCCCAGCAACTTTCAGAGAAGCACTGGTTACATATGGAGCGGAGTGTGGCTGGAAGATCCATATGGGACTTGGCCTGGAAACCTAAGGCTGATCGGCCCAGGAATGCTTATATCAGCACTCCTACCAGCACGACTCTGAAAGTCTGGGATACGGTCTGTTGCGATAACCGATGGACCACCTTCCCATCCCCACCTATTCACTTTAATCCGTCCTTTCCCCTGGCAATGTGTGAGGGATCCTTCGAGTTGTGGAGAGAGGGAGGGTGTAGAGCTCTCACTCACTTATTCCATGGAGCAACGCCTCTCACCTTTCAAAATTGCATGCGGGACTATGGTGTTCCTCCCACTGAACGCTTTCACCACATTCAGCTCCTGCATTGGGCAACATCGGCGGGAGTGCTAGATGCAGCCACACGGTCGTTGACATCATTTGAGACGTTTATCCTACGTACATCTTCTATGAAAGATGAGGAAATATAAATTTTTGGTCAAGTTATGTTCCCTATCGTGTACCCCACCGTCTCCATGTACGAGCTTAAAGTGCATGAAACTTCCCTCCTGTGCCAGCTATGAAGACGCAAATACATTTGCGTCCAACGTTAACATGTCCTCTTTCAGACCCACCCAGAATGGGTTGAATAGTCCGTTCCTAAGTATGCCATGCCAACGTCTTTTTGTGGTGTACTTTACACGTTTTTCAGCTCTGGCGAAGCAGGCCCTGAAATCTGCCATCGAGCCTTTTTCTGCTTTCTGACTCTGAGAGCCTCAGCCCAGGCTGTCTCTGTACCCGTGACCTCTGCCTTACTCACTGCGCGGCTCACCGCGTTTAGCTCAGCCTGCTGCCTGCCAAGACTGAATTCAACCTTCGAGTTATCTGTTCCCTTCTCCGAAAATGCATTCCTGCCTACTAGTTTAAGTAAACATCCCCCCAGCTGCAGAGCGAAGGGCCCGGCCTTACTGTCTCCGTGCAAGTAATTCATAGCCTCTGTTACCATGGCAGGCCCATGCCCCACGCTCCACATGCAGACACTTAGACGCTTATACACGCACTCACAGTCAGTATAGAATAGCTTCTGCCCCAGAGACCTTTCCGCCCAGATAGTATGGTTCCCAAACATCAGATATCAGATATGATAGAGGTACGAGTTGATCTGACATGCCAGACTTCTGTCTCTTTCCGCCATTGTAAATGTCAAGTCCCCTGCACCCTCCAGTTTCACGTCAATCACACGTCATGCAGCTGCGCGCGCATCCAGGCCTCAGATTTCTGCTGACATTGCAAGATTCTGCTTTTTGTTGACACCTACTTATGACGTTTCTAGCACACACCTCTATGTTCACGCCTAGTTCACGCCTTCTAATTACGTATTATTACCACGTGTGTGTTTTATCTTGTTTCTCTCAGCTGTTACGCCTTCTGTATTGGTTTCTATAATGTAACTCAAGTATATAAGCTATGTATTGTCAATAAAATATTGCTCTATCCCTTCCTGCACCCCAGTGGTGGCAGGAACAAGATATCCGGTCATGACCATTCCTTTTTAAGGAATAAAACCCCTAAGAACTCTAACACCACGGACTCTGCCTTTTTCTTTCCGATTGAGTTATTATTGATTAAGTACTTACCTGCATAGAAATTAGGACGGTAAATCAAATATTTACCACAAAGAGACGATCTCCTTCCTTTATAAGTTGTTACGCGTCCTCGCTACATGGACCGGTGGGAGGCCTTCCTGGGTAGAGACATCCCTGATTGTGAATGGAGGGGCCTATGGCGGGACATAAGGGCACATAACCACTCGATAGACCTTAGAGAAGCTGGGATTGGGGGTTGTTGGTTCTCCTTTGTTGCGACACTACCTGGCGCCTGGAGACAGACTATGGCGGATTCACACGCAGCTGCATCCCCTAGTTGGGATCATCATCCTAGTTGGGACTGTCGTCCTTAGTGGCGAATTCGCAGTTCATCTGATCGGGGATTTGAGTCCGAGTATGTTGCTATCGCTAGTGAACATTGACTCTTACGCCAGCACTGATGTTCTTATATGCTATCTCCCCGTGCTCAATTGTGGAAGCGATCTCCAGCACCCCCTGTGTGGGGATGATTGATGCCTTGTCGCCTGTGTTTTTCTCTCTTCTCTCTTTCTCCCTTCTTTTCTTCTTCCTTTCTATATTCTTACTTCAAAAAACTTCAATAAAAACATGTTTTAAAAAAAAAAAATGCAGGATGCTACTATTAAAACCAGACAGCTCCCTGATCGGTAATATGTCCAACGCTGTGCTTTCAGATATGGATAAGGTGGGTTCTATGTATAAATTTGGAGCCCCCAAATATTTTAAAAAGATCAGGCTTAAGACTTTAGATATGGCGGTTAAGCTATGGACTGAGTGTTGAGCTGGGCTAGGATTGCCGTATTATAGCGACTGGGCTCCAGTGTGGGACTCCCCAGGAACTCCTGAATGCCTTAAAGACACCCTTTCTCAGCCATTGAAAGAGGCCGGAATCCTACATTGGAAGGATATAATGGATGGGAACATCGGTTATCCCTGGGAAGTATGGTGGAACCTTACTAGCGGAGCCCTTTCTAGATTCAAATTTTATCAAATCTCTTCATGTTGTAAAAACTTAATAGGGCAATGCCCGAGGATACCTCCATGGAAGATGAGCTGCAAGACTCAATGATTAAAAAAAAAAATGAAGTAGGCCGTTGGTACCAACATCTCCTTGCAGCAGCAGTTAAGAAAATGAAGTGCCCATACCTGGTCTGGGTGAAGTGCTTGCCGTGTGAAGACCTGGAAAAGTTATGGCAAGTATCTTTGGAAATTTTATACCCATTAATTAAATCTGCTGCACTCGGAAAAAAACATTTCTTCACATTGCACAGGATATACTGGTTGCCCTTGAAGCTTGCCAAAATAAGGGGAGGTGGAGAGGCTAACTGCACGAGATGTGGAGCCCCGAATGCGGCTGATGTTCACATCTTTGTGGCTTGCCCCCCGGATCTGGGGCAGTGTGGGTAAGACATTGTCTGAAGTGTTGGGCATGGAGGTTAAGGTAAGCCTCTTTCTTATTATTTTTGGTAATGTGTTGAAGCCTGATGGTCTGTTAGGGTTTTCGGGGCCCGAGAGTAAACTGGTATTCTACTTCGTCCTTTTGGCAAGAAGGGAAATCTGTAAGATTTGGCACCAGGCTCTTCCTCCAACTTGGAGAGCCTGGTGGAATGTGGTACGATATTTTAGAGACTTGGATCAAAAGGTCAACCAGATAAGGGGTAGGGCAGATGTGGGGCTGTTTTGGAATTGCTTAGATGGTACTGTTGGCGTTTAATCTATCTGCGCTATCCTATGATTAGACCTCTTGGTCAGCTCCCGATGAGTGGTGTGGCTGGGTTCCACATAAACACCATCAGCTGAGTCTACACCCCTTAGATAAAAAAAACAACAACGGTGGTATAGGTTGAGAGGTCGTTATATCTATAGAGGTCATATGAGGATAGTAAAAAAAAAAAACTACCTCTGCATGGGTAATATTTGAGACGCTGCATCACAAGTCCTCAGCTAGGCCGCTGCTCCCTCTGGTTCCCAGGCTACTTTAACCAGCTCTACAAACCCTAACACCACCTGCAGTAGGGGCAGCGCTACCACGCATCACTAAGAAGTACAAGGCGCAGACCAGGAACCACTGTTTCTAAGAGCAGATCTTCCACTGGACTCAGTAATAGTAGCAGCAGCTAGAAAGGCCCATCCAGGAGCTGCCTCCTCTTCAGTCCCACCTGAGAAGGATAGTAAACTAATGGACTCCCTAGGAGAGAAGATGTGCAATACTGCTGCACCTTTTGTGAAGGTTGCTAGTCCCTCTGCGCTCTTCGGGAGATACGACAGGGCAATTTGGCACTCTGGCAAGATTTGCGCAAAAGCTGCCCAAGGAAGACCAGTAAGACTTCCAGGAGATCTTACAGGAAGGTGGTCTCGTAGCAAGCCAGGTGATCAGCCCAGCAACGGACACTTTGGATCTGGCACCACATGGGTACTCCCACTGCATCTGTACTAGACACTCTGCCTGTCAACGGCTCACTGGTCTCATGCCTGAAGCGCAGCCCAGGATCAGGAACCTCCCCATCAGAGGTTACTCTCTATTCGGCACACATGCTGATGATGAGGGGTCCAAAATTAAATCAGAATTAGACACCTAAAACACAGTCCGCATCAAAAAGTGCAAAGACTTCCAGTACAAATACCGACTTATTGATCGTTGGCAGTTCAAACCCCTCGCAGGTTGACAAAACAACAACAGTCCAGGTCACATCATCAACGCCAACCAGGACGAGTAAGAGGAGCCTCCACCCCAGCACCTACCTCGGCAAAACAGCCGGCAAAGCAATAAGAACTTGCTTCTCCTGTCCCTGTTGCCCACTCATCATACTCTCATTGTAGATCGTGTCTCTTTCCCCTCTCCCGTTACTGTTGTTTGGAATACCCTTGACCTCCCTAAACTTTTCCATCCTTCTTCCCTGCCCTTTACATACCCAATGTCTTTTGGTTTTTCCCCCACAGGTTTCTACATGCCCAGTACAGGACTACTAGGGCTCCACACCAAGCTACCTTCAAAAATTCGAGAGCCTGTTCTTCAGTGGTGCACCACATTTCACATAGGTCTTGAAGAAGTGGCACCCGATTCCTTTGGAACAACTAGGCACAAAACATGTCGACCCCCACCTTAGAGACTGCCCGCTAGGAACATCACATTCCCATAGGGCGTCCATTCCATTTTTATTTAGGCAGGGTCTACCTTGACCATTAGATTTATTGAGATTAGGACTGACCATGACCGATTTTAGATCACCCCTCACGTGCACACAAGCCCTCACTGCCCCCACACACACACAACGGCTTCCTCTAAAAAGATCTCTGACAAAGAGCCACGGAAATGGTGAGCCCATCGAGCATTGCGGCGCCTGCCCTACGAGGAGCAAGGCCCAATGATGAAGCATGACAACTCTCGGAGTGTGTGAGGGCAACATGACGAGATTTGTCTTTTCCCCTTCCTCTTCCATTCCCTCTCTAGGAACTGCACCCCACTTGTCTAACATTGGGGGGTGGGGGTGGGAAGAGTATCATGTCTCACCTGGACGAGTAGAAAATGATCACAAAAGACCAGTGGGTGCTAAATATACTGCAAAATGGTTACTTGCTCAGATTCAAGTCCCAACCTCCAACAATACCACCTTGGTGACTGTCTGTCCATCAATACCATTTACTTCCGACAGAGGTAAATGCTCTACTACAAAAAGACGCATAGATTAAATTCCTTTACCATAGCAACGGCAAGGAATTTACTCCTGTTACTTCCTGGTTTGGAAGAAGGGTCCATGTTGAATAAAGGTAGGGCTAAGACCTTTTTCAAGATTTGCCCGGCGCTAACCGCCTTTGTACCATTCAAATTACCAAGCAATGAGGCAGGCGCCGGAGACCAGAAGGCAGGAAACAGAAGTTTTATTCCGACGGAGCAGAACACATCAGATCAGACAACAAGGTATCGTCTCGAGGTGCTCTAACAGCCTCTCTGAGGCCTGGCCTCTTATACACTGGTTTATGGCATGTGACCTTTCTTTATTACAATCAGAACATTGTGAAGTAAGGAAAAAGACATCCCCGTAATCCTCGTGTCAATCCCACCCCACATGCCTCTACAATAGAGATCCTCAACCTGCTGATAAGAGGAAGGGGTCATCGCGCAGCTGAGTGTTCTGCCGATTCTTAGGATGTGTGCGCCTGATCATATCCCGGGGGGTGGGGAGGTCTTGATCAATAGAGGGTCCTTTGAAGAAGAGTGACTTCATACAATAAGGGGCAGTAAATGATATCTTAGGCGATGGCCTCGGACCTGTGTGGACAGCTGGACACGGGGGAAGGGGTCATCAAAGGAGTGGTATTCATGCCGCGTGGACAATCGAGCGCGGAGGGAAGGTTTATCAACAGAGGGGCATTCATGGGAGGAGAGGAGATGCTGGTCAGGCGCAGGCGTGACTCCCAAGGACAGGGTCATGCAGAAGGGTTATGCTCATGAGAGGGAGGGAGGGGGAGCCAGGGTGCGCGGAGGATGCCTGCTGGGTCAGAGGGGCGCGCTGGCGATCGATCGTGGACAGGGAGACCATGATACCTAAAATGGTTGTCGTGCACGTTGTACATGGGTGACAAGCTGGCGCAGATGATGTTCAGCTCGTAAACTAAAATTCCACAGTCCTCCCTTTTAACATGTCTCGCCAACTTGTCAGTTCGGATTTATCCCCATAAGGCCACGTATTTCTACTTCATAGAGGGGACTCATGTGCTCAGTTCGGGAGTCCAAAGTCTTTGGGCACATACAGTTAGAAACGAAGCTGCACAAGGAGGGTAGACATTGAATACCCAAGCAACACCCACATAATATCACAACAGGTATCAGTATGAAGGAAAACAACTTCCAACCCCAGCCCTTCAAAGTGTCCCAAAACCAGCTCCCAAGCGACCATCCTTCTTGTTCTTGATGAACCTCCGAGGAAAGTCTGTGGAGGTGCTCAATTGCCTTGTAGACTGAAGGCGAGTTGTCTGGCACGTAGGTGCAGCAGCTAGATCCGATGATGCGGCATGCTCCTCCTCGGTCGGCTAGGACCACGTCTAGGACAAGGCGGTTTTGAAGGGTCACAAGGCGGACCGCCTGAAGCTCCACCGTGTTGTTGGCGAGGATGCCAGCCGTGATGTTGATCGTTGTTTCTACTGCCTGGGTCAGGTGTCGGATAGCGCGGCTGTTTGCCATTGGCCCCCACAGAGGAACAAGTCCTTTTACGGCATCCAGGAACTGTGCTCCAGTGGAGTCGGCTTGTTCAATGTCATTTGCACGCCTCTGCCGGTGATGGTTGGCAGGGGCTACATACGTGGGGGGAAGAACGAAGGCAATGTAACAGATACCCTTCCAACCTTTCGGGAGCCAGGTGTAAGCTTTGGTGCCACACACAAAGTACATGTTTGGAGAAGCAACAAAGGAAGGGGGGTCGGCTGAGTCCAATGTTCTAATGATTCGGCAGGAACTGCGACCCACCAGCTGTGTTCCCTGGCCTTCGAGACACACAAGACCTGTGACATTGATAACAGACAGAGCCACAGTCAGAGTGGCAGTAGTTTGTTTTTGCAGATGAGAGAAGGTGGATCTAGCTGGATTGTGGAGCACCTGTACTTCGACACGTTCTTTGGCTGGAATGTCTTTAAGGAAGGTGGCGCCTGTGAGCGCAGGACACAGGGGAGCAGAGGTCTTTCCGGTTTTGTTCAGCAGGAACCCAGAGTAGAAGTGCGACACCGTCTGGCTGGAAGTGGCGTTGTCCTTGTGGCTCTCTTGCATGAGGATCAGCCAGGCGAGGCAGGAGCCGTGAACTGAGAAAGGAGAAGGGATGAAGGGGATGGAGTGTCCAGTGGCATGCGGGAGCAACCCGCAGATCCAGCAGTTCGTAGCATTTGCGGCAAGGTTGTGTTGGTGCAACAGTTGCACGAAGGAATTGTTTCAGAATTCCCTGCGCCTCTCTCGGAGCTGAGGCGACAGGGAGATTAGGTGATGCTCCTTCATGGGGGTCGGTTGTGCAGCAGGCAGCAATGCCTCATGAGCCGGTGTGCTTTCCTCCAGAATCCAGAAGGAGGTCATGAGGAGGAGGCAGAAGAGAAAGACAATAAAGAGGGCGATTGTCTTTGATTTGTGCAAATTGTCAGTCTTTGGGTTTCTATAGTGGGTATTTCCTGTTGCTTCCATCATCTTCTTATCTGGCGCTTCCATCATCTTCTTATCTGGCACTTCCATCACCTTCAAGGGGCTCGGTAGCGGGCAGAACCACGGACTTCGTTTAGCGTCTCTCCCGGCAACCCTTGGTTGTGCTTAGGTCACCGTTCTGAGATTCAACTTAGTCCGTGGCCTACTTAGCCGAAGCTCCCTCCTTTCGACGCAGGAAATACCCTTCTCTGGATGGCACAGTGGGATCAGAGAATTTTGCAAGTTCGAGTGCCTTAGTATCGGGATAACAGTTCAATGTCGGTCGGTCTTTGTTCAGGAGCTCTTCTTGGGTGTTGACGTTTTCTGTCGTGGCCAGGTTTGCAGAGACCTTCCGGCAGTGATGCGCGTGCAGCCAATGCCTCTTCCCCTCCACTCGAAGCGCCGTCCGTGTGGTAATCAGCACTTGCCAGGGGCCCGTCCACCGGGGTTCCAGACTCTTGGTCCGTTGGAAATTTCGTATTAGAACGAAATCTCCCGGTTGGATGTCGTGGCCGGGGCCCCTGGAAGCATCGGGGATGGCCTGCTGCACCTGTTGATGAATGACAGACAACGTTTTAGTTAACTTGCACAAATAATCAGATAGTAGGACGTCCGGGACGTCATGAATGGAGGTTGGCTTGGGAGCAGTCCAGAGGTTCATCGGTCGCCCGAATACAACCTCGTAGGGGGTCAAATGGTGTTTGGTGGGAGTAGAGCGCATCGATAGCAGGGCCAAAGGGAGGGCGTCTGGCCATTTAAGTCCGGTGGTTGCCACTATTTTTGACAATTTCAACTTCAGTGTGGCATTATGGCGTTCCACCAGACCGGCGGATTGGGGGTGGAAGACCGCATGAAACCTTTGTTTCACCCCCAACCCCTTTAAGATTAATTGGATAACCTCAGCTATGAAGTGGGGGCCATTGTCGCTCCATAAGATTCGACAAAGGCCATAGCGAGGAAAGAATTCTTTCAGTAGTACTTTGGCAGTAGTCATGGCAGTGTTGTCACGGGTTGGATAGGCCTCTACCCATTTGCTGAATGCACATACGATGACTAGTACGTACTTCAAGCCTTGGCATCTCTCTAGCTGGATGTAGTCCATTTGAAGGACCTCAAAGGGGTGATTGGTGATCCCAAACCCTCCGCGGGGTACCACAGTTCCTTTCCCGGGGTTGTGTTGCAGACAGATAAGGCACTGTTGGACTAGGCGTCTGGCTGAGTCGGGGATTTTGTCGTTGTGCCAGACTTTGGAAATGAGTTCGATCATGGGTGCAGATCCTATGTGTGCGGGGGAATGTGCCATCGTCAGTATGGGGATCAGATATGAGTCAGGCAGCAACCATCTGTTGGCATCCTTCGTTCGCCAGCAGCCCTCATCATCCTTCAAACCCACCCCGGCCCACTTAGTCAGTTCGTGAGGGGTGCTGGTCGACTGGATGTCTCTGATCATTTCCCTTGTGTCAGTCCATTTCTCTGCTTGTGACCTGGTCACATACATGTGTGTCATCGCCCTATTCTCAGCTGTGGTTCGTGCAGTGATGTCGGCCAGTGCATTCCCTTGTCCGACTAAGTCTGTCACCCTTTTGTGTGCCTGACATTTGATCACCGCTAATCGTTTGGGGAGGAGAACTGCTTCAATCAGGGCGGAGACTAGATCTCCGTGGAGGATAGGGGTGCCGTGAGAAGTCAGGAATCCCCTCTCCCTCCACAGGAGCCCAAAATGGTGAACCACCCCGAAGGCATACTAGCTGTCTGTATATACGTTCGCAGTGGTCCCCGTGGCTATGATGCATGCTCGTGTGAGGGCTATCAGCTCTGCTGCCTGGGCAGATCGTTGTGTGATGCAGGCTGTCTCAACTACTGTTCGGGCTATCGTAACTGCATAGGCAGCTGAAGTGGTGCCATCTGGGAGTTTGATGCATGAGCCGTCTACCCATAGCTCTCCATCGGGGTCAGTGAAAGCAGTATCTCGGAGGTCAACTCTACTCCTAGTTTGTTCGTCCGTGAGGGTCACACAGTCGTGTATGGGAGGAACGTCGGGGTCATTTTCAGGTAGGGGCAACAATGTGGCCGGATTCAAAGTCGTGCATCTCTTTAGTGTGATGTGGGGTGCAAGTAGCGTCAATTCGTACCCTGTCAGTCGTGCGCTAGTCAGATGTTGAGTCTTGGTTTGGTTTAGAAGGGTGTCGACAGCATGGGGTACTAGCACGGTCAGAGAGTTTGAAAGTACGATTCCTACGCTCTGACGGATAGAGACGGCAGCGGCAGCTACCGCTCGAAGGCAGGCAGGCAAAGCTCTGGCTACAGGGTCAAGAGTGGCGGAGAAGTAGGCGCAAGGGCGCTGCTTAGGACCAATTGATTGAGTCAGGACAGACAATGCACACCCCTCCCTTTCGTGGGTGAAGAGGGAGAAGGGTTTGGAGTAATCCGGGGTTCCCAGGACGGGTGCTGAACAGAGTGCATCTCGTAATTCCTTAAAGGATGCTTGACACTCAGGGGTCCAAGGGAGCGGGAAGGAGGCATCTTTGGTTAATAGGGCAAGTAGGGGTCTTACAATGAGGCTGAAATTAGGTAACGACTGTCTACAAAAAGAGGTTAGGCCAACCAAAGAGCGGACTTGCTTTTGTGTTTTTGGGACGGGGGTGTCTAGGATGGTTTGGATTCGGTCGGGTGTGAGTTTCCTCCCTTCTTTGGACAGGAGATGGCCTAGGTATGTCACTTGTGGCTGGCAGAACTGTAATTTCTTTTTGGAAACTTTATGGCCATTCTCTGCAAGAAAGTGTAGGAGTTGAACAGTGGCTGTGATTGCAAGTGGGGTGGTGTCGGCTGCCAAAAGGATATCATCGACATATTGGATCAACACCACTCCATCTGGTAGCTGGAAAGCATCCAGCTGTCTTTTGAGGGCCTGGCTGTAAATGCTGGGGCTTTCAGTGTACCCCTGGGGAGCTCTACAAAATCGGTACGAGCGGGATTTTAAAGTGAAGCCGAAGAGATAACGGCTGTCTGGATGGATGGGGATAGAGAAAAACGCATTCTTAAGGTCGATAACAGTGAAGGTGGTGGCAGTGGACGGGATGAGGGTCAGAATCGTGGTGATATCGGAGACTACGGGGTATTGGGGTACAACCACTTTGTTAATTTCTCGCAGGTCGATGATGAAGCGGTATGCTTTCTCATCTCCTTCGCCTTGCTTCTTAACAATAGGAAGGATTGGGCTGTTGCAGACGTTGCTAACCACCTCTTCAACCACTCCTGCATCTACCAGAGACTGAATGATCGCTACCAGTGCCTTCTCGCCCTCTGGGGATATCCGATATTGTGGGAGTTTCGGGAGCATAGCGTCCTGTCTTACAGTTATATGAATAGGGTCAATCATCATTCGTCCCACATCAGAGTCATTTTTGGCCCACAGGTACAGAGGCAGGGTGTCAAGCAAGGACAGGTCAGCGTCAGTTATGGAGCACATGTGTCGTGAGGGGCAGGATCTGGGCATGCCTGGGTTGTCGTACAGGATGACTCGGATTCCATCTGGGGAACACCTAATGGTAGCTCGAAAATGTTTCAGTAAGTCAATGCCCATAATGGCGTCAGGGGAGTTGGAGGAGAGTAGGAATGTCGTGTCAGTGGTGTTGTTTTCTAGGTCAAAGGTGATAGGCACGGACAGGGGATTAGTGGAGGGCGTTCCATCGAAACCTACCGACGTAATGTGTGAGCCAGACAAGGGTGCCCTTGGAATCAGTCGTTTTGATAACACACTACGTGTCGCCCCAGTGTCTACCAAGAATGGAGACTCTGTACCCAGGACCTTAGCGGTGACATAAGGACCTTGCTGGTCAACACAGAGCTCGACTGGATCCCTCCCTTGCCCCTGGCAGTCCTATGCAAAATCAGGGGCATTCTCACCATCGGATAGTTGATATTGGTTCTGTCGGGGGCCCTCGTCCTTGTCCTCTGTTTCTCTGACCACCTGCCACATCCCTGGGGTCCCTATTTCTATTCATCTCTAGCAGAACCGGACACTCGGATTTCCAGTGGCCGAATCCTTTGCAGAAGGCGCATTGGTCATTGCTAATGTCTCTACGTCCAGTGTGTGGTGTTGGGGAGTGATCTTTAGGAGGTAGATTTCTGGGGGTGGTCGATTGGTAGTTCCCCCTTTGGTGTTCTCGTCCTACCGCTATACCTTGTATCTGGGCTATCATTACCCTTTCTTTTAAATCTTTCTTCTTTTTCTCGGACGCCCTATCATTCTCATTCTTTTGGTGCTCGTAATACTGAGCCATCTGAAGGATAGCTGCGGGTTTGGAGGCCCCCCAACTACTCTCACTCGTCTGCAGTTTTTGGGAGACCTCTTGTGATAGGCCCTTTACATAATTTTGTACAAACAGGTGCTGTCCGGTTGCGGTGGTCATGTCTTGGCCACTGTAGTCGGAGAACACTGTCTCGAATCGGGAGAAATATTCGGACACATCTTCCTGGGGTTTCTGTCGACAGGCCGTGACTATCGACCAATCTACCTTTTTCTCTGGGATCAGTGTCTTTAACTTCTGAACTAATTTGTCTGGGAGTTCTAATATGTCCTTTACTGGTTTCCTTCCAGGCTCTCGCTGTCTATCTAGTTTACTGAGTTGGTCCCAGGTATGTCCAAACAGATCCGTGTGGTCAGCCTTCCGGATTTGCTTCCACACGTCAGCTGGCAGGCATAACCCGAAAAACAAGTCAATGTCCGCTAAAGTCATTATTGTCGAACCCAAGGCTGTGCCTAATTCGGTATAGAATGCTGTCGGGTTCTTTCTTAAATCGGGCAGAGTTTGTTTAAAGGTTAGGATATCTTGCCGGTCCCATGGTTGGTAAACCCAATTGTACACAACTCTCCCTTTTGCATCTGCGTGATTAATATCGTCGCTTGTTCCCTGGCCACGTGGCGGGATCCAGTAAGGGGCCACTTCTCTGATGGGCATCATAGTATTGGCTACTTCTACTGAGGTTGTTTCAGGGACTGTAACCTTGGTTTCTGGTTTTTGCTCCGTGAGGTGGCGGAAGACCTCAAGCGTCTGCATGAAGAGTTCCGTCGCCTCACATTCAGTCCCATCTCCGACATCAATCTTCCTATACAGCGTGGTCAGTTTAGCGGGGCCCTTACTTTGATACCTATCTTCATATGCGTTCAGGGTGTGGTAGCTGAATCGCAAAATGAAATGCCGTCTGTGGCTATCGGCATGCGAGTTATACATGCTCAGTGTGTGCTCTTCGCTCTCCCTTCGTTCCACTAGTGTCTTTGCTATTTTGTCAATCCCATCCCGTTCATCTTTGCTCAACCTATTTGATCTGGCTGGTGGGTGCTCGCTAGCCTCGAGGGCATCTGTTGGTGCTGCTAATGTGGCTGGTGCGGAGGCCGTGAGGGCTGGTGCACTAGCGCTAAGGCCGTTCTCGCTCGTGCTCAGGGCCTGCAGGTGTTGTTGGCAGGGAGCATATGGAGGGGGCATGTAGATGATTGGGGGACCTAGTAGTAACTCATCGTTCGCCCGCTGTTTGGAGGGCAATTCAGGGTAGAGCGCAGAGGGGGTCCTAACAGGACATTGACCTGTCGACCCTGATTCTTGGTTTTGTGCAGCTTCTTTTCTTTCTTTTATTTCTTCTTCTAGTTGCTTGGCGGCTAGGTGGGCTGCCTTTCGTAATTCTTTCCCTATTTTTGCTTCTTCTCTTTTCTGTCGTTGTTCCGTTTCTTTGCGCCACATGCCAATACTATCGAGCATAGTGGGCGTGGTCTTATTTTTCTGGAGCGCTATTTCCAATGTTTTTATTTTATTTTCATCAAAGGAACCTATCAGTGGCCACTGACTTTCAGGGTTCTTCTTTGTATATTTATGCCATAGTTTAGTATAAGCTATAGCGATTAGTCCATGCTTAGTGAACATGTCCTTATTAGGGGTGCCTTCCAGTGGAGCTGGATGGTTCATCTCTAATAAGCGGTCCGGGCTGTACAGGCTACCAATCAGTGGGGAGAAGATAGGCATGACGGGTTACAACGGGGACAAAGGTCTGCACTACCTATCTTATCACGGCGGGCAAAGACTAGACAGAATATTTCTATTCTCCGTTGTTTGCCGGCGGTGAATACCTCAAAAGAACCAATACCGAACAATCAGTGTTCGGTCAATCAAACAATCAGTGGGGAGAATAAGTGGGTACGAAAAAGGTTTGCGTTACCCACTAATTCTCTACCTGCAAAGAGAGACCTTGTTCTTCCCTGTTTGCAGACAAAGAATCTCCAGACAATAATCCACGAACGACAGTTCGGGAAAACAGTGGGGGAGGAAGATAGGCACGACGGATTACAATGGGGACAAAAGTCTGCATTACCTATCCTTCACTGCTTGCAAAGAGAGAGCCTGTTGTTTTCTCCGTTTGCAGACGGTGAATCTCCAGAGGTATCAACAAAGCGTAATACTAGTATTATCCAAACCAAACAATAATTTCTCGATTTGTCGTGTTTACACGACCTTACCCGGACCGCATGGACGGTTTCCTGTCTTCCGAATCCAGCGCCCGATCGTCCTCTCTTCTTCGCGATGTTCGTGGCACTCCTGATGGTTCCCAGTCAGGACCGTAGATCACTCGAGAGAGGTCTATTCGGAACTAGTGAAGGTCGGATGATCGGCTGTCAGACGAGGGTCTATCGGACACGAGCTCTCCCGATCGTTGCAGTCGTTCACTCTGTCGTCGGGACCTCTCCCACTGGATCCATGTGTCGCTGATGGGCCCCACGCTTTGGGACGCCAATTGTTGAATAAAGGTAGGGCTAAGACCTTTTTCAAGATTTGCCCGGCGCTAACCGCCTTTGTACCATTCAAATTACCAAGCAATGAGGCAGGCGCCGGAGACCAGAAGGCAGGAAACAGAAGTTTTATTCCGACGGAGCAGAACACATCAGATCAGACAACAAGGTATCGTCTCGAGGTGCTCTAACAGCCTCTCTGAGGCCTGGCCTCTTATACACTGGTTTATGGCATGTGACCTTTCTTTATTACAATCAGAACATTGTGAAGTAAGGAAAAAGACATCCCCGTAATCCTCGTGTCAATCCCACCCCACATGCCTCTACAATAGAGATCCTCAACCTGCTGATAAGAGGAAGGGGTCATCGCGCAGCTGAGTGTTCTGCCGATTCTTAGGATGTGTGCGCCTGATCATATCCCGGGGGGTGGGGAGGTCTTGATCAATAGAGGGTCCTTTGAAGAAGAGTGACTTCATACAATAAGGGGCAGTAAATGATATCTCCCGGCTTAGGTGATGGCCTCGGACCTGTGTGGACAGCTGGACACGGGGGAAGGGGTCATCAAAGGAGTGTTATTCATGCCGCGTGGACAATCGAGCGCGGAGGAAAGGTTTATCAACAGAGGGGCATTCATGGGAGGAGAGGAGATGCTGGTCAGGCGCAGGCGTGACTCCCAAGGACAGGGTCATGCAGAAGGGTTATGCTCATGAGAGGGAGGGAGGGGGAGCCAGGGTGCGCGGAGGATGCCTGCTGGGTCAGAGGGGCGCGCTGGCGATCGATCGTGGACAGGGAGACCATGATACCTAAAATGGTTGTCGTGCACGTTGTACATGGGTGACAAGCTGGCGCAGATGATGTTCAGCTCGTAAACTTATTCCACATCCATCCCAAGAGTACAGACCCATACTCAATCTAAGAAGCTTGAACAAGTTCAGCCACTAAGAGATTTCGGATGCTAGCTGTGCACCAAATCTTTCCTCCACTCCATCAAGGGGACTGGGTTTGCACCATAGACTTTCAGGACTCCTATTTTCACCTTCCAGTTTGCAAAAAACATCGGAAAATTCTGCGGTTTCCTGTTTGGGCCAAAATCAGTGCCCCGCACGTTCTCAAAATGCATGGCAGTAGTATCTACTTTTCTATACAAGTAGAAGATCTTAGTCTATTGATACCTGGACGAATGTTTGCTGAAAAGTTTGTCACCCGCTCTGCTGCAGAAACACCTTCAATGCTGCATTCAAGTGATAGGCAGTTTAGGCCCACAAATCAACTACAAAAATTCTATTCTCAACCCAACTCAGAAGATACATTAGCTGGGGGCTACTCTAGATACTGTAAGTACAAACGTGGGTCCTTCAGAGGAGAGGTTATTCTCAATCACCAACAAGTGCCTCACTCTTCTAAGCACACACCTTCCCACTGCCAGACAGGTGTCCTCCCTTCTGGGCCGATGGCTCCCTGCATCATCACTGTCCCTATTGCCAGACTACAAATGCGCTCTATCTAGCTGGCTTTGGAGGATCAGTGGTCACCACTTTTAGACAACTGGGAAGATTCAGTGGCTCTTCCTCAGGTAGCCAAGGATTCACTCAGGTGGTGGATGAAACGTTCTCACCTGCTGAAAGGAGTTCGTTTCCGTCAGGATCTTCCCAGCCAGACGATTATCATGGACGCTTCCCTCCAGCGTTGGGGAGCTCACATGGGTCTTCTCCAAGTACAGGGATTGTGGTCAGAGGCCGAGAAAGGATATCATATATATTAGAACTGAAAGCTGTACGTCTTGCACTCGTCATTCTTTGTTTCCATCCAAACATGCTCCCTGTTTATTCAGACGGTCAACACCACAACCATGTGTTACCTGAACAAACTGGGAGGAACCGGGTCGAGACCCCTCCTAGGAGGCTCAAACCATATGGAAGTAGCTGCTTGCAAGGAAGTTAGCCATTTCTGCGATTGTCCTTCCAGGTACTCTAAACGTGCATGCAGACTCTCCAAGTCGGAATATCACCAAAGCTCATGACTGGGTGCTAAAAGACAAAGTTGCACAGGACATCTTCCAATGATCGTGAGTTCCAGACATCGGGGATGCACTAAACGCAAAATGCCACGTCTTAACATCCAGGTTCCATCAATCAGGCTCCAGAGGGAATGTGCTTTTGATTGCATGGTCAGAAACATTACTTTACCCTTTTCCACCAATTCCTCTCATTCCTCTGGTGATCAACAAGTTCTACAGAGTCGAGACCAGGATGATCCTGCGCACCAGAATGTTATTGCCAGTGGTGGTACTCGGACCTTCTTCAGCTATCCAAGACACCACACAGGAGGATACTGTGCCCCCCGGACCTACTATTCAAACTGCATGGGGGGAAGGTGTTCCACCCCAACCTTCCATCTCGGAGATTGACGGCATGGCTCCTGAGGTCCTCCCGTACGGACATTGAGGCTTGTCTGATTGTATAAACATTCTTAAAGAGGGTAGGAGACCATCCATGAGAAAGCTGTACGCTTTCAAATGGAAGCGGTTCTACATATGGAGCACCAATAATGGTTATGATCCCATTCTAGAGCAGGTGATTCTAACATACCTATTGTATTTAGTCAAATTAGGCCTTCAGTTTTCCTCTATAAAGGTTCATTTGTCCGCTATTACAGCATTCAGAAAATCTCCTACACAGTTGTCCTTTATCCAGATACCTGCAGTAAAGACTTCCTTGAACGGTTGAAAAAAGTCTATACACCGATTAGATCCCCCTCTCCTGCATGGGAGCTCAGTGTGGTCCTATCTAAGTTGATGGGTCCCCCATACGAACCCATTCATAAAGCGTCCCTGCAACATTTGTCATGGAAGTCCGCTTTCTTCGTGGCAATTGCCTCTGCTTGCAGAGTGAGCGTGATACAAGCTCTGTGTTGTAAAGAACCTTATCTCATTTTCCATGGAAACCGGATGGTCCTTAGAACTCATACTAGTTTTTTTTTTTACCTAAGGTGATCTCTGATTTTCATATTGACCAATCTATCAGTCTTCTAACCTTTTTTCCGAACCCCCCCCCCCCCCCCAAGTCCTCCTGAGAGGGCTTTACATCCTCTATACCTCAAAAGGCTTTTTAAATTCTATCAAGACAGAACCAAGGATTTAAGAAAATCAAACTGTCTTTTTGTGAACTCTGGTTCCATACGTACAAGCTTTTCATCTTCTAAGCAGTCCATCTCTAGAAAGATAGTCTTGTGCATTACATTGTCTTACCAGCTGGCTAATAAAAAAACTCCCTGGTAAACCAAAGGCTCATTCCACCAGGGGAAAGGCCTCTCCTACAGCGCTCCTCATGAATGTCCCGAATCCAGAAATTTGTAAAGCTGCCACATGGCGATCAGTACACACATTTTTTATCGTCACTAATGTTTGGACTTCGACTCTTGGGTGGATGTTAAGTTTGGACAAGCCTCTTTAAGGAATCTGTTTGGATAAATTATCCTTAGAGTGTCTTTCTGTGACTATACTGGTGTTCATCCGCAGGATTGTTGGGATGGGTTTGCTAATCTATTCAGTGCTTTTGACTATTGATGAGTATCCCCTGGAAGAGAAGGCTAAGTTACTTAACTGTAATCCTAGATCTCTTCCAGGGGTATATTCATCATAGTCATAAGCAACCCACCCACCTCCCTGGACAAATACTTTTGTTATAGTAGCATTTTCTTTCTTCATGATTCCTACATGATAGTATGTCGTAATAAAGACCTGACCTAACTGTTACCTGATGGGAGCAGGGAGGTCTTGGATGTCTTAAAGGCATGGAACCAGTTTTATTACTGTTGTGGTTTCTTTATGCAGCCTATGACTCTGCCCTGATGCCGTCCATGGGTGTGACATCAGCAAGGTCACATAACCCCCCCAACGCCCCCCCCCCCCGCGTGACATCAGTTTTTCTCTTTTCAGTGTGCGACGCAGATCCAGATCGTGTCCTGACCTGTTTTCAGGCTTTTCTTTTTCACGCTTTGCGTTGTGGAACAGAGTGCGAATGCCTTCGGGCTTCAAGACTTGTACCTCTTGTGCACGTCGGATGTCGGCAACGGACTCTCACCCGATTTGTATGTGGTGGTTGGGCGAGCACCATGGTTCGACTGACTGCGATGCCTGTCAGCACCTCAAACGGAAGTCACAGCGGGAGTGCTGGATGAAATTGCTGTCGGCCCGCTTGTCCAGGGCAGTGTTGTTGCAGCGTCCGTCCCCTACCTCGGAAGCCAGGAGCCGCCGATTCTGACTGCGACATTGTCCTTCGCCATGGCTCCAAGGGCGTCGCTCGCCCACTGGTAGGTCCTGCAGCTTGTCTCCGAGGCCCTGTCCTAGTTTAGTGGAGTGGTACATATAAGTGGGGGGTCCCCGCAAGAGAGATATATTGCACTAGGAAGGCTAGTACTTTGTGGACACAATTAAAGAGATCTAAAGAATTACAAATTTTAAAGCAAATTACCAAGTATTGTAGTTTATTAACAATACTGAGCACCTAAACTGGTGACAATTACTTAATAAAAATTGGTATCTACTAAGAAGCCCCAGGGAGAGGGGAGAAAGGAAAAGAATGGGGGTGCTTAAAGATGTGAAGTACAAAAATAAATAGGCATATTTAATCAGAAACAATCAAACATTGACAAAATAGAATCAAACATTTCAATTGTGATAAGCCGAAATTTGTGGCCAAAATTAACACATTTTTAGAAAGACATTCAACGGTCATAGTCTATCAATGGAAAACTCAGGGATATGGACCGGATGTCAAGGTGAACACAAGCCGTTGACGTTTCGACCCCTGTATGATAGGTCAGATAAGGTCCTTAAGCGGGGTCTTCATCAGGACAAAACAGGGAGGTGGTAATGGGGCAAGATTATCTGAAAGTATCAAAACAGAGTATCAGACATTAAAAAAATTAACAACAAATGTTGTCAAATGGCAGAGGAATTACTAATAGTCACAATTACCATGGTCATCAGGCCCCAAAGGGGCACCCTTTGATTATAGACATATAACTGTAACCAGTTTTACTACACACTTTGTGATTTTACAATTTATCCGTTGGTATATAATCCGTTTTCAATCCCATGTGTGGAGAATTGCACGGGTTTTTCCCAATGGACTCAATAAGGTTACCTGCTTCTATCTGATTGAGAATTACATTGAGCTCATAGATACCCTTTGCAAAATATCCCATACTGTGTAACAAATGATAGACAAGGTTTTTCTCAATACACGTGGTCAAATGTACCCATAATTATCGTCTACAACCTCATGCTTGAGAGTTGCACGATTATTGCTTTTAGAGCGACCAATACATGTGTTTTTCCTTCTCCTGAACCTGACATCATGGTCGGATTTGCGGTACTTTATGTTTTTATATTTATCACTTTTATTTAATCTTGCCCTTCCATTCCAAATATCTATTATGTAATCCAAATTCAATTTGAACCCACGAAAGCTTTTTGGGCTCTCCATGGCCATGACATATTAGCTGCCCGTACTGTGAAGTATGTCTTCACTTTCGATCATTATTTGGACACATGACCCGCGTTTTTTCTAACTACGCGTAGTGTCATCGGCATTCAGTTCTAGCGTTCGTCAACCCTTGGATGGCGTTGTGTGATCGACTATCCGTAAGTTGATTTCTACCTTCCTTTTTTGAAACCACGAACACCGCTAGGCTAGCTAATTAAAAAACCCAGTTTCCGCATTGAGTAACGGATCTTTCTTTCCGTGTGCTTAATCCCCTTACAGTAATCGTATGGGACGTAAATAGCAGGTCCAACACGTCTGACCCACGCTTTAAGGACTGTGTGAGTATTCGCCTCCACTTTCAGTTTTTCGCCCCCCACCCTATTTTTTGGCGTCACGCGTTTACTGTGGTTTTTTAAGATAAATGGAGCTCTGAAGTAAGGAAGTTTATTCCTTTATTTTCCCCTGCAGTACCCCACGGAAGTGATTCGTGGGAACTAAGCACCCTGCTTTTTTGACGTGATTATAAAATAACAGTAAGTGCCGTTTTCTGTACCACACAAGGGGTCGGTGCGATACTATTTAATTACACACCTCATTATGTATGTTGCTAATCCTTTGATCGGCCCCATGCTTTTCTGCCCGCAGCGTGACGTGTCGAAATGAATTCTTCTGCAACAATGTGCCAATGGTATACATGACCCATGTGTAGAAAATGTACAATTCTCACAAGCAGTTCGGTTTTCCTAGCTTTCCCACAACTTTTTCTCCAAAATAAGGGTGAGCACCATGACTATGTCTGCTGAAAGTTGATGTTGTGATCCAAAAATCCTGGTATTTAGTGTGATTATGAGACAGCAACTCTCTTTATTCTAGATTATGAGCATACCTTTGATGACATTGGTAGTAACCATACCGTATATGTGGTGAATCCTGTCAAATATCTACAGGCCTCTATGTTCTGAGATAACTTCTATGATCTGATGTAAGAGGCTTTATCCTCTGTGAATCGACGAATTTAGATACATATCTGTATGTACCCGAGTGTGTCTAATAATGGACTTCTTTCTCTTAATCTAATCCTCTGTAGTTGAACAAATTTCTGTCGCGGCGGTTATCCATTACGATTGAGTGGTTTACCCGTGTTCCTTCACCAGAGCCCTTTGGGGCCTGATGACCATGGTAATTGTGACTATTAGTAATTTTGACGTCGTAGCCACGACGTCCTCTGCCATTTGACAACATTTGTTGTTAATTTTTTTAATGTCTGATACTCTGTTTTGATATTTTCAGATAATCTTGCCCCATTACCACCTCCCTGTTTTGTCCTGATGAAGACCCCGCTTAAGGACCTTATCTGACCTATCATACAGGGGTCGAAACGTCGACGGCTTGTGCTCACTTTGACATCCGGTCCATATCTCTGAGTTTTCCATTGATAGACTATAACCGTTGAATGTCTTTCTAAAAATGTGTTAATTTTGGCCACAAATTTCGGCTTATCACAATTGAAATGTTCGATTCTATTTTGTCAATGTTTGATTGTTTCTAATTAAATATGCCTATTTCTTTTTGTACTTCACATCTTTAAGCACCCCCTTCTTTTCCTTTCTCCCCTCTCCCTGGGGCTTCTTAGTAGATACCAATTTTTATTAAGTAATTGTCACCAGTTTAGGTGCTCAGTATTGTTAATAAACTACAATACTTGGTAATTTGCTTTAAAATGTGTAATTCTTTAGTATCTCTTTAATTGTGTCCACAAAGTACTAGCCTTCCTAGTGCAATATATCTCTCCTGCGGGGACCCCCCACTTATATGTACCACATAGCGCCCAGGTCCCCGTGACTGCATGGGTCAAACCCCTTTTAGTGTAATGGCTAGTTTAGTGAAGGGCGTGGACTCCCCTCGAAACGTGCACCCTCACCCGTCACCACCCTACCCGCCATTTCCTGGCGTATGGGCGACTAGGACCCGAATGACATCCTACGCTGCAGCTTTGCAGGCTTCTTTGGCCCCTCCTCCACCTCCTGAGACATCAGCAGATCCCTTGCCTCGCACAGGGCCTTCCGCTGAGCCGCTGGCAGCTTCGGCCCTGGCTCCGAAGGGTTCAGCTTCAGGTTATAAGAGGGTGGTCTCTAACCCTGGGCAAAGCACTAAGCTACGCTTGCATAGTTTGCACTACTTCGCACTATGTGAATCGCACGTAGGCTAGCACAGTGCAAACATGCGTAGCGGTCATTTTTTGTTTTCTCGCGGTCCTCAACATCAAGTTGGCGACCACAAGCAAGCAAAATGACATCACAGCACCGAAGTCTTTCCTCCCCGGCCCTGGCGGTACCACGGGTGGAGGCCGGGACCTGAGGTGCTTTACAGAGTCCCTCTTGGTCCTCTACGCGGGAAGCTGCCCCGTGTGAGGTTGAGCCGGTGCCTTTTCGGTGCAGTTCCTTAGCTGAACCAGCCCACCCCAGGGAGCACGTGGTGGTGGAGGTGGACTTGGCGCCGCCAATGTCTACTCCGACGCCGATCGACATCTAACCGGCGCCTGTGGCGGACTCCACAGCACCGTGCCGGCAGTGGGTCCTTGATTCATCTCCGGAGGTTCCTTCCTCTCCAGAGGTTTGTCATCTCCTGGTCTCTTCATCTTCGGAGACAGGTTGCTTTTTCACCGGCATCTTCCAGGGAGGGCTCTTCGCCGTCCCCGCAGCCTCAATCTTCGGACTATCTTTTCCGCAGCTCGCGGATGGTTCCTCCACCGGCTTCCCTGGGGGCTCCCTCCGGTTCCCCACTCGTCCGTGGATCCCCCACCATCCAGGGGCTGGCCGCTTCCCTCTATAGCGGGACTTGGGGACGGATGGCTCAGTTTGCGGCCGTCGCCTACGGAGGAATTGCTTTCTGTCCCGCAGCGCCATAAGGACCAGTGTTACCTTTGTTCGGGCTATTTCCACGGCCGCTGGCATTTTGCGAATGTGTGACCCCGTCACCCCATTCCCTACGATAATCTCTTGGAAGCTCTCCACCAGGGCTCTGGTGGACGGGAGCTGTTCCTTCCTTTCGAAGCATCGCTCCACAACTCTCTTCCGGGGGCTTGGGGGTGTCCTGCCACTGGTGATCTGGTGCCTCAGCCGCTCCTGCATCGCCACCGTCCTGCTCCACACAACGCAGTCTGCCTTTCCTTCCACCCTTCTACTCGGGGCTCTCTTCTGCGGACTGCTTTTATATCCTTGTCTGTGGTGTTGTTTCTTCCGTCTAGGGAGGCCCGGGGATTGGATTCATGGGGTAGAACATCTTTGCTTCATCCAGTGCTGCTTTGCGGGCACTCAACACTCTTTGTGTATTGGCCAGGCCTACCTCCAGCCTATGGGATTCTGTGGAGTCCCTTCTGTCTCACGTCTCCCACGAAGGTGCCCTTGCTGATCTGCGGCACCATATGTAAGATGGTCGGGAGTTGCCCACGTTTATTCTTCGTGTGGCCTTAGATGTTGCTGATGCTCTCAGCCATGCTATGGCCAGTTCTGTGGCTCTCTGTCGCCATGCTTGGCTGCGGGATGCTGTATTTCCTGAGAATATTAGGGAGCGTCTGGTTGACATGCCCTTTGATGGGGTGCTTTTAACACGTATGCGGAATCCGCCATTCAGCGTCTCCTTGCGGGGTTCCGTCCTCCTCCCCCTCCGTAGGCTGTCTTGTTGATCTTCCAGGGCTTGATGGGAGGCGTTATCCCACCTGCTTCCTGGAATCTTGTGTTTTGAGTGGCCCGTTGTATGTTCTGTGTGGTTTGACATGCCCTCTGGGTCCCTTGGTCGGCCCCTTGCTGCTGTTGGCTGGTGGGTCAGCCCTTTTGGCAAGTGTGTATTTTTCGGCTGATTGCTAAGCCGTCTGTGGTTCCTACTGCAGGTCTTATGTTCTTGTTCTCTAATGCAGGATTTTTTCCCTAAGAGGGGTTCTCATGTTTTCTTTGGGACTTGGCATACACCAAGTGGGGTACTTGTAGCTATTGTATAGCTCTGTCCTACGCTGGGAAGGTGGACTCCCTTTTGCGAGTTCCTCGCCTTTCCTGGCATCGCTGTATACTGCTGGTGCGGTTTCTTTGATTTTTGTCTGGGTGTAGCTTGCGCTACTCCAGGTTTTGTCTTTCTCAGTATCCGCTGCAACGCTGGACCCGCTATGGCATGCCGTCTGCGGCGTTGTACTGTGGTGTTTCCGCCCTTTTTTGTCTGGCATTTGGGCCTTGTCCTCTGCCTTGCGTTCCCGGGGGATAGGATTTCCTGGTATTTTCCTGCGTTCAGGTTGATGGCTTAGTCCGTCCTTCGTATTTCTCCTCTTCTCTTATGGCTGATCCCACTCCTTTTCATTGGTCAGTTTATGTCTGGAATGGTCTCCCATTAGGGGTTGTTCTGGATTTCTCTGGTCTTTGCCTTCGCTTGGATCTGGACGTTCGGCTTCATGGTACTTGCCGGCTGCATACGCCTGCTCTTTCTGGTCTGTAGCCGGGGGCCTTTGCATGTGCTTGTTTGCTCCTGCCTCTTGTTCTGCTGGAGCCTTGCAAGACTACGTCTTTCTTCTCGCGCCTGCCTTCATGGCTGTGGAACCGTTCCTGCCTTGTCTGCTGACTCGAGGCTGAGGCCGGTTCAGCTGTCCCCTTCACTGTATGTTCTCCTGTGGAGGGCTTTGCCTCAATTTCTACCTCTTCTCCTTGGAGTTTGGGGTGCTTCCTTTCTTCCTCTGTACTCCTCTGCCATTGTCTGTCCCTCCGGGGCTTTCTGGCGGATGTCCCTGGTACCTTATGGGCTTGGGGTATCCAGGCCTTCCTTTGCCTCGCCCTTGCTTCCTTCTGCTTGGTGGGGCTGGGCCGCCCTTCTTGTCTCCATTGCACATCCCCTGCTGGGGCCCTGTGTTTCTTTCTACTGGGAGGCTCTCTCTCTTAGGCCCTCCTCCTCCTCCCTTCTGGGTACGACTAGGGTATCTATTCTACGTTAAGGAATCTGAAGCTAGTAGTCTCTATCAGATGTAAGAGTTACTTACCTTCGGTAACGATGTATCTGGTAGAGACGATTCTAGCTGGAGAGTCCTTCATGACCCGCCCTTCCTCCCTGTTCTGCGAGGACCTTCAGCTTGGTCTTCTGCACTCGCCTGCCTCTAGGTGGTTTTGTCTTCTGCAAGTCCCCTCTTTCACTTCCTCCCTAGTGGGATGCTTGTTCTGTTTGATTAATCCACTCCTTCCTTTACGGTGATTGGTTGGTGGGTTCGTGGGTATTTCTGTATCCCTGCACCCTGGTCTTCCAGTGTGGGGCCTACTCATGCTCTTCTCCCTTTTTCATTGCTCTGACTCCTCTGCAGTCCTCTAAGTTGGGGTCTCCTGGCTGTGCCTCGACCCTCATCTCTTTACAGGGATGTGCCTTTCCTTGCTGGTGTTGTCTTGGGTTGATTTGTCGTTACTCTTCTGGCCTTGTTGTCCCAAACTGTTTATAGACTGGGGTTGCAGGCCCCTTTTGTCTTCTGTGACGTCTTTCACTTGCCCTGCCTAACATAGAGCATCAGACTGTGACAGAAAATAGGACCCCTACCAAAATAAAAGGGGCCCCCATAAGTGAGTTAGTTAGCTAGAAAGGTGTCCCACATTTGCAAATTAGGGCAGTTTTAAACTTGTAAAGATCTACTGTATACATTTTTTGCCAACATGCTGACCTGACAGCAGGGCTTTAAGTGGGATGAAAAAACTACGGGGGGCTTTCAAAGAGGCATGGCTAATGTAATTAAGGGTGTGGCTTGAAAACAATGTTGCTACATCAATCTGTACTTAGCATAGTGCGCCGACCAACTGGTATTTTGCTGCTTCTGTCATTGCCTCCAGATAAATATTTCAACAAGTAAAATTACACCTATAAAAAGCCAATACTATTGGCTTTGTTAGTGATTATTGGTTGCATAAAATGAATAATCAACATCTAGGACTTCCTTGTATATAATATTGAAAAGGCTCCAGTTCTGACATGATGAGACTGTGAAAGAATTATAAGGAGTCTCGTTGAGGTGGCACTGCTGCAGAGTTAAGATTTGTTTTTTTCAGTGACAGACAAAAATGGAGAGCAGGCCTGTCTCATCACCTGCTTTTCAGAACTTTTATTCATTGTGCAGACACTGGATCAATGTTTATGCAGGCAAACTTAAGGACTTGAATATAGGGCCCCTTTTCAATGTCCATTTTAATTTACTACTGGGTCTAAGACTTGAGTGACCCAGCACACTTTAAACCCTGCTCCATCCACTTTTGCATGCGGATTCTGCTCCTGTGTGCATCTCGTGTCTCACTGCCACACTCGCACCTAGCTTCTCCCCCCCACTTCATTCTGTTTGTCTTACCCAATTTATTCGCCTCTCTGCTGCCTTTCCACTTGTCCGAGGTGGGCAGTTTCCATTGTGATGCGCCGCCATTCTATCTTTTACTCTGCGCCCAGCAGGATATCCTGCTTTTCATTGATACATGGGCAGGTCACCCTTCACACCAAGGACACTGTAATTAACGGTCTAATTGCTGTCATCGACATGCAGATGCAGCCATTAGGCCCACAGAGACAGGCCTGCAGGGGGGAATGATCAATAAAAGAAAAAATATAAACTCTTAGGGGACCCCCTGGGCCTCAATAGGCTGTAGTCCTTAGAGGTGCGAGGCCCCATGGCTGCTCACACTGCCCATGCCTAGCACCGGCCCTGCCTGGGGCTATATATGCGAAAGCATGTACCCACACTATGTGAGATAGCTTGGCTGCTGTTACTGGGCAGTGTAGGGGATTTCTTGTCTCCTGTTATGGGACAGTAATGAGACAGCATGTCCCTTGTTCTGCAATAGCATATGAAACAACATCTCATGCTCTGTGACCGCGTATGAGACTGCATGTCTCATGGTCTAGAATAGTGTAAACAAGACAGTATGTGTCCTGTCCAGGAACAGTGTATGACAGTGTCTCCTGTTTAGGGACAGTGTAGGAGACAGCATGTGTCCTGTTCCGTGGCAGCATCGGAAATAGCATGTCTCATGTTCTGGGCCCGTGTATGCATGTGGCGCAGGAGGTCCCTCACTGGAGTGTGCAGGACATTCCATGTGGTGTGGGAGGCCCTGCAGAAAAGTGCAGGGCACAGTATCTGGTGCGGTAGGAGCCGGAGGTATAGTGCAGGGCACTGTATCGGGTGCGGTAGGACCCCGGCTAGGGAGTGCAGCGTGCTGCATGTGGCATGGAACAATCATGGCTGGAGAGTGCAGCACGCTGCATGTGGTGTGGAAAGATCATGGCTGGAGGGTGCAGGGCTCTGCATGTGGTGTGGGAGAACCCCACTGGAGAGTACAGCCCACAGCATGTGGTGCGCGAGGACCACAGCTGGAGAGTGCTGGTCACTGCATGATGCGGGGGAAGACCCCGGCCTTAGAATGCAGCGCACTGCATGTAGGGAGAGCTCCCTGGCCTGCAGGCAAGCGAACAGCATGTGAAGGGAAGTACATACACCTCCACAGGGTGCATGCCACTACGCGCAGTGCAAGAGGAATTAGAGTGCAGTGCGCTGTATGGATTGTGAAAGAAAGCTTTAGGCAGGGAGGAGTCGGAGTAGGGAGGGTGGCAATGGGTCCGGGCACTGCCTGTGGCAGGTGACTCAAGAGTGCAGGGCACTGCATCACCGTTTGAGGGGTCTTCTTCAGCCAGGGTGTGTGCAGGAGTCCAGACTAGGACACGGCATGGCAGGATGGAGAACATGTGGTGAGAGGTGCGAGTGGGTGGGGAGCACAGCACTTGGAGGTGCGTGAAGATCCGAAGTGCAGAGCAGTGCACAGACCTGTGTGAGAGGAGCAGTCCAGAAGATGTTTGCACTGGGGTGGGTTTCCAAGGGACATGTAAAGTAGTGAGGAGGTTGCAGGTGCACGCCATGAGCCCACCTGCAGTGGAGCAGACTATGTGAGGGGGCTCCGGCTATGAGTGGTGAGCATTGAATGTGGTTGAGAGCCTGCGCAGGGTCCGGGGGAACCCTGGGTGTACCTGAGGAGCACTGCATGTGTGGAAAGAGCCTACGTAGGGTCTGAGGGTACCCCGGGTGTACATGAGGAGCTCTGCAACATAGGACCCACAGGGTGTGGGGTGTGGAGGGGCCGGGGATTGGACACGGTCATCAGACCTCAGAGTGGTTGACATCTCACAGCAGGAGGTTGCCACCTTCTTCAGGGGACGAAAATCTGCCAGGAGGTGTAATTGTGTGTCGAGTTTTTGTGAGGGAAAGGGCACACACATGTCACAAATTACACTGAAAAATGCAGAGAATTCACTGGAAGCGCGTCGCGATAGTGGTTGCAGGAATGCAATAAAATACAGTGAAATTAACTTCCCCAGTGCCGGTTTCATTGTTTCTCCAGTATTGAATCTTTCGACGACGATATCGATGACGACAGCCGCGTCTATATCGATGACGAAGACGACATCGTCGAGGGAAGATCAGCGTCGACGACCGTCTCGACGACGGCCTCGTCGTCGACGGCTCCATTGATGTCGACGACGATAATTCAAATTTCGTACATGAGAACATTGTCGACGGGAGCTCCGTCAACGACACCTTTCAAGTCTTCGAAGACTAAGTCATCCACATCTTTAAAGTCCTTTACACCATCAACGGGCTCGTTGACGGTGAAGAAATTTGCGGATTTTACTAGCTGGACTAAGATTTCACTGCTGCCACCATCAAGTCTGCTGGAGATGCAGTCAGAGGATGAGGAATCTGGAGTGGCTTATAGTCCTTCCCAGCTCCAAATAAAAAGTCAGTACACTGACGATGATGAGTACCAGGAAGTTCAGGGAGTGTTTTCTTTTCAGGACCTTCCAGTGGCTGAAAAGAGATATGAGTCATTTCAGCAGTCTTATGATTATGATGAGGAGGAGGAAGTACAGCAGGAGGCGAGAGAGGAAACTGTTTCCATGCCAATTTCTCTTGTAATGGTTCGCCGTATGACAAATGACTACTATCGTCGATTCCCAGAGGCGAACACTCCAGCCTCACAGCTCAAGTTCAGGTGGCTCCACCCCCGCCTCCACCTGAATTTCAAAAAATTAGATCACCGCCTGTTATTACAATTAGAGATGATTTAATGGACAGTGACGGAGATTAACCAGAAGAAGGGGAACTTCTTCAGGGAAGTCCAGTTGGGATAGAATGGGATCAATATATTATCCCTACTATGCTGTCTCCATTGCCGTCTCCAGCACATTCCCCTCCTCAGGATATTGGAGGATTCCATGATATCATGGAAAAGGCCTCAAAAAGATTTGAACTCTCGCTTCCAGTCCAAGAAGCAGAATGTTTTCTTTATGACTTTAAAGAGGAGTCTAGAAAATCTATCCGATCAATCCCAATTATAGACTTCATTTGATATGAAGGTTTGAAACTGATGAAAAATCCAGTTTCCGTCGCAGCCTCAGTGCCTAGGATTGATAAAAAGTATAGGGCACCAGAATCCTCTCCTGCGTGTTTAATTGGGCCTCCACGGCCAGAGTCAGTGGTGATGCAGGGAGCACAATGCAATTCAAAGAATCCCGTCTCAGCAACTGCAGCCCCTCCAGACAAGGAGGGAAGACGTATGGATGGAGCAGGAAAGCATTTTGCTGTGTTAGCGGCAGCAGCGATTAGAGCTGCAAATGCGTTAGCCCTCCTCAGTAGATACAGTTGTCAAATGTGGTCAGATACATCTCCATTGTTGTCACATTTGCCAGAGGAGAAAAATGAGGAGGCAGCCGCCATAATCCAGGATGGTTCCAGAGCGCCATCTGAGTCTATAGATATAGCAATGTATATGTCTTCTCTTTCATTTCCTCAAATGGCAGCGGCGGTGGTGCTGCAAAGACAAGGATGGCTCAAAGCCACTTCATTTAGACCAGACGTCCAAGCGAAGATAATTGATATGCCTTTCGACTGAGAAAATCGGTTTGGAAAGCACATCGATGAAGCCCTTTAGGGCATCAAGGCTGACACCGACACAGCGCGTGCATTGGGCTCTCTGCAGCAGGGCAGATTTCAGTCTTTTCAAAGGAGGGGATCGAGAGGTCAGTATTCTCAAAGACCATCAAATCAATCTGGCAGATATCAGCTTTACAATCAGCAGGGATAGCGCCAGTTTTCAAGTGGACCGCAGTTTCGGTCCTCAGGTACCTCGTATCAGCAACAGTCAAAAGGAAAATCTTCGGCAAGAGGCAAGTCTCAACAGCCTACTAGAAGACGGTGACTTCAACACAGCGCCCGCCACTTGTTCAAACTCCAACAACCATTATCTGGCTCTATTTTATCAAGTTACAACAGACAAATGGGTATTGGACATAATTCATCAGGGCCATACCCTGGAATTTATACAGAAGCCTCCAAATCAACCTCCTATTCTCAGAAAGCAACAGCACCTGTCCGCTCTCAAAATGCAAATGTTATCTCTCTTGCAAAAGGAGGAAATAGAAGAAGTGCCATGTCTTCAACCAGGGAAAGGCTTTATTCGCATTTCTTTCTAATAAAGAAAAAACTTACGGGGAAATGGAGACAGGTAATGGACCTGAGAAGTTTGAACAAATTCATCAAAAAGATATCTTTTTGCATTTTATCCCTTCAGGAAATTCTCATTCTTCTCTGCAAAGAAGACTACTTGGCATCCCTGGACCTCTTAGATGCTTATTTTCACATCCCGATCCATGTAAAACACAGAAAATGTCTACGCTTCATGGTGGCGGGCGCCACTACCAATTCAAAGTCTTGCCATTTGGTCTGAAATCGGCCCCAGGGGTTTTTACGAAGTGCATGGCGCCAGTGACAGCTCACTTAAGGCTTCAAGGCCTCCAAGTCTTCCCGTATCTAGACGACTGGCTCATAAAAGGTGCTTCGCTTCAGGAAACTCAGCTCTCTCTGCAGTGTTGCATGGATCTCTTCAGTCGTCTGGGTCTAAAAGTCAATCTGGAAAAGTCATGTCTTATCCCATTGCAATCTCTTCAGTTTCTGGGAGCCATGCTCCGCACAAGAGAAGCGAAAGCTTATCCATCAGAGGAACGCGTACAGAAGATAATAAATCTGGCTTCTCATCTTCAAACAAGAAAGTTCACTTTAGTGAGAATCTACAAATCCTTATTGGGAATGATGTCTTCTTGTATCCCCTTGCCTCCCAATTGCAGGCTGCACATGAGGCCTCTTCAAGAGCTTCTGGACAAACAGTGGATTCAATCTCAAGGTTCCTTCGAAGACCGGCTGTCTATCTCTCCTCAAGTAAAAAAGGCCCTGTCATGGTGGACAATCAGAAAACACTTAAAAAAAAAGGCCTGCTATTCGAACCTCAGCGTTACAGTTATGTAATGATGACAGACGCATCTCTGCAAGGTTGGGGTGCTCATCTCCAAGAATTAGAAATACTAGGTCATTGGTCAGAAGGAGAAACTCATCTTCACTTCAACCTACTAGAGTTAAAGGCAGTGTTCTTGGGATTACAGGCGTTTCTACCCAGGATCAGAGGTTCCACGGTTCTGGTCAGGACGGACAGTACGACTACCATGTTTTACCTACTAAAACAAGGGGGTACAAGGTCAGAACTTCTCTCAAAACAAGCGCAAGAGATTTGGAGGTGGTTGCTACTCCACAACATCTCGCTGCAAGTTCAGCACAATGCGGGGGTGCACAACTTAAGAGCAGATGCCCTCAGCAGATCTCCAAATATTTCTCACGAGTGGGAATTCCATCAAGGTCAACTTCTCAAAGTCTTTTGCCTATGGGGAACCCCATCATTGGATCTTTTCCCGACAGTTCACAACTCAAAATGCAAGCACTTTGCAAGCAGATTCTATCAGACAGGATCGTGGGGCAATGCACTTCACATGTGCTGGACAGGGACGTATTGCTCCCGTATCTTAAGCTAACAGTGTGTCCCTCAGCATCGGGACTGCTCCCTGTCGGTAAAAGAGGGTACGGGGCTGCGCAGGGAGTGCCCTTTGATTGAAAAGTTTATGCGTGGTGCCCCTGACTCTAACCCTACTAGCGTGCTCCAAAACCGTTATCTCTCGATGTTACATGATATTAAGCGTGGAGCTAGCCGTTTAGTCAGCCAGTAGCAACGGGAGCAATAATGGCTAAACAGTGTCACTATGGAATATACTATTAAGGGACAGCCTATCCTCCAGTGGTGCTGGTTCAGGAGGGGAGGGGCCTTTCGGGAAGTGGGACTGTAGTGTGTGATGGATCTGAGTGTATCTAAAGTGCTCTGAGTCAGCTAACTCATGTTGTTGTTGCAAAGAGGCAAATGTTTTCACTTCGCCCTTCTCCCGTATATCCTTGATCTGTGAGAGCCCAATGAGGTCCTATCTATCGAATCCCTTCGATCTCCACAAGTTGCCCAATTTTTCGGAGTCCCATAAGGGGGTTGCCAATGTGAGTGTTCACTCGCAACCTAGAGATTTGTTAACTGCGTGCCATATTCGGACCGAGTGGTCAGTTGGTCCAGTCAAGTGGTATCGTTTGGGTTTAGAATAAAGTGCCCTACTGTAATTCCCCCCCTCGGCAGAAGCCATCTGTCCATGGCATAGCCCGGATCATCCGGTTGATCATAGATGCCATGATTGATGGCTGCAAGGTGTGCCGCCCAGTAGTATTTTTTGATATCTGGGAGGCTAATCACCCCCCCCCCCCCCCCATCATACCAATTCAGTGTGAGCTTGGTCAGTGCTATGCGAGGTTTCCCGTCCCTCAACAAGTCTCTCTGTAGTCTCTCAATCTCAAAATGTCACTAGAACAGGATCTAAAGAGTTCTGCAATGTATATAGAAAACTGGGCAGCAACGTCATTTTGAAGAGGGCTGCTTTGCCCAATAGCGAGAGTGGAAGAGTTTTCCAACTTGCTATATCACGTTTAAGCCTCTGCAGTGGGCGGAGAAGATTATGATTAAAACGGAGTGTTTGATCCAAGGAAATAAAAATACCTAGGTATTTAAAGCCCACAGTGATAATTTGAATTGGGCAGCCCTGTGGTGGAGTGAATGGGTCTCCGATGAGGACATACAGGAGGGATTTACTCAGGTTGATGGAGAATCCAGAATATCTGCCAAAGATTGCCAGGATGTCTAAAACACTCACCAATGACTTCTTCGGGAGGCTAGGAATACCAGAATATCATCAGCATAGAGAGAGATACGGTCCTCCCAATCGGGGGACCAGCGCAGACCTCGTATTACTGGGTCCTGATGAATCCATGCCGCCAGCGGTTCCAGGGCGAGGGCAAACAGGAGAAGCGAGGGAGGGCATCCCTGACGGATCCCCCGACTCAATGTTAATTTTTCCTACTTCTTGTTGTTGACCACAACCTGCGCTAGGGGCTCTGCATACAAGATCCGTACCCACTGGATGAAATATGGACCAAACCCCATTTACTGCCAATAAGTAGGGCCATTCAATGGTGTAGAACGCCATGGTAGCATCTAATGATACAATTATGGCTTCCTCTTGGATCGTAGCTGCTCTCCCCAGTACCCCATGTACTCTATGCAAGTTCAGTGCCGTATTACGGTGCGGCATGAAACCTGACTGATCAGGATGGACTAGACCGCCAATTACTTTGACTAGACGGTTTGCGAGGGGCTTCACCAGAATTTTGGGCTCTGCATTTAGAAGGGAAATCGGCCTATACGAGGCACAGTTGGTTTTGGTTTACCCTCCTTATGTTTAGTGACCAGCGTGGACATTCTTTGATCCATTGGCAGTGTCCCAAGATCCTTGCTCTCTTCAAACATGGCTTTCAGGAATGGGGCTAATTTGTCGGGCTTAAGTTTGTACAATTCAATGGGTATGCTTTTGGTGCCAAAGGCCTTCCCAGAGTGCAGTGATCGAATAGCCTGTGTTATTTCATCATTTGTCAATGCACTTTCTAAGAAGTGTTGGTCATCTTCTGACAAGGTGGGGAGCGCTACATCACGCAGTATGTCGTGTGAGTCGTCTTCCTTGTATGGTATACTGCCCATATATACCGTCTTGAAGTGAGTTGCAAATTGATTTGCAATGTCGTGTGGGTTGGTTGTGGGTCTGCTATCGGTGCCTATTAGTTCCGGTACCAGAAGAGCATCTGTTTGAAGTTGAAAACTAACAAGACTGAAATTGTGGTATTCGGTAAGAGCACATCACTGTGGGACTCCACCTTATGACCAACAAAGCTAGGACTGATCCCCACCCCATCCCCTATGCCAAGACCCTCGGGATCACCATTGATGGCAAGCATGACGTGACCGCCCGAGTCAATGTTGTCAAAGCCTTGTGCTTTCATTGGCTGAAGAAGATGAGGAAAACTTTCAAATGGCTCCAAATCAGCACCCGGAAAACCATCACTCAGTCCCTTGTCACAAGCAAGCTAAACTACAGGGATGCCATCTATGCCTGCATCAACAAAATACTCACCAGAAGGCTGCAGACCATTCAGAACTCTACCTTCAGAATCTCTCTCAATCTCCAATGCCACACTCACACCACACCTGAAGAGTTCCACTCGCACCCCAAACATAGATGACCACAAATTCAGACTCCTCATCCATACTCTCAAGTCAATAAAGAACACTGGCCCAGCATACCTTAACAACAATTGCACTGCTTTTGCAGACCTTCCAAGTACATCGGCTTGTCCAGGCTTCTACTGGTACATATTCCACACATACAGAAAAACAGATGTGGCGGACCAGCCTTCTTCTACATCGCTCCCAAAGTGTGGGACGATCTGCAACTACACGCAAGAGCCTCCTTCTCACCTCTTGAATTCCACAAGGAGCTGAAGACCCGTATTTTCGAGTAGGCCCACTCGGCCCTAGGTTTAGCTAGACTCTCACGTTTTCAGCATCAGGATACCCTCTTGCTTTATAGTGTGCTCTAAAGAACTGCATAACATAACAAGCAAGCCACACTGAAAATAGCGGAAGTAGTTTTGAACTCTATATGTGAAGGGGATATACATGATCGGTGCAACAATAACTAAACTAGACTCCACAGTCGCTAATGTAACTGTGGAATTAAAATCTAGTACAGCTGATATCTCTACATCAACAAACGCATGGATTCGGACGAACAGTGCCTTAACGCATAAGACAAATGACTGACTAAACAATCGACTGAGGCCATGAAGCCTTTCATCTTCAATTTAAAATCACTGCTTTGGAGAGTCGCTCTGCAAAAGCACAGCGGATAACATAATAGCCTATTTGATCAATCGTATTTCTCTCTTGTTGAATACACAAGTTACTGAATCCCTGGAACTTCAGTGGGCACATTGTATTGGAACAGACGTTCAACAGATGAAATTGACCATAACTGTTCAATTTTAATCTTGCGCCATCAACATATCAGAACAGTACAGCAAAATGCAAAGCAGAAAATTGCCTCATTTCTACAAGATGACAGACCCATTCATGTATCAGATCCTAGATTTATCATGGAGTCATGCAACACAACACAGCAAGTACAGTTGATGTGCTCCAATGTGTGAAAGGGAGAGAACAGAACAACGCCATATCTATTAAGATGTAGTGCTGTTCTGCTCTCTCCCAGCACTGGCGCCAACACAGCCACCCTTGAACGATAGTGCACGGCTGTCTGCCTTATTTAAAGCCCAGGTTTTATACTGGTAGAGGTTCCTTCTGCTTTAAGCCTTTTCCCAAATGTGGGTGTGCTGTTCAATGCAGAACACATGCAAAGCAGGAAAACAAGCAGAAATGAAAACATTTCTCCTTATTGCGCCTGCTCAAGGAGGCATAGGATTTTGGCAAAAAATCTCTGTCTACAATGCTTTGCGAGTATGGATTTGCATCAAAATCCAAGATTTTATTTGTATGGGGAGGCCCATGCACCCCTGATGGAATGCACCTTGATGTAAAGTGACACACATTGTGCAATCAACTTTGCATTACTATGAGTTACTAATCAAGGCACCCACTTTGTGTCAGGTATGTGTTAGAAAAATAATGAAACGACAACGTATTTGTAAACCCGGGCCCTCATAATTATTATTCAGACTTTAACTTAAACAGGAAAAAAGTTCTTAGCACTTCGACCTAGATTACAAAAGGGGGACTTAGATATGACCTGCTTTATATGACTAATATGATCATCCTAAAGCAGTACTGATACCTGCATGACATCTTGAGGATTGATACTTAAGGTGCCTAAAGACTCCATCAAGGTAGTTCTGTATTTGAAATTATATAAATAAATAACCGTTACACAACCGAAATGGCAAGGATAGGCAACCCTATAAAATGACAATTAAAGGATTAATTGTCTTGTGTTAATTTACTAATAGATGCAAGGGATAAGAGGTGTATTTTTAGATGTATTTTTAAATATGTGCAGAGAGAATCAGACAGGATATTAGCAAGGACTAAAAGACTGTAGCAGAGGTATGATGAAATGCAATGAATGGGTACCTAAAACAACGTTTGTTTAATTTTTAGATTTGAAACAATTGTGAAAAGTCAATTTGTCCTGAAGAAGGTGACTCCATTTCAAATCACCGAAACGCCGCGTCGACTGTTTTTTGACTTCTTTGTATTATGACTTGATTGTTTTTTAAATTTCTATATACACTAGAGTATTATGATACTTTTAAATATATTTTAGATTGTAACCCTGAAGGGAGGTACCTAATACATTTTGTTATATATTTTTTTTAAAAAACACTTTCATTTTTTATTTATGAGTTTCCCTGTCCTGTACATCAATCAATGACCTTGTTCTGAATGAGATTCTGCACAAACCCATGTACTTAGGTGGTCTATCCCTCCTGGATTCCTCGCTTGATTAATCATCTCGGGATTGTTCCCACACAAAAGCACAGGGTTTAACTCTACGCATAATATGATCATCACCATGACGACCAAATACGCTGAACCTGATGACGTTGAAAACTTTCTAAACTCAATTGAACCCACTTCCTTGGACACATCAGTTGCTTCATTGCCAAAGCCTCAAGGGCAGGAAAAAGGCCCCTATTAACACTTCTCTGTACATCACAGAAACATATGCACAGAAAAAGGTCAATTGGAGAAGGACTTCAACTGATTTTTAAGAAAACCCTCATAATAGTCTTTGAAACAGACCCCTAAGTTATGGGACTCATGAAACAAACGTGCTCATCTGAAACCCCACCTCAGACAGACAACATCGCTCCCCATCTTCGCAAGAAACCTCAAAACCTGGCTCTTCTACAGACCCCCTCCTTGATGGAATGGAACCTGCACCCCCACCCCCCCACCCCTAGCGCCTTGAGACCCTCACGGGTGAGTAGTCGCGCTTTAACAAACTCCTGATTGATGTGGTATAGTCAGCCGATTCGAAGGGAAGGTCAAGATCATATTGAGTTGCATGTTTGTGACAGTTCTGTCTCACCCTTTTATCTAACAAACATTTCACCCATGGAAACCCCTCCTTCTGGGGCCATACACTGAGAGTCATTAAATCATGGGGGTGATGGTACTGCAAGTAAGGTTTACCTTTTCTTCACATTTTTTTTATTCAGGAAAGATACTTTATCAAAGATTGAAATATCTAACCATAACATCATTATATATAAAGATTGACAGATATATAGATATGTATGTAGATATATACATATTCACTGGTTAAAGTGACATTATTAAGTATGATTGATAAAATTTTACTTTGCATTAAAACACCCTTAGCACTCACTTAAAAAAATAAAGGTCAAAGTAACACTTTCACTGACAACATAATCTTTTGCACTTAAAAAATCAATGACATTTACCAGTTATAGTTAGCCCTGAAACTATAACTCATGTCCCTGCCATGCACAGTTTTCTCATCAATAACTTCATTGCAAATGTTGCAGTAATATTATCAATATCATAGATGATGTCATGAATGATGTAAAATGTAGGGTAATATAGCAGTGCATGGCGAGGGCACGAGTTATAGCTACCTTAAGTCAAGAACATTACTTTTTCACTGCCTGCATGCATGGGCAGAGAAACAGGCAGTGTCCCTGGGGTTGGGGACCCTGGTACACTGTTCCTATGCTGACCACCGGGGATGCAGTACCTGGAGCCATAAAACGGTTCCGGGGAAGAGAACTAGTTATTTGAGGCCTAGAAGGATGAGATCTTCAGGCTCAGGAAGGGAGGTTGTGTAGTTCCTTCCCTTAATTTGTTTTATGCTTATGGGGGATGAGGGTCCTCAGGGCCTTTTAAGGCTCCGGCCCATACATACATACATACAGATATATATACATACAGATATATATATATATATATATATTCTTTCCACAACACTTCCCAGTAAGGATAATACTCGGAAGCCCGGATTGCCTTGCAAGTGAAAATTTTATTCGGCAGGTAGAAACCTAAGGACACTGTTACTGTAAGTAAGAAACCCACTGAGAGCAATCTCATCATTAGTGATATTGAACTGTTACATGCATTAACTGTTGATCATGACAATGTAGACTCGCCTCCTGATTGATTGGGGGGCTTGGGGTGCTGAATTGGGGGCAAACTCAGGTACGAAATTCAAACCAAAATCTATATTCTTACCCCAGATACAATGTGACGCCATTGAGGTGTTCGAGAAGGGTGTCTTACTTGACCTTCAGAAAGTACGTTATAAAAAATTGCCAAACAAACACAAGAACCTGACAGAAGAGCAAGTTGCCTCTATAGACAGCTTGAAATCGGATAAAAGTATTGTAATACGACAATCTGATAAAGGTGGTAATGTTGTCATTTTAGACAAAGAAAAATATTTAGCTGAAGGCTTTAGGCAATTGAATGATAATACCTGCTATATAAAAACGAATCATGATGAGACACCTAAATCCAATGTTCTATACAGGGAACGTCTTGTAGATTGGAGGGAGAGAGGTTTGTTAGAGTGGGAAGAATTCTATTATCTGTATTGTGCCCATCCTAGAATTCCCGTACTCTACCTACTCCCCAAACTCCATAAGGATGCCTCAAATCCCCCGGGACGACCTATAGTGTCCTCCATTGGCTCCCTTTTAGAGCACAATTCAAAATACAAGACCACTACCTCAGATCATATGTGATGGCCCTTCCGTCTTACTTGAAAGACACTACCCATTTTTTGACTATCATCAACGGAATCCATTGGGAAAGCCCTTTCTTATTGGTCACGTTAGATGTGAGCAGCTTATACACCAGTATACAACATAAACAGGGTTTAAGAGCTGCTCAGCTCTTTTTGAAAATGAGATCTATATCTTTGTTACATCATTCTCAAATGATCCTGTCCATGATCGAGTTTTGTTTGGAGAGTAATTTTTTTATTTTTGATGGAGTCGTGTACAAGCAGTCACAGGGCACTGCCATGGGAACCTGCTTCGCCCCCAGCTACGCAAATTTATTCATGGGATGGTGGGAGGAGCAGGTTGCCAGTGAGATGGCAGAATTTACCAACGTTGTCCTGTGGCTGCGGTACATTGACGACATCTTTTTTATTTGGTATGGGGACATAACATCTGTGAATTTATTCATTGAGAAGCTCAATAACAATACTTTGAACCTGCAGTTTTCTCAAAATATCAGCAAAGAAAGAATAGAGTTTCTTGACGTGTTGGTGGAGGTACAGAATACAGCACTTACCACTAAACTGTACCGCAAGCAAACAGCGGGCAACAGTATTCTCAGTGCGAAGAGCTGCCATCCCAAAAATTCAGTGCAGAGCATTCCGTACGGAGAGCTTTTACGCGCCAGAAGGAACTGTAGCATTCTGGCAGCCTATAAAGATGAAGAAAAAGTGATGCACAAAAGATTCCTAGAGAGGGGATATAGTCGAAAAATGATCACTGATGCAGCAACAAGAGCAGAAATGAAATCTAGAGATGAACTGCTCTATCCCAATAAAGATCAAGAGGATTCTAACAGTATAAGATTCATTACAACATTCTCGGGTCAAGCCAATGAGATACGTAGAATTTTTCGCAAACATTGGCATGTACTCATGACCGATGATCATTTAAAGAAAGAACTGAATGATAACCCCCAGATCACTTTTAGAAAAAGCAGATCTCTACGTGACGAATTAAGCCACAATTACGTGACCAGTATTGATTCTGAAGTTAATAGCAAATTCCAAGGATTCAAATGCTGTCATAAATGTAAAGCCTGTAAGAACAGCAAAGATGTCAAGACATTATTGATTCCGAATACATCTAGGGAGTTTGTAATTGTAATAAGAAAGAGACTTTCATGTACTACTCCATATAGTGTATATGTCTTGATCTGTCCATGTGAAAAATGGTATGTTGGCAGCACCAAGCATGAGGCAAAGAAATGGGTGCTTGAACATTTACGTGCCATAAGAAGTAACAACAAACAGTATCCCATCGCACGTCATTTTCGAGAGATGCATATGCAAATTGAAAATCTGGTGCGGATGGTTGTAAATGACTGTGTCAATTTAGGCGTGTGGGGTGGTAACAGGGAATTATCACTTCGCAAATTGGAATCACGCTATATAATCGACTTTGACTGTTTAACACCTAAAGGCCTCAATGTAAGCGAGGAGCTATCAATTCATCTGTATGAGTAACTGCAATTGATGATTATCGAATTTTCATTATTACTGTATCAGTCTGCTTGTTTTTAATATACATGTTTTTAACATACATGTTTTTAATTATTTTCAGAATGTGGTCACTTTCTTTTGTTGACGGACATATTAGTGTGATGCCGGAAATCTACTCAGTTGCCAACTGAGGCGAGGATTTAAGATAATTTTATCGACAGATAACAACTAGGATCAAACCGTTGGAATTTGTATAAGGACTGATATCTTGCTGAAAAGCCCACTTGGGCATGGACTAAAATTAGAATTGAGATCACATCTGGGATCAATGCCCACTTGGGCTTAGAAGTACTAGAGATATGCATTTACCATCTGGCGCCATGGTTACGGATAACGGGTCATCTACAATTAAGTATTCCCATAATGACTGACATCTGGTTTATTAGCCCACATGGGCATGGACTAAGATTATATGACTTTAATTGCGATTATAGTCCACTGGGGCTTAGAGGCAATGCGTATATGTGTGTACATATATTATCTGTAGCCATGGGAACAGATAGAGTGGTATCAACCAATGAAATACCTTGATACAAAATGATCGCGCTTACAACCAATGAGATCTTGGCTTATATACTGTTTGCGATCATGTGACACTCAATTTTGTGCAAAATGACGGTTTTGGATTTTATTATTAATAATTGAATTTCCATGCCCACAAACTTCACCCGGCTGTTCGGTACAATATTGCGGCCATTATGTCGCATTAATTACGAATTGGAAACATTTTTGTTTGGAATGATTATGTCGAATGCATATTGTATTATCTTACATTGCATACTAATATGAATTACGATCTAATGCAGTAATGTAGCAGTGTAAGCGCAATTCATTTTGTGGCATATATAACAATTGTTTGTACTCCATGCAAATATGTCCGCCAGTTTTTTCACTATACGCATTGGTGTTTTGTTTATCACGTATTTAAGATGGCGTCTAAAGTAACTCGGCGAGCGTGAACAAGCTGTAATGGCGAAACGCGTCGTTTTTCTACCTGCCGAATAAAATTTTCACTTGCAAGGCAATCCGGGTGTCCAAGTATTATCCTTACTGGGAAGTGTTGTGGAAAGAATTTGCTGGGGTACCGGCTACCCAACTCGGACCGCCATGCGACAGCGATCGATCTTTATGCCGGTAATGGTGGAGGAATATATATATATATATATATATATATATATATATATATATATATATATACATATACAAAAAACCTTCCTCCAGAAAAAAAAGACGAGGCCGCAGCAGGGGAGCCAATTGGAGCCAGCTTTATTATGGAAACACCTGTCCTGGCGAATGCATTTCGGCATATTGTGAGCCTTCTTCAGCGCCTGGGGTGTTTATATATGTATATGTATATTGCGCAGTGGCCATTGCCACTGTGTAGTGATAGTTAGGACTAGGTTTATATAGAAAACAGATTTTCAGGTTGCTAATAGCTTTGGTGCTGTTTGCTGAATCTACACAAAACTTTCCACAATAAAAAGAATTTGCCTCCACTCCTTTCTAATAAGTTTCAGGGTGATCCGTCAAGTAGGTGCAGAGGAAAAAGGGGGAAGTCTCAAAACGCGTTCTCCTCATGAAATTTCTCATAGAAACTTTACACAACACTTTAGCCAAAATGACTGAACAGAATTACTCAAAATTTGGGAGAAAGCTAGATCTTTACATATAAAGCGTGTTTTTGTGATTTGGTGTAAATATGTTCATCAGTTTAGGAGAAATTAAGTTTCAATTTATTTTTTTATATATTGAGAGACGCAGTACTATGAAGGGAGTAAGGTACCAAATGAGCCATGCTGATTGGCTGTATATGTGATGCTGAGGACTGTGATTGGCTGGCCACAACATGAAGAGAAATGTTGCAATTGTCAATTTAGGACCTGGGGTCTCAGTCCCTGTGTCCTGAAAATACAAACAAAACAACATAAGAGTGGGCAGGGTAGGGTTAACCTGACCTACTGGCTTTTGCTGGAGGGGTCCTTGAGGGACCTACACCGGTCCCGGGGTCATAGTGAAAATAAATGCTTGTGTAACTGAGGACTATCAATACTCAGCACAGAAATCTGCAGGAGTACCCCCAAATTCCTGCAAGGGGACTGTGAGACAAAAATAAAATTGTCTGGGGGGGGCAGCAATGGGGGTTATCCAACCATGTGGAGTTCTATTCACGGGCAGGGTTGTTTGGGGAAGGTTGGGTACAGGGCCTGGCTGCAGGCCTTTGAGTCACCTCAATGCTGTCGAAGAGCATGCTCAGTGTGGGGTAGGTTTACTTGGGTATGGTGATAAAATATTACTTTACGTTAAAAAAAAAACCTGAAATTCCCTGAAAAAAACAAAGGTTAAAATGAAGTTATAGTTAGGTGAAATGACAGTTAAAATGTAACATTTTAAACTCTAGAAACCACTGAAACTCACTAGTTATAGTTATCACAAAGAACTATAACTAGTGCCCTCGCCATAACCTCACATATTACGTCCTGACAAGTTCTGTCACATCATTGATAATATAATTGATTACATTTGAAATGACATAATTTTTTATAACACTGTGCATACTGAGGCCATGTGTTATAATTCCTTTAATAAACTGTAACTGGTGATTTTCAGTGGCTTTTAAAGTTTAAAATGTAGAGGCATATTTATGAGAGGCTTTTGTCACCGAGAAACACTTTGGGTTAAAGCACAGGTGGCGCAAGCCTCTCAATCATATCTACGAGGCTACGCAGAGCTACTCTGCGAGGCTTTGCATGACCATATAGATATGGAGTAACAAAAATCACTGCAAGTCACTGCCTTACTCTGCGTCAAGAAGGTGTTCCAATGGGCGATGCAGTGGGTTCTCCCACACCCATGGATTTATTTAATCGCATAAACTTGAGGTAGTGCCAAAACCATATGCCTCCCCAGAGCAGGCATAATGACGAGAAATATTTTTATTTCTCCTAGTTTTTTCCTATTTCCATGTGTGCTGTATACTGCAGTACACATAGAAAGAGGAAAACGCCTCACTGAATTGTTTTTGTGCAGGAAGGTGCCCCTTCCTGATAGGTACTAGCACATTGTTGTGTAACTTTTAAAAAAATATATAGAAAAATATGAATTCATTTACCTACCTAATAACACTTTAATAAAGTCGTGATGAATAGGGAACAACAATAAAACATGCAACTTATCTATCTCTTAAGCACTAACCCGGTGCAGAGCTAAAGCGTAGTACAAAAAAATATGCCTGTCTTTTAATGTTTTAGAGGCATCCATCAGCCAATTATATACTGCCTTGTCATCTACATGTACCATGGAGTACCACAAAGATAATGCAGTATGACATGGCACAATATATAGGTACAGCCCACATGTATAATTGTATTGAGTTACTTTGTGTCAGGCATGGTCTCGCGTAGGCAAGACAATGCTTAAGTCACATTACAACGCAAGGCCATCATGGTTGGTCCTGCGTTGCTTGGTAAATATGGATCAACGCAAGGTAGCACACACCATATTGTATATCCCGCCAAATTGTATGTACATCCGTATGCACATCCACTTCACGATGCTCCACTCTGTGCCACTCCAGTCTATGACACGCCCCTGTACTTCACTATAGCTAATCGACTGTATGCCTCTTCCCGCAGCTCCACTCTATGGTATTCCACTGTGCTTAACTACACTCTACACCACTCCACTGTATGGTACTCCTGTCTTCCCCACTCCACTGTACCCTGTTCCAGTCTATGCCACTCCAGTATATACTGCTCCACTGTACACCACACCACTCTACGCTATTCCACTATAAACTACAATATTCCACACCACCACCCCTCCACTGTATGCCACTGCACTCTATGCTATTCTACTCTGCACCACGCCAATGTACACCATTCCAATCTGCACTTTTCAACTGTATGCTAGTCCACTCTGCAGACTCTTCTCCTGTATGCCACCTCCCTGTACAACACCCCACTGTACGCTACTCCACTCTACGCCACTGCTGTATACTATTCCACACTACCCACTCCATTCTACTCCACTACAGTCTAGGCCACTCTACTATATGCCACGTTCTAGACTTGGCCCTTGCCGAAGGGTCATCCTCAAACGTTTTGCCTTCACTCCTCCTATTGTTGCTGTAATTAATTTTTGTTAGACCCTGCATACTTTACCAATGCTTACTAATGTTAAAGTGCTTGTGCTCTCTCCTTAAAACATGGAAGAATTGGCCTATTCCCAATTGGCATATTTAAATTCCTTGTAAGACCCTAGTGAAATGGTACTATGTGTACCCAGGGCCTGCAGCACTAATTGTGCTACACACTTGAATAACTCTTTAAACATGTCTCAGGCCTGCCATTGCAGCCTTTATGTGCAGTTTTAAATATACCTTTTGCCAAGCCCAATACTTCCTTTTTAGGTCTCGCTGAACCAACGCGCATGCATTGTTCAGCGAGAGTATAGTAATGGACTTTCAAAAATGCTCCCAGTCTTCAGGTGGACCGGGCACAGTGCATGTGCACCGGGCGCGCGCATCATTTGTCCGCCTACAGCCTTGGGGAGCATTTTCGCGGCCGCTTTGATGTTCTCAGTGAGCCGCATGGCCACTGAGAACATCAAAGCGGCCACGAAATGCTCACCATTTGCCACCCCCTCATCCCACTTCCGCCTTGTTGTTTCTTCTTGCGTTACATGCCTGTATGACGCTTCCTGGCGGTCTACCTCAAGTTGGCACCCTGTAATCTGTGTAGATCTTTCTGTACATTCACACTGTGTGCACGTAAGGCCCTTATCGATCCAAGGACAAAGGCATAGCTGTTATCGGTGGGCATTTAGAGAAGCGACTCTCGTTAATGCCACAGTGAGTCAAAAGGTAGGCCCCCCAAATGCTTCCTTTTCCGCATTTGGTATTGCTCTTCTGAATTTTAAACCGAATGTTCCTTCTTAGTGCCCAGCTTGAGGGCTTCCTCTGCACGCTACTGTGCCCCAGATTCTGGAGTTTGTTTGCGTTTCAGAAGGTGCCATGTTCTGGCCTGTGCTGTGGTTAAGCGCACGGGCGTATCTAGGCACACACGGAAGCCCAGGTGCTGTTGTGTACCATACGACGACCTTTACCTTGATGAAAATCTCCGGCAGCCATCTTTCCCCTCTCTGATTCGCCCCCATCCCCTTCCTTTCCGATTGTGGATGTTCCTCGCCCTCTGGCGCCACGCGGCATCAAGCATAATTTCGTCTCTGCAGCTATTTCCGTGCCAGGCTACCGGCTCGGCCTTTCGCTTCATTCAGCTCTATTGCCATAAAATTGTCGGGCACCTCTTCCGGGTGCCAGGGACTAAAAATACTGCCCTGCTATTTTTGGACGTGGCTGCTCAAAACACTTTAATGTTGTCACCTGGGTATTAACACTGTCTTACAAAACAGTCTTTGTCCTCCTGTACACCCCCTCCTTTTATCACCAGTATTTCAATACACAGGGGAGCTAACTTCCATATTGTTTACATCAGCCTCGCCCCTTCATTTCTCTCATTTATTTCTCAGGCCTTCCATTTCTTCCCCCTCCATCTTTCTCAGGCCCCCCTTCTCATAGGTATGCAGATGAGTTTATTGCATTTATCAAATCATATTACAAGAAATTTTCGCTTCTAAAATAAGAGATACAAAAATGCACCTAAACACATCACTTTTGATACAATTTATAAGCAACTGATCGTTAAAAACAAGAAGCACATAAAATATTCTGAGAAATATGTCAAGTAATTTAGGAACCCAGGCTACTTAGCGAGGTCTACGGATTTCATTAAAGCACTAATTTAAGATGGGATTTGGTTATAAAAACAGTGATTGATGCTTCTTTAGTAGATAGTGTATTTGATTCATTGAAAAATCGTCCGCAATATTTGCGGAGACTTAATAAGTTAGGGCAGATACAGATATTTTCTATACTTTCCGACTTATAGCCACATTAACAACATGAACCATTCTGCATAAAATATCTTTTACCAGCTGTTTCAGTTTTCAGTGAGGTAGGTCTCAAAGAGTGGTTAAGCCTCGAAGATTGTGATGCCTGATCACAGCACCCGTACTGTCCATAATCATATCCACATTTTTGTAGTTATTGTTTTGTAAATCCTTAAAATGATTGCTTTTAATGTTAAGGTGCTTGCATTGCTACTTTCACACATATAACATTATTATTATTTTGGATGGTTGGGATATATGTTTTCGCACGCCTTGTCGTGCAACAAAGGTGGATGCTCTACTTTCCAAGAACAACTGTACCATAAACAACCTCAAAGGAATACAACCAGAAAAACCTGTAAAAGGGTACACCACAAGATAAGTCCATTCATATATTTAAAACAAAGTTGATCCCAAAGCTTCATGAGTCCAATACACTCAGTATATTTCCAAAAGGTATCCTTTATTTCTTTACACAATGAGATGAGAAATGTTGCCATCGCATTTCGTCCGAAGAAACAAAAGGGACTTCTTCAGGGCAAGGTCAATCTGTTACCATAATCTCACAACTTCTCAATAATATGTGCACAAACTCTTGTCTCATTTATATCCAGAATTATATCGAAAGGCGATGCAGCAGTATCTTTTGATGTCTGCTACACGCATGTTGAGAAAGTAAGATGCTTGTTTGATTTTTACTCAGGGACTCATGCTTTTGGATTTTAGGCTTCGAACGATGCTGATGACTCAACTTTCGATGTAATTGTGGATAAAAGTGATCCATAAACGAGCCAGGAGAGTTTGGCTTCATCGGTGGCACCCAGATATACATATCTGTCAAGCTGCTCTACTATTCCATCCCCAAAAGTCCAGGTGATAGGTTCTACTTTCTTCCCAAATGTAATCCCTTCAGTTTTTCAGTAATTAACTGAAGTTTGTTTTCCAGACTGTTGGTGTTTAGTATGGCAGCTTATTTTTCAGACCTTTTGGTCGTTAATGAAAAGATCACGATATAATCGGCATAGGCCAAGTGAGTAATAAAGTGGTGGAACCTTCTGAACCCTCCAGGCAAAATAGCATATCGGAGATGTGTAAAGAGAACAATAAAGGTGCACACACACACACACACACACAACACCCCACACACACATACTCACAACCACACTCACAACCACACACTCAACCACACACTCACACACAACCACACAACCACACACACACACACACACAACCACACACACACACACACACAACCACACACACACACATAACCCCACACACAACCACAAACACACACACAACCACACACAACCAAACACCCAACCACAGCCACACACCCATACACCCACAACCACACATACAACCGCACGCAACACCACACACACAACCACACAGTCAGTACACACTTTCATAGACACCATAAGTCGTCAGTGCACACTATTACCGGGCACACACACCACCAGCCGTCAGTGCACGTTTTCACCAGGCAGACACACACCACCAGCCTTCTGTGCATGCTTTCACCAGGCACACACACACACCACCAGCCGTCAGTGCACGCTTTCACCAGGCACACACACACACCACCAGCCGTCAGTGCACACTTTCACCAGGCACACACCACCAGCCGTCAGTGCACGCTTTCATCAGGCACACACACCACCAGCCGTCAGTGCACGCTTTCACCAGGCACACACACCACCAGCCGTCAGTGCACGCTTCCACCAGGCAAACACAGCACCAGCCGACAGTGCACACTTCCACCAGGCACACACACCACCAGCCATCAGTGCACAATTTCTACAGGCACACACACCACCAGCCATCAGTGCACACATCATTTGTAACGCATCCACAATTAACTATCGCAGTTTGGCGCACTTTACTTTTAAACATATTCATCTAAAGCACAGCATGACACCATTGCTACAAAAATAAATACACTTTTTTGGCCTACAATTTATAGACTTTTGTTGCAATTGGTGTTGCAATATTTAGCAATGCCAATAGCTCAAACGGAATTAATGTGAGACCTATTGCATTGCAAATGCTTGGTAATACATATAAGTAATCCCTAGGGTGGGCCCAAATAGCCCACAGGGAGGGTACAATGTATTTAAAATGTAGGACATCTAATTTTGAATTGTACGTGTCCTGTTAGTAAAAAACCCTTAGATTTGTGCAAGGCCTACCTTTTCCATAGGATTTTTTTTTCCATGTCTTTATTGCCATTTTTAAAAACAATTAAAACATGTCGATGAGTGTGGAAGCCTGCTACCTGCTGAACATAAATGTTTTCAACATACTTTACGTTTTCAGTACTTGTCCATTACTTGTCCAACACTGCAGGCTGGATGGCAAATCGTAACCTTGCCTCTGCACAGGCACTATCAGTAATAAACAAACAGTGAGCAGAATGAACAATATCAGTGCAAATGATGTAATAAAGAAACATGACAGTAGTTGGTAAAGCTCACGACAGTCATGAGACCTCCCTTAAGTATCAGTGGGCATGTACCACTTGTAACATACACTTTATCTCTACACAAATGTCAACTGTATATGCAGCCTAAGGTTGCCTGGCATTCTCTTTTGCCTCGTGCGCCTCCAACTTTTGTAGGTAGATATCCCATGCCATGATTGCCCTCTCAGCCCTCCCCCTACTGGGCATTGGAGAGCACGACCACCTCAGCTTATGCCCAGCTCAGCAAAGTGTGAAGCCAAATAGAGGTATCCAGCGCAGCCAGTGATTTCCATGCCATGGAAATCCGCGTTTGCGCAACACATATGCTAAGTCAATAAATCTGTGGAAATATTTGTCTCCTTTGGCACAAGGGTGGATACCCAGGAGGCAGGACTCTGGAGAGTCACCTCCTACCACACACCGTGCACTCCTGGATAATCCCACACCATGTGGAAAAAAAACCCATCTAGGACCTTACAGCATGGGCAATATAGGTTAGACGCAGGAAACATGCGCGATATGCTGTGGGAAGTAAGATACGTCAGGTGCAAGAAATTAAATTGGGTGCAGTGGAAACGGAAGTTCCTTAAAAAAAAAATTAACCACGCTTAAGGCGTGGGTCCATTGTGTGTCTGTCAGAGGGATATTGAGATCCGTCGTCCAGCGGTCTCAGGATTTGGAGAACAGCTTCTGCCACTGTCCCAAAAGAGCTGCATACAGTATGCCCCCATGTATGGACATAGTGTGGAGCGGGGGCATAGAGACAGGCCCAGTCGGCTCCTGCCCCCAAGTCAAGGTCAGTGCATGGCGGACAGCTCCATGGGTCAAGAACTGTCCAGCTGGCATATGAAACTCATCGCAAATGTAAGCAAACGATCGAGGCGCCCCATCATCATAAAACTCACCTGCCCAGGCCACACTTGCCTTCTTCCAGTAGGTCCAATCATGAGAGCGGGTAAAATCACAGAGTGCTGGCAATTGCCACACCGGAAGTAAAGGTGAATAAGGGGGAGGATCTCCACGGCCCTAGATATATTTCATCCAGCAACAGAGGTCCACCGTCATCTGTGGGATCATCACAGTCAGGCACGCCAGGATTTGGGGGCAGAGAGCCACGTATACAAGGGTGTTCTCAAAGACACAAGATCTTCGAGCGCTCACCACAGGGGACTAAACCGAGCCAAGACAAGGGCCACTGCAGCTGGGCAGCATCAAAATATAATTTACAAATTAGAGCCTACCCTCGCCCCAGATCAGTTCCACTAACCGGTTTCAGGTTGGAGAAGAAACACAAGGGGGTGCAAGATGTAGGGCAGAGAAATAATACAGGAAACGTGGCAGTATTAAAACCTTTGAGTTATCCACTTGGCCCATCGGCAACAGGGAAAGAGATTTCCAGAAAGAGAGTGACCCATGCACTGAACCACGGGCCCTGTAGAGATTCCCTTCCAATAGGTCACCATAGTGATAGAATCTTCGAGCTAGGTATTTAAACATATCACAGTGCTATTGAAGTCGTGCCTTGGGGGAACGAGCTCCCAGGTTTAGGGACTGGGTGGAGTGGGAACAGACAGGACTTAGCCCGGTTGATGTCCAGACCGAACATCAGTGTCATCACTCCTGGCAGTGCAGTCTCCAGATCCCTCAAATATATCAGCGCATTGTCTGCATACAACGACATCATGCGGCTTCTGCCCTGAGCCCTATCTCACCATTCCTCCGCCCGCACACGGAACACGACAATCCAACTACTCCATGGCCAGGGTAAAAAGTAAAGGGGACAACGGGCAGCCCTGACGGGTGCCCATGTAGATGTCAAAAGGAGTCTGCTATGAACTGGCCTGTCTTGACTCTAGCACTAGAGCGTCCATAGAGTGTCTTGAGGCACCGTAAGGAGCCCGGCAAAACCGGCATGGCCTCAAGCATTAAACAGGTAATCCCACCCTAAGGTGTCAAAGGGACATTGCCACCAGAACCCCAGTGGTGACCAGATCCAACCAGAGAAACTGGAGCAATCGATGGACATTGAGAAAGGTGCGTTACCCTGAAGCAACAGCGATCTATTTGCCAAAATGTTCCCCAAGATTTAACAATCCAGATTCAAAATAGAAAGCGGGCTTAAGGAGCGCTATAAGAGGAACAATGGGGCATATTATCAAGGGGGTTTATCTCCGCTTTTTTGGCTTTAAAAGCCAAGAAAGCGGAGATAAAATTATCTCCCTATTACCTAGCTGTCGCTAACACCAGTTAGCGACAGCTAGTAGGAGATAGCGACCATCTTGGGCCCCACTTTGCATGTCAGTGATATTTATCACTAATGACATGCAAAGTGGGCGTGCCAAGATGTTAGCGACTGGAAACAGTTGCTAACATCGCTATCTCCTATTACCAACTTTTGGAGATATTCGCGCTAAGCGCGAATATCTCCAAAAGCTAACACCTGCCCTGAGCAGTTCTTAGCCATGTTATCCAATGGGAGGTGGATAACATGGCTAAGAGCATTAGCTCAGTAATGCATGAATATCGCTGACTTTTCAGCGATATTCATGCATTGCGGCTGATTTTTATCGTATTTGCGATAAACCTTGGTAATACCAAGGTTTATCTGCGATAAAAATCGCCGCAGCTCAGCGGTAATTTTTTGTCTCTAACCAAGCAATAGCGATAATTATCGCTATTGCTTGGTAATATGCCCCAATATTCTATCAGGAGGCCATCGATACTCAGTTTCTTACTCCATGCAATATGCAAGATGGCCAGTCGTAGTTCGTCTAGTTGAAGAAGACCATCAAGATCTTCTATTTGGGCTGCATTGAACCTGAGGAAAGGCAATTTCCGAGATAAGTATGCAGGGCAGGCTGGAGAGGACCGGCGCAGCTGCATAAACAGCTATATAAAAAACTCACAAAGGCCGCAGTAATGTTGTCCTTCTGTTAAGGTTCTTACCACCTTCCGCTCGCAACGCACCCAAAGGAAAAGGGAAAGGGGAGCGTTCTTCATGTATATGGCATGCCAACATTATACCTGTGCGGTCGCACTCTCTGTGCAATCGGACATGGTAATGATTATAGTCAAGTCTCCCCAGTCACTGCTCCAAGGGCCAGATGTAGGTAGCCCTTTACCGGTCGGAAACGGCAGAAAATACCGATTTTTGGCCGTTTCCGATCGGTAAAGGGCTACCGAGATGTAGGGGCACATTTTCGGTAATTTTACCGAATCGGTATCATTACCGAATCGGTAAATTTACCGATTCGGTAATATGTACCGAATCGGTAAAATAATTACCGATTCGGTAATATTTACCGATTCGGTAAAATTACCGAAAATGCTATGTAGGTAGGCAATGCACCTTCTGCACATGGCTTACAGAATCGGTATTTTACCATGGAATACAAATCCATAGTAAAATACCGATTCCGGTGTGCATGCACATGTGTGCATGCACACCTATGTCATGTGACAGGCAGACCTGCCCTTAGGGCAGGTATGCCTGCCACATGGCACCTGTGCCTGTTTTGGGGGTGCCAGAGGGTGTCAAAGTGACACCCCCTGCACCCTTGTGAATTCTTTAATTACCGATTCGGTAAATACCGAATCGGTAATGCCTAATCATTCCTATGGGCTTCAAAGCCCATAGGAATGAATGGGCATTACCGATTCGGTATTTACCGAATCGGTAATTAAAGAATTGTTAAGGATTCGGTAACGAATCCAGATGTTGGGACCTACATACCATTTACCGATTTTGAAATACCGAATCGGTAGGATTCAGTATTTTAAAATCGGTAAATGGCATTTACCTACATCGGGCCCCAAGTCCCTATGTTCCCAACGCAGGTGTAACAAATGTTCAAAGACAGGTTGGTCCAATTTCAAGTCATACATGTTTCGTTCTTTAGGCAGTGTGTCTCTGCGTAACGTCTGTCAAACGCCCCAAGTGGTGGCCATACAATGCCCATGTATAATGCCCTTGTGAGCATCCCACTCAGTCGCACTGTCTGAAGTGAAACCGGCATTGAGCTCAAAGTATTTTTGCCAAGCGCTCGGCCACGTCCTCATGAAACGGGGGATTAAGGAGGGAGTCAGTCTGAAATTGCCAGGTTGGAATTTTGGAGTGGGAGTGGCCCCATTGCAGGGAGAGAAGTGGGCAATGGTCAGAAATCGTGTACCCAAGATATTTCTAATGCAAAACCATGGAGCCAAGCGGGACGCTGCAAAGAAACAAATTGGTACAGGTGTGTATGCTGTGTACAGAGGAGTAAAAGGAGTAATCTTGCTGCTCCGAATGTTGGAGGCACCATACATCACACACCCCACAATGATAAATATGGTGCATTCCTACCATTTCCCTGTGGCGCAGAGCAGCTCAGCAAGTTAACCTGCTGTGCTGCCTTGGACCACAATTCCCATAAATATGCCCCTTAATACCTGCAACCTGTCCTGGGTCAAACGACTAGGTGTAGCTAATAGTTGGGCCTTGTGTATTCCTCCTAGACAGCTACACACAACAGAAAGCTTAAGTGTGCATGGATGGGCCATCACTGGCAGGATGGGAGGGTGGAGCTGGGCTCAGCCCTACTTCCACAAAAGGCTGCATGCTCACTGTAGTAGTCTGGAGCCAGGGCAGGGGTGGTAGGAAACATGTGCACTTCAAAAGGAAACCTTGGGAAGCCTCTCTTACTTCAAAGGCGACACCAGGAATACATTTTGGACCTCAAACACCAATTTGAGAACACTTCTGGACCTGTGGAGACTCTGCCAAGAAGTAGGACTGCTGCCACTCTGCAGGGCTTCTGCCCTGCTGCACTGCTGCCTTGCTAGATTGCTGCCCTGCTAGATTGCTGCCCTGTTCCCCTCTTGCATAAGTCAGTTGTATTTGACCTGCACCTTTACCCAGGACTCCCAGAGTGACTCCAAAGACTAGTCTACTGGCCTCTTGTTCAGAGCCTCAGGGGCATAACAGGCTCCCAACCTCGTGAACCAGCACTGAGATACCGCTGGAGTAAACCCCAAATGGTGCTCTCATGTCCTGGACCCAAGGTGTTGCTTCAGTGGAGCTGAATGTAAGTTTTTGGGCTCTCGGCAAATGGGCCTGTTGGGTCAAAAACGTGTCAGTGGCAATACCCGCCAATGCGAAGTTTCATCAACCCAAACCTTTGTGATACAGCATGGACCGCTCACAAGGAGCACCACTGTAGAGCACTGCCCCGACAACAACAAGATCTTTGCACTACGTCAGCTGTCATCCGCGATGCCAGGCCTACTCTTCGCACTACATTGATGGTCGTCCACGATCTTTCCCTGCTCCTTGTGGCCCCCTTCACAGTAAATGGGTCTCTATGCGTTGGGCGGAGAAGGGAACTTTTCAGCGGACAAACCTGGTTCCCATATCTGGCCCACGCTGCACCACAGTTGGCCTGAACTTGTGACTTTCTCCCAGTCTCACACAAAAAGATAGCGCAAGTGGCGCCTTGACCTTTTTGGCACTATTTTCACTTAAATCTTTAAGATTGAATGTCTCCAGTTCTACTGTTTGAGTTTTTGTCGTTTTGGTTTTCATTTATTTATAAAATTTCTTTTTCTAATTGGTATGGGATTCTTCTTGTGTTGTTTGTTTACTTTATTACTGTTTGAAATGCTGCATAAACACTTAACATTTCCTCCAAGTTAAGCCTGACTGTTCTGTACCAAGCTACCAGAGGGTGAAGTACAGGTTAATTTGGGATTTGCTTGTGCCTCACCCTGACAAGGATTGTGGTTACTGCTTGAGTAAGGGTTTCACCCCCCAACCAGTAGCCCAATTTCTGACAACACTGCATTGCTACTACACTGTATGCCACTCACCATACACCACTCCATGCTATTCCACTGCATGCTACTCCACTCTACACAATTTCACTGTACGCAGCTCAACTCTAAGCCACTCGACTACATGCTATTCCACTCTACCACGCGCCTGCTACTCCAGTGTACGCCACTGCACTGTATACCACTTCACTTTACGCTGTTCCACTGTACCCAACTCCACTCTGTCACACCACAATATGCTATTCCTCTCTTCCCCACTGCAATATGCGCTACTCCACTATATGCTACTCCACTGTACGCATCAACGCAACTACACTTCTCCACTCTGCTATTCTACTCTATACCACTCTACCCTGCTCCACTATACACCATTTACCTGCACACCACTCCACTGTACACCAATCCACTGTAGGCAACTGCAAACTATGCGGCTAAACTCTATGCTATTGTCAAAGTCTATAATTCAAAACTCTTACCACAAGACTTGCACAGGAACAGAGCCGCTAATTTCCCAACTCCCTCCGAAGAACACCCAAGGGTCAGTTTAAAAACTTGACCCCTAGGAACTCTCCAGGGGGAAGGGGGAGTGGATAAAATAATAAACAACAGACGAGACTGCTCAGGAGCTGTTCTTTCGCTTCTCTTGCTTAGTTCGTCCAGCAGACGTAAACTTCGGAGAAACCTTGAATTATATTAAAGAAAAGGAAATTAATATTCCTCCTGACCTACTCTAAACTCTATCTAAATATTTATTTATTATTTATTTGTTGTTTTGTATAGCGCTAGAATCACTCCAACAGGAGTATCTCTGTGCTTTTGACCGGTAAATCTGCGAACATACTGAGTTTATATACTGATGAGTTTAGATTTCATTTTTGAATAGGATAGTTTTTAATTGCTTGCGGAATGTTAGGTGTTCTTTGCATTGTCTTAAGGTCAGTGGTAGTTTGTTCCACAACTTTGGACCTAAAGTGGATAGAGCTCTACCTCCATGCCTGGCCTCTAGCCCTCAGAGATTCTGCTTCTCTTCTTTTCTTGTCTGATGTCTTTCTTCTTAAGATGATTAAATCTATTTAAATGGATATCAGTTATTATATACTATTACTATTCTCTTTTTATAAGGAATTTCTAATTACTCTCTTACCATCTTATTTTCCTTGTAGACTTTAATTCTTCCAATAACTTCTTGTGTGAGTCCTTTTGAATTGGCAAAACCTAATTCCCTATTAAGGTATAATAATGTAATCTTATTTCTATACTAAATGCCTAATTCTATCTTCCTAAATATGCTCGCAACTAATCTTTCCTAATGCCTAATTCTATCTACCTAAATATGCCCGCAACTAATCTTTCCTAATACCTATGTATAAGTGTATTTCAATATGCGCTATTCTAATTTCTTTTCCTTGTTTATTTTCTTAGAACTTCTCAAGATACTGTAAGAAACAGGTAAGTAACCTCTTGTCAGTCTTTTGTTAATTTTCTTAATTAGCTGAGATTTAAATTATCATTGTCACTTAATAGTCTTTAAGGATTGAGTCACTTATCTCTTTCTGTTTTCTTGCCCAGGTATCGTTGCCGGTGGAGGCCTCAAGCTGAGACGATTTTCGATGAGATGACCGGGACGAAATTTGAATTAACCAGGAAACATATTTTCTTGTGTCAGGTACACTGCGTCTATGCTTCTTCTCTTTCTGGATAGACGCGGAAGTTGCTGATATGCCAAAGCGCTGGATACGAGAGAAATTACTTCAGAGCTCACGAACACTCGACCGACTCGGGAAGCTTCTTTAGTGAAGTGCGCGTTGGCTATTCATTGCGCGCTTCACCTTAGCTCTTGCACCTGTAGAGGTAACCCAACACTAAAACGTAACCTCTTCAACCCGATTGGCGGCCATCTTGGAATTCCCCGATGACAGAGTATTCTCCAACAGTTGCTGAACGGGTCTTTTTCCTTACCAAACTGATGCGGTTTGCTTTTGTAGATAGTTACAGTACTGACAATCGGTTTAGGAGTTCTGAAAGTTATACAATTGAATGCCACTCCACTGTATACCACTCTACTCTATACCACCCCATACCATTCCAAGCTATTACACTCCACTATATTGCACTGTATGCCACTCCATTCTGTGCTATTCCACTGTACACAACTTAACTCTATGCCACTCCACTATATGCTATTCCACTCTACCCCACTCCACTGTATGCCATTCCAGTCTACGCAACTCCACTGTATGATACTCCGCTTTATGGTACTCCACCCTACAACACTACATTGTACACAATACCACTCTACGCTACTCCACGCCACTCCATTATATGCTGTTTCACTCTACCCCACTCCCCTGTATGCAGCTCCACTCTGTCCCACTCCACTGTATGCTATTCCACTGAACACCACTTCACTCTATGCCACTCCACCGGATGCTACTCCACTCTACCCTACTCAACTGAATGCCATTCCACTGAAGTGAAAAGTCTATGGGTCGCACACTTCTGACCTTACCAGCGGGTGTAACCCTAGAGCATCATGGTAAATGCAGTCTTTAGGCGTGTGTGCCTTTCGTAGCACTGGACTTGTGACAGGCAAAGTTGCAGCACCAACTCTGTACACCGGTGTTTCGGAATTGTTGTTCCTCATCAGCAGAGTGTAGGTTTCTTCAGGAATTACTGGATAGGTCGCCAAAGTATTAACAGGTTTGGTACCCCTCGTGGCGCGAAGATGCGGTGTCCGAGCTAGTCAGCTCCAAGGTTCAAGGGAACCATATAAAGTGAAAAGTCTATGGGTCGCACACTTCTGACCTCACCAGCGGGTGTAACCCTCGAGCATCATGGTAAATGCAGTCTTTAGGCGTGTGCGCCTTTCGTAGCACTGGACGTATGACAGGCAAAGTTGCAGCACCAACTCTGTACATCGGTGTTTCGGAATTGTTGTTCCTCATCAGCAGAGTGTAGGTTTCTTCAGGGCTTACTGGATAGGTTGCCAAAGTATTAACAGGTTTGGTACCCCTCGTGGCGCGAAGATGCGGTGTCCGAGCTCGTCAGCTCCAAGGTTCAAGGGAACCATATAAAGTGAAAAGTCTATGGGTCGCACACTTCTGACCTCACCAGCGGGTGTAACCCTCGAGCATCATAGTAAATGCAGTCTGTAGGCGTGTGCGCCTTTCGTAGCACTGGACGTGTGACAGGCAAAGTTGCAGCACCAACTCTGTACACCGGTGTTTCGGAATTGTTGTTCCTCATCAGCAGAGTGTAGGTTTCTTCAGGGATTACTGGATAGGTCGCCAAAGTATTAACAGGTTTGGTACACCTCGTGGCACGAAGATGCGGTGTCCGAGCTCGTCCGCTCCAAGGTTCAAGGGAACCATATGAAGTGAAAAGTCTATGGGTCGCACACTTCTGACCTCACCAGCGGGTGTAACCCTCGAGCATCATGGTAAATGCAGTCTTTAGGCATGTGCGCCTTTCGTAGCACTGGACATGTGACAGGCAAAGTTGCAGCACCAACTCTGTACACCGGTGTTTCGGAATTGTTGTTCCTCATCAGCAGATTGAAGGTTTCTTCAGGGATTACTGGATAGGTCGCCAAAGTATTAACAGGTTTGGTACCCCTCGTGGCTCGAAGATGTGGTGTCCGAGCACATCAGCTCCAAGGTTCAAGGGAAACATGTAAAGTGAAAAGTCTATGGGTCGCACACTTCTGACCTCACCTGCGGGTTTAACCCTCGAGCATCATGGTAAATGCAGTCTTTAGGCGTGTGCGCCTTTCGTAGCACTGGACGTGTGACAGGCAAAGTTGCAGCACCAACTCTGTACACCGGTGTTTCGGAATTGTTGTTCCTCATCAGCAGAGTGTAGGTTTCTTCAGGGATTACTGGATAGGTCGCCAAAGTATTAACAGGTTTGGTACCCCTCGTGGCGCGAAGATGCGGTGTCCAAGCTCGTCAGCTCCAAGGTTCAAGGGAACCATATAAAGTGAAAAGTCTATGGGTCGCACACTTCTGACCTCACCAGCGGGTGTAACCCTCGAGCATCATGGTAAATGCAGTCTTTAGGCGTGTGCGCCTTTTGTAGCACTGGAAGTGTGACAGGCAAAGTTGCAGCACCAACTCTATACACCGGTGTTTTGGAATTGTTGCTCCTCATCAGCAGAGTGTAGGTTTCTTCAGGGATTACTGGATAGGTCGCCAAAGTATTAACAGGTTTGGTACCCCTCGTTGCGCGAAAATGCGGTGTCTGAGCTCGTCAGCTCCAAGGTTCAAGGGAACCAAATAAAGTGAAAAGTCTATGGGTCGCACACTTCTGACCTCACCAGCGGGTATAACCCTCGAGCATCATGGTAAATGCAGTCTTTAGGCGTGTGCGCCTTTCGTAGCACTGGACGTGTGACAGGCAAAGTTGCAGCACCAACTCTGTACACCGGTGTTTCAGAATTGTTTTTCCTCATCAGCAGAGTGTAGGTTTCGTCAGGGATTACTGGATAGGTCGCCAAAGTATTAACAGGTTTGGTACCCCTCGTGGCGCAAAGATTCGGTGTCCGAGCTCGTCAGCTCCAAGGTTCAAGGCAACCATATAAAGTGAAAAGTCTATGGGTCGCACACTTCTGACCTCACCAGCGGGTGTAACCCTCGAGCATCATGGTAAATGCAGTCTTTAGGCGTGTGCCCCTTTTGTAGCACTGGAAGTGTGACAGGCAAATTTGCAGCACCAACTCTATACACCGGTGTTTCGGAATTGTTGTTCCTCATCAGCAGAGTGTAGGTTTCTTCAGGGATTACTGGATAGGTCGCCGAAGTATTAACAGGTTTGGTACCCCTCGTTGCGCGAAGATGCGGTGTCTGAGCTCCAAGGTTCAAGGGAACCATATGAAGTGAAAAGTCTATGGGTCGCACACTTCTGACCTCACCAGTGGATGTAACCCTCGAGCATCATGGTAAATGCAGTCTTTAGGCGTGTGCGCCTTTCGTAGCACTGGACGTGTGGCAGGCAAAGTTGCAGCACCAACTCTGTACACCGGTGTTTCGGAATTGTTGTTCCTCATCAGCAGAGTGTAGGTTTCTTCAGGGAGTACTGGATAGGTCGCCAAAGTATTAACAGGTTTGGTACACCTCGTGGCACGAAGATGCGGTGTCCGAGCTCGTCCGCTCCAAGGTTCAAGGGAACCATATGAAGTGAAAAGTCTCTGGGTCGCACACTTCTGACCTCACCAGCGGGTGTAACCCTCGAGCATCATGGTAAATGCAGTCTTTAGGCGTGTGCGCCTTTCGTAGCACTGGACATGTGACAGGCAAAGTTGCAGCACCAACTCTGTACACCGGTGTTTCGTAATTGTTGTTCCTCATCTGCAGATTGTAGGTTTCTTCAGGGATTACGCCGAGCGCCGAGACACCCAAGGGTAATTGTTCGCGCTCTATAAGTGTCAGAAAATAAATAAATAAATAAATAGGTCGCCAAAGTATTAACAGGTTTGGTACCCCTCGCGGCGCGAAGATGTGGTGTCCGAGCTCGTCAGCTCCAAGGTTCAAGGGAACCATATAAAGTGAAAAGTCTATGGGTCGCGAACTTCTGACCTCACTAGCGGGTGTAACCCTCGAGCATCATGGTAAATGTAGTCTTTAGGCGTGTGCGCCTTTCGTAGCACTGGACGTGTGACAGGCAAAGTTGCAGCACCAACTCTGTACACCGGTGTTTCGGAATTGTTGTTCCTCATCAGCAGAGTGTAGGTTTCTTCAGGGATTACTGGATAGGTCGCCAAATTATTAACAGGTTTGGTACCTCTCGTGGTGCGAAGATGCGTTGTCCGAGCTTTTTAGCTCCAAGGTTCAAGGGAACCATATAAAGTGAAAAGTCTATGGGTCGCACACTTCTGACCTCACCACTCCAATTGAGGTCAATTCAGTATACACCACTCCAGCCTGCACTACATCTATGCTACTCCACTGTACGCCATTCCACTCAAAGATATCCCGCAGTATACCACTCCACTGTACTGTACACCACTCCACAATACACTATGCCACTATATGCAACTCCAGTATACAATACTCCACTCTCCTCTACTCCAGTGTACACACTCCACTCTATGCTGTTCAATTTGATACTACTCCGCTCTACGCTATTCTACTGTATGCCACTCCACACCACTCCACTGTATTCCATTCCAATATACTCTATTCCAGTGTGTGCCACAACACTCTACATCATAGCACTGTACATCATGATAATCTATGATACAACACTCTACGGCACTGCACTCCATGCCACTCAAGTCTATGCCACTACAGTCTACTCCACTGTATGAACCTATATTTCACTTTTTGACCCTCCAATGTACCAAACTCTCTCTACTCTATGCTACTCCACTGTACAACACTGTACTTTAGCCTGTCATTCTACAACATTGTAGTCAACTCTATGCTACTCTACCAGTCTCTACTCTACTCTACGCAATGCCCCCCTATGCCGCTCCACCACAATTTATTCCACTGTACTGTATAACACACTACTCCACTCTACATGAGTCTACAACACTACTCCACTCTGCGCCACTCTAATCAATTACACGTTATACTACTTGACTCTACAACACACTATGCCACTCCACTATAAGACACCCTACCTCACTCTACTCTGTAACCCTGTACTCTACTCTATGCCACTCCACAACAGATGCCCACACTCTACGACACTGTATACCACTCCACTCTATGATACTTTACTCCACTCTATGGTATGCTACAGCTCTGTACTCCAGAGCACTGTACTATTGTCATGTAGTTTTCACTAATCAGTAGGAACTGCATGTTTGTGGACAACATAAACTTAGGATGGTATCCGACTGATTCAATGCACCCCACAGGATAAGTTGTCCCTTAGACCAGCTAGCTCACAGTGCCACCATAAACCCCCTAACCCAGACAGGAAGTGAACAGTTCTGGCAACCACTGAACATGACAACCCTGTTCCCTCAGGGACCGTGACTGTGATGACAGACTTAGAACCTTTCGCTCAGACACTCCTGCTCTCTTTCGCTCAGAGAAATATACAAAGAATACCCCAAGGGACGTTTTAAGTATTTATTGAACCATAGCGAATCTTGAATCTTGTATAGAAAATATTTGCTACAATGATCAAGAAACAGAAACAGATGAAAGTTATAATAAGTGTCAGGACAGTGAACAGGATGAATAGTTCCACCATCTTGCTGAGACAATGTATATATGCAAACATATGCAACAGTATAACAATCTAGCGTACTCCTACTATGCAAACCTAACCTACATGTCTAGGATGTAAATATATGTTCTGCCAAGAAACACCCTACTGGGTGATCCAACCCCCTTGCCTGGTGGATCAGAATGTAGGAACCCATCTTGGGCACAAACTGAACACCTCCCACGGAAATGCCAGTCAGTTGTTGGGCGAAAGCTTCAGTATGCAGGGACACCTCAAAGTCAGCCAAAGTGTGTCCTCTGATTATACTCAGAAGCAAAAGATGATATATAGAAAACAGCCTCTTTGCCTTGGGCTGAGATTGTGAACAGGCTGCCTTTGTTTGTATTCCACAGATAGCTGTGTTGCAATTGAACATACATAACACATTTGCACAACACACGTGAGGGATTTGTTCACAATGTCAAGGCAATGTGATAGTGTGCTCGCAAAGTTTATTCATGTTGGCAAGGTCAGTGTTTCCAGAAACTAACCCAAGTGTCAAGAATGCAAGTCTGTCAAAAGTCGATGTGGCAAACTTTAGGAAAAAAAGACATGTACATGTAAAAATTGCAACGGGTCCTACTAGGCCTAACTGGGACACATGGCACTATATGAGATGCCACTCAACTGTATGATGCTTTACTCAACTCTACGCCACTCCACTCAACTATAATTATAAGTTTAAATTTCAACTGTAACTTTAGAATTTCTAATGTTTGTATAATTTAAGTTTGGTTTGTATAGAAAGAATAAATAAAGTGTTCTTAACTATAACTTATCCATAACCTTTGTTTATTTCATTTAACATATGTATATGTACATCTAGATCTGAGAAGAAAAACTAGTTGTGAAGCAGAGGTACTCTTAATGTTAAAAAAAACCACTATGTAAAGGTACTCCAATTTAAAAGAAATCAAAGTAACAACTGATATTCATGGGAATAAATTCATCTTCCCATTTCACTCTAACTCATGTAAGGCAGCAAAATATAGAATGAACACACTTGTTTATGTATCGGCCAGACACTATTCAGATAGCCCCTCATGACAGGAAGACCCTGGGATTGAGTGCACCTAACCCCGCTACCCGGAATCCCACAAAGTTGCAGAAAAGCTCTGCGCCCTACACGGAGTTTTGCGAGCACGTGGAGTTGCTTGTTCCGCCAGTTCCTGATGCGTTTTTGACGTCCATGAATGCATATTGCATGTTCGGGGATGCTTATTGCGTCCTCTGGGATGCTTATTGCGTGCTCAGGCTAAATATTGTGCAAACTTCACTACGTGGTCGCCAATGGGTTCGGCCATCTTTTTTTCAAATCTTGCTATGGTTCTTGGCTTGTTTTTCTATCCTCCCTATATCTTTTCAATTCTTTGTTTCAAAAAATTGTTGTCTGATTTTTTTTATTCATTATCTATTCCTCTCTATTCCTGATTGTATATTTTGTGTTTTTTCTGCATTTTGTGTGTTTTTCACTCTTTTTCTATTACTTGCTGTTTATTTTTTTTACTTACTTTTTCACTTCCTACATTTTCTATTCCTCCCCGCCTACCCAGAACCATGGTGAAGAGTCTTAAAAGACTAAGGACCAGGGGACAGGTCCACGAGAAGCATCCACGAGGAGCGAGCACAAGGATTGCAGCCACGGGCCTTATTCTCCGAGGTGGAGGTGGCCACATTGTTTTTTTTGTGCAGCGCCACCTCCCCGTAACCCAGGCGGCAGACCTGGGTCCAGGTACGGGCTCCTGGAGCGTTACCAGCGGTGGGAAAGGGTGCGACGGGCAGCGTTTCGCAGCCTTCTCGTTAGAAAGCGGCGAAGGCTGCGAAACGCGTTGGGTGTTGTTGTTGCCGAATAAAAGCACTTAAACAAAGCTGAACGGGGCCTCGACTCTCTGTCATTGAACGACTGAAGACGGTAAATTTTGGATATATATATATATATATATATATATATATATATATATATATATATATATCCTGAAATGCCAGAGAAACCCACCATTACCTACCGCAGAGGAATCTCTATGAGATCATTGATTGTACGCAGTAGCCCGGAGAATATTAAATCCCAAGTTAAATCAGGTACTGCATGGTTAAAACCTAAGACAGGATTTCTTAAATGCACTACTTGCAGGGCGTGCAAATTTGATATCTCTATTACCAAATATAGAACTCCCTTCAGCCCTACTGAGATTAACATCGTGGGGTCTTTCGCCTGCAAAACAGAATACGCGGTGTACGTTCTGACATGTACCTGTGGCCTACAGTATGTGGGCAACACTAAATTACAGGTACATGTCAGAATACTTCAACATCTTAGAGCCATTGTAAACAATGATGCCTCATACCCCGTGGCCAGACATTTCAAGGCAGTGCATAAAAATGATCTTAATTGCCTGAAATACTTTGTCATTGCAGCAATTGTGAATAACCCTAGAGGGGGTGACAAGGAAAAGGAACTGAGGAGATTAGAGTCTAGATTCATTCTAGAGCTGGACAGCAAGCATCCGAAAGGACTTAACAATACTGAAGACTTGCACAATTTCCTATAGATACCTCTCCAAGACAGCGGATCCACGCACATGTTAAGCTAACCTCGCTGGGGACATGGAGTCTACAGCCTGAACATTTGGGTCATGTGTTACTGTTTGTGTGAAATTTCCCGTACTTTTTAAAAATCTGTTGTTTTTTTTAACCTACTGTAGCATAATATACACAGTCGCATTTTTGATGTGTATATCTTTTAACGGCACAGAGCACATATTTATCTTATATGCACTTATTATCAGGACCAGCTAGGGCACTGCATTGATGACCTTCTAGAATATCAATACATGCGACCCTCGAACTTTAGGGGTATACATCTTCCCTTTTTGACACAGTTGTAGAATATAGAGGCACAGTAATGTGTTCTCAAATTGAATATCATGGAATTTAATCCAATATTTATGTCATGTTGTGCACAATCGTAAAAATGCTTTTACAGATTTTAATTTCTATACCATTACCAGTCAATATAGATTTATATTTGTATTTCTATTTTTGTTTTATATATTTATATATTTATACATCATTGCTGACTTTTAGAATATGCTTTTAAACAAATTCTTGTATTTTTAAAAATGTTTTAGCATGACCCGAATATTAATGAACTTTGTTCGGGGTAAATGGTATTTGTAAATCTGGCATTTTTTAGCACTGTATAATGCGCTTTACATGTCGAATCACACTGTGTTTTTAGAAATAATAATGTATTAATACAATGATTAACTTTACATGTAACCTAGGTCGTATTGATTTGAAAGACTAGCTTGGTTAAACGTGCATAGTATTTCTCCAATGTCTATCACCATCATGTGACTGGGGGGAGATACGTCATTCTCACAAAAAAACACACAGCATACCTATAAAAATGTTAGCGGACAGCGTTTCTGTGAGTGAACAGGGTACTTGTTACCCGAAACGCGTCTGACGGTGGTGGCTATTGAAATAAAGACCTGTTGAACCACAAACTACTACGGAGTCCGTTTCCCGTTTTTTTTCGTGACGAGCCCGGCTGGGAGCGCTGAAAGAAGGGCGGGATATTTCAAAAACATATATATATATATATATATATATATATATATATATATATATATATATATATCGCAAACTAGACCTGAAGATATCGGGTATCAGAGCATTTTACATAGCACCAGTTTCATTACATGAGGACACAATATTAGTATTGTGTTGTTCTGTGTTATTGGGAATATTATTTTTTTCTCGCAAATAGCTAACATGCTGCTGCTGCATGCAGGTAACTTATGTTTACAAATCTTATATTATGTGATTGTTACTTCCAGACAGGTGCTCAGCGCTACTAACTAATCGTACTTGTTTGCCACTTTGCGCACTCTTGGGCTGGTTATGTAAGAGAGGTCAGAGAATTTAAGTTAGGTAATGCAGATAGGAAAGACTCCAGTCCTTTCCTTTTTCCTGTCAGGCTGTCCAGTCACTAAGATAGTGGTAGTAGTTAGTTGGTTACTATTATGTAATTTAGCGGCCTGCGTTACGCATCCTCTCATGTGACTTCAGTTCTAGTAGAACCTTTTCTAGCTCGTATAGTGAGTGAATACCAACTAACCAATTTGGTTTGTGCAAAAATGCAATATGCATGCGTCCATATATGCATTAAGAAGAATAAATGCAGACTTAGTAATTGGCCCATCAAAGGGGGTTGGAGTTGAAACTGAGAGATGTTTAGGAATGAGATCCGAACTTAAGCAACTATAACTTTTTTGCAATTCATTCAATAATCTGGCTAGGTATGTTTAGGATTCAGGAATCTGAATTGAACTGTGGAATAATAAAGGTAGGATGGTGCGCGACTGGGATACTAGTCTACTACTAGTCGATCTGATTTAGGATAGGTTAATGTTATTGCAATTGCTGTTTCCTGTCTAAAAATATGTTTAGAGCGATTATATTTATTTATTTCACTCAAATCATTTTTTGTCTCTTTAATTAAGTCTTACTTGATCAGCATCCAGGGGCAAGAAGAAGACTGGGTGTGCTGACAGTGCTGAGGCGGGTGCCGGAAGGGCCTCCCAGGAGCAGCAGGAAGCGGCCTCTGGTGCAGATGGCTCTACTGCCGGCCCCAGTAAGTCCTACTGGTGTTGTTAAATTAATATTTCCCTACCTTTTACCGCTCTTATTTTCATTTCCTAATTTTACCAAAATCCTCTTCAATCTACCTGTCTCTAAATTCTTGTTTTTGCTCCCTTGCTTACTATTACTAGTACTAACACTGTTTGTAGTGTCTGTGTTTTTTTTTACATCAAATTAAACTGCCTCTGACTAACCTCTGACTCTGTATTAGTCTGTCTGTAGCTTGCTTTCTTCTGGGATTCCACTCACTTTCCCTCTCCTCTTATATGTGGATTGCCTAGTAGTGGTACCGTAAGACTCAGAGAACCCATTGGTCCTAGGCTACTACTAGTACCAGTAGTAGTAAGGTTCCCTTACTACTACTAGTATCAGTAGCACTAACCTGTTGTGCAGATTGCATGTCCAAGTAAGGTATTTTACGCAGGTTTGTGAGATGAAAAGGCTTTCTTTTAGTGTCTCATGCTCAATCAGTAAACGGTGGTCACTCACGTTGGAAACCCCAAAGTGGTGTATTTTACTCTCTGTAATCCAGCCCTAGTATTTTATTACCAGCAGCTGATGGTGAACACTGATCAACTGATTACCGTGCACCATGGCAGGAAGTAAGTAGGAGGAGAAGGACTGCACCATTATTTTCCAACTAAGGGAGACCTCATGTCCGCCCAGTTGTCCACTCTTTCTTCTTTTAAAAAAATGTGATGCACAAATAGCTCTAGACACTGAGCCCAGTCCTTTGGGTTGTTCTCTTATCGAAAGGCTTTTAAAAAATTGCTACCACCAAAATGGCCAACCGGATATTATTTTGTTATTTTTGATAGAACACACTGTCTACTCTACTCTAGTATCCAAATTATAGACCGTGGTATGTGTGGTGTATGTATTATTAATTATGTATTTTCAATCTAGCTAATGAAAAAAAGAAATACTATAGGTGAGGCGTATGGCATCTAAAAAATGTGAAATGTTTTTTCCAGGCATACCGACCACCAGTGCCGGGGTCAGCTGTGAGGGCCATGCTACTCCGGAAGGAGCGGATGTGGCAGCTGCAGGGGATGAGCCAGGAGAAGCGGCGGGCGGTGGTAAGTCATATTCCTTACTTATTGAGAATGATGAATACACTTGCTGCAAGGGTATACACACTCCGTAGTAATCTATACCTCTGCTGAGACTAAGTTGTTGTGAACACTGAACAGTTCAAGAAGACACCCTTTACTTAACATTAGCATTAGCGGCGAGGGTTGAGTGACTAATGTCCTATTCGATTCTATCTTCAGCTCAGCAGAGAAAGTTTTATGATGAAGACAAAGAGCCAGACAACATGTAATATATGACTGGCAGAGAAGGACGCATGGGTGAAGGAAGGGGCCCCGGGATGCATATAGGTGGCTGATGATAGGATGCATGGGTAGTTGAAGGATGGGTGAAAGGTGAAAGAAAAGAAAGCAGAAAGGATGCCTGCCTGGGTGGGTGAAACTGTATGGGTGAAAGGAATCTTCTGGGGGGGTCAAACTCAAAGGCAAGCAAGGACGCATGGATGGTGGTTGGTTGGTGATATCTATTGCAAATGTATGTTGTCAGTGGAAGGTTTATGATAGCCATGATTGGATGGATGGATACATGGATGATATCATAGTAGGTGAGAGGAAGAGTCAGACTGGATGAAGAGAATGTAAAAGAAAATTAAACCATGCAAGAGTACCAAATCCAAGGGTGAAGAATAAAATAATGCTAGAAGAGCAATACAATGATAAATTTAAAAAAAAGCCCTGGGAAGAACAAGGACTGTTTTTTTACAACATTTCTGAATCTAATTCAAAGGTTTGAGGTTGTATTTCAGAATGGAATACTCCCTTGACTCATAGTACTTTTCAAGCACAACATATATATTGTTGTGCATGACTATAAATTATGTACCCTACCCACCCATCCTCAATCGCCTCCCTGCAACTCTGATGCCCACTTCCGCTCCAGTCCCTATCCATGTCATTTTGACTGTGTCAGCCATGGGTGGCCTATCGCCTGCATGGTAACTACTTACAAATCATTATGTCATCATCATCATGTGAGTGATGTGATGTTGTGCCGCATATCATCATCATTCATAAGCATGTCATGTTCTGCCTTATTGCAGTAGTTAGGGTGAAAGTGAAATTGAGCATTTGCCATTGATGTAACAGAGTATGCCCATAATGGAAAAATAGATAATTGTGTAATACAGCTGCTCCACCTACAGACAGTAGTAAAGTAACTGTGACACAAGTATGTCTGTCTGGGCACAAGCTGACTGAGCTGGCATGCCTACAAGTTTAATAGTGCTAAACAAGAGAGAGAAGAAGAATACTTGTCTTCTCCATAGTGTCTAGTACCTGAAAGTCTAATCATCACATCTAAATCTTAGGGGCAGAGGAAGTGAGGAGGGTGCCACAAAACCTAGTTCTACTGTGCCACTATAATTTTTATGTGTGTAATTACTAATTTTGTTACTCTTTTGCTAAGAGTATTGGTTACAATTGTCTATTTTCTTTCTTGATATAGCTACTCCTTCCCAACCCAACAGGCAGGTGTTAGCAACCAGGGCCCGGCAACGGAAGCTGGAGGCCATCCAGTAAGAATATCGCCAGCTGGTTGTCCTAGCGGAGGAGGCGGCAGCTGCAGCTTCCTCCGATGCCCCGGGCCCTGGCCAGGACCTCCACGGGCCTCTGGTGGTACAGCGCCATGCTATGGCAGCCGCCTGCCGCCCATCACATTCATCATCATCCACTGCTGCCCACCCCTGTTGTTCCTGCAGGATCTTTCAGCGCCAAATGCTCATCCAGATTGCGCACCTTGAGGCCAGGCTGGAGGAGGTCCTGGAACGCACTAGTCACCACCCCAGCCGCTAGACCTCAGTCTTGGACCCTTGCCCCTTTTTTAATGCATTTTGGTGGGTGGGATGTTGGGAGTTGGGGAAGTTGGGATTTTCTTGAACTTCTTGACTTGGACAATCATGGACAAATTTACTGGACATTGGTTGGGGTTAGGTAGAAGGGTGGGTCAGGTGTTGTGGGTTTCTTCTTATAGTTTATATTTGTTAGGGTAATAGATTATTTATAGTTTTACAATACATATGATGGAAATCTTTTCTGGGGGTTACTCTTTTACTTCACCTTGTTTGTTTCCTCCTTTTGCTGCAGGGCCGCAGACAGTTTTTTTTTTAAATCTGCCAGTAGTGTAACACACCAACAGATAGATGCAGTATCCTCACGTGTCCTACTACTGTCAGTCTCTCCTCCTAGTCTATGCATTCAGCAACTAAACCCCATTGTAGTATATACTGGGAAGGATGTGGGTTTGTGAATTAATTAATTTCCATATTATATGCATTATTGCCTCCCCCACACTTCTTCTCTTACCTGTGATTGATGTTTAGGCGAAGCGATGGCTGCATGGGGATGGTTTGTTTCCTAAGGTGCCATGGTGGTTGGTGGTAGCAGTAGTAGACAGTTGCATTTGCAAAACAAGAAAATGAGACAGTCAGTCACCTGAGGGAGACTAGGGCATGAGTAGTAGAAGTACAGTACACAAGAAGAAGACTTCCAAACAAGAAACCATGATGATGAATGATATGCAATGCTAAAGTAAATTAAAACATAATGGTGGCAGTGATAGCCTAGTACAACTTACAAACTGAAGTTGACTCGACGTATGAAGTGGACAAGCGTAACCTTTGGTGCTGGAAGGATGATAAATCAATGCTGGCAATTAATAATTATGATGGGTTGATTATGTTCCTCTGGAAAAATAATTGAATAGCGAATACTGAGCATGGGTGGGCAATCTAATCTACATGCTGCCAGTGTGGCTGATATAACTTAGAGCAGAAGAAAATCCTCGATGTGCCTTGAGTTAGTGTTGCTTTCACCACATCCGCCCCAGCAAGTGTGTGATTAATTATTGGTGTACATTTAACTTAGTCACACCTCAATATTATAAATCACACAGCCCAGAGAAAGAGGGTTAGGGTTTGATGAATGGTTGGAAAGGGGTATTTGAGGAAAAGGTTTGATAAAGACAAACACTACAACATGGACAACACACAATCTTGGCAGGCGACAATCAAAAACCTGTTAAGGGAAAAAAAGGAAATGCATGCATGATGATGATGACTTGATGATGATGATTAGAACTAGACTAGCAGTACAGGACAGCAGTATATTATTAATTATTATTATTATGCAATTACATTGCCTGTCTGCACCCAGAGAGAGTTGAGAGACCCAAATGACATACATTTTATGTTCTATTGTACCAGGCTTCTTTTTAAAGCTAGCAAAGAAAATGAAAAAAAGCACGCCCTCAGGCAGCAGCCGCGCTATACAAATCCCCTTTTCATTTCATTTCATTTCTGTAGGGGTCAAATATACAAGCACACATAATAAACAACAACACACAGTTGTAATGATTGAAGAGAAAAAATTAATCAAATGAAAAATAAAAGATGATACTAGATATATGTTATGGTCAAATTGTGAGTTGCATCTCGCATTCCTCTTGGTCCTTCCTTCCTTCCATGGACACTCTGTCCGTCAATCTTGGGTGCCACTGCCTGCTTGGCGGATGCGGATAGGTAAGGTAAGAGTGAGTTGTTTTTCTCAGTATAGCACAGGGAAAAGGCCGACCTGTAAGTGCACATAAAAAAACAAAAGTGATATTGAAAAATCAAGGAGAAAAGTAAAAATGCATAAATTAAGGAGGAGTGCAACAAGAACACTTTCAGAGGTGGCATGGCTAAATCATGTCTACTGTTTCCAGCATTAACCTATAACAACAGCAGGACAGAGCAGGCCCACGGCGCCCATCCAACCTTCACTGATCCTATATTTTGAGCCAGACAGCACTGAGCACACATACACAGCAACATAGCATTTTCCAAATTAAGTAACTAAATCAATGAACAGCTGTCAGTCATACCACTACACTCGCCTCCACCACTACACAGACATGTAGGTATGGTGTGGTTGTTGTTGACTTGTTTACCTTTTAGGCCACTTCATGAAATGCTCCGAGTTATTTCATCTATCATCTCCGATCCTACTGACTGACAACGAGTATGGTTTGATCATCATGGTGTCCAACTCTGTAGTATACCGAGTGAGTCCAAAATCAAAAATACAAGGGATCGGCTTGCAGTAGTACAATTTTGGTATTGAACAATAAGAAGGGACACATTGACTTGAGTCACTTTTTTGTGTGTAGATTAAATACTAGTAGACATCATATACAACAACAACACAAACACCAATCACTCAGAGTCATCGTTCAATGCATGCCATAATTTACCTGTTCTTATGGGGCAGGCCGTCTCAACTCAGAAAGCAGGATAGCTATAGTCAGATTCTTTGGAGGGACTCGACGAGGTAGGCACACATGACATTTCTTGTACTAGTATTCACCATCCAATGTCTGGCTTGAGGGAAATGGATTTAGGGTGAGTCAGGACTCAGGAGTAGACTGGTGCAGCACTTGAAGGAGTGGACTTACTTCTTCCATGACTGCACACAGTTGCAACTCCAATCTGGCAATTAAAGAGTAAGACAGCGGTGATGGATTTGTTGCGATTCTAACTAGAAAGACAGAGACACACACAAATAATAAAAGTAAATAAGCATGAAAGAAAGTAACAAGTTGAAACCTAGCTGTAGTCAGGAAAGTAGAGCTCGTCCTCAAACTCCGGTGGTTCACCCAGAAGTAGGTCTTCTAACACACTACTTCCATGACCTAAGTCACTGTCATATCTTCCTGCTGTGCTACTTCAGGTATGTTGTAATCCGGTGATATAAAGTGCTGATTCATTGTGATCATGGTTAACCTCTCCACGTTTCTCACTGTCAGAACCGCACCAGCAACACTGAAAACACGCTCAGAAGAGATACTTGCGACAGAGCAAGCCTGATAGTTTATCGCCAGTCTGCTGAGCGCTGACCATTGGTGCCTTTTCCCATACCATTACAGCAATGGGTTTTGATCAATGAAGACCTCTGTTGGCTCATCCAGATAGGCCTGGACCATCCACTCAATGCTCTGGGATGGTATCCTTTGCTTGGCCTCTTTTGCCTTTCCCTCAACACTGGACCTAACAAGCCCTTGCTGTAGAAACCATTCCTGTGCTGATTTTGGTGGGGCGGATGCTCCTGTTTTTGTTGTTGTGGATGTTGTTCTTGGTGGTTTTGAGTGCTGTGAGCCAACCGCACTGCCCTCATGCTCTGAAGTTGAACTTGATGGTGGCTGCACTGCAGTACTTGTTGTGGCCTAGAGTAGCAGGCCTCTAATTCCCAGCCATTCTTGTTCTAAGCTACTGGCTTCCTCAGCTATCCAAGTTTTGTACTTGGCAACATCCCCTTCTAAAAAATGAATCAATGTGTTCAGTACTTGTTTGTACCATGGAGTCAGAATTGTGGCAGAAATGTAATGGTTGGATGATACAATGCCTGTTTGCACCCCTTTTTTCCGATAATTGAAGAGTTAAGCTTTCCACCAACTCATATGCTTCTTTTCTTTCTCCACCCCTGCATACATTGCAGATACCCCCTTCAGCTGTTCCTGTTGCATGTGCAACAATGGGATAGCCTGGCTCATAGTACAGTCCTCCTTGCTGACTTCACGTGTGAAGAGCTCAAAAGAAAGTAGCATCTCTGCCAGGCATTTAAGTAGGTCCCATTGGTCCATCTCAATGATCATGCCTTTCACAGTAGCATCCCCTCTTTGCATGACATATTCATTGATTTGTTTGTACTGCTCAAACAGATGTTCAAGCATGTAATAAATTGAGTTCTAACGTGTTGGCACCTCCTGATGAGTGCTTTAACTAGCATTCTATGCTCAAGTTGAATGATCCTCAGCTGCTTCCAGGCTTTAAAAGTATTGCTGAAATGTGTGCAGATTCTTCTGCAGGTAGTCAGTAAGTTGCTGACTTGGTCTTGTTTTTTCAGAAAGTCTTGAACAATGATGTTAATGTAGTGCGCCAAACACAGGACACTGAAATAGCCACCATTGAACATGGCCTTAACTATGTTACTGCCATTGTCCGTGGCAACAAAATCAATGCTAAGTCCTCTTGAGCGCAACTCAAAGACCTTGCTTTCAAAATCTTCCAAAATGTTTGCAGCAGTATAAGATTTCTCCATAGCGAGCATTAAAAACTCAGCAGTGTCAATAACACTTGCTGCAGATATCTTTTCTCTAACCCCCACAAAAGAAATCCAGTGTGCAGTGATGCGCATTTAATCAGTGGCTAGGCAACTGGTCCACATGTCTGTTGTCTGATGGATAGTGCAAACAGCACTCTGCTGCAAAGCTTGTCCGAGCAATTCTAGCACGTCGTGATGTAGTGCTTGAACAGCTCTGGCGAAATAGGACCGGCTGGGAAAATTCCATTTTGGGCAAATGGCTGTCACAAATTCAAGAAAATCCACCCCTTCCACAAAAGAAAAAGGGAGGAGGTCCAGCGCTAACATTTTAGCCAGCTTCGCAATGTACAAACTTGCTGTTGGGTGGTTGCGTTCGTACTGCCCCTCTGACCTAATCATGCTAAGAATGGTAGGCTGGATTTTTTTTCTATTCTGGTGCCACTAATGCAGGTGACTTCTTGACGCCCGATGTTGTTAGGCTCAACGCATGTTTTTTCATTGCAGTATTCTTTTGCCTGGGACCTCTTGTTGTCTTCGCCTGACTCTTACTCTTGTGCCACTGCGATGTTGAGGATGTGGGCGATACCACTGCACTGCTGGGGACAGGGCTACTTTGTGTACCAGAGAAAATGTCTCCCTCTTGTTCACCTTCCACCGCTATCATATCTTCTACTTCTTCATCCCCACCAACAGCAATGGGTGCAGTTTTTTGGCCACTAAGGTGCGCCTCCCACTGGATCAAGTGGTGTTTTTTGGCCTCCGGTAACATAGTTTGTATCAAGCATACCCGACTAACACCTTGTCCACAAATGGAGCATATAGCAATGTTCACCTCCTTCGTGCTAACAAAAAAGAAGTCCCAAACTGGGGAGGTCAACTTTCTGATGCTCCTGCTAGTGCCACTTGCAATGCAAGATAAAATGGTAGGTGGGCGTTAAGTTTGACTCTCTGAAGTACCAACGTCTACTAAGGTGGTACTTGTGTTGGATGTATATTGCTGCTGGCAAAATATGGAAGTTGGATGTGGTGTTGGTGGTATGATCTCTGTTGGTGGTATCCGTGTCACATCCCTCACAGCAATTTGGGATAGGGTAATGTCGGTCTCCACTGGAGCGGGACTAATGTCCATGATGGTGACTAGCTCATCATCATCCTCCTCCTCTTCAACATCTACCTCCATAACTCTATGGCTTTCTGGAACCTTCCTTTTCCCTAGCCTTGTCCTGTGGCGTGTCTCACTCTCAGACTGAGGTGGTGGGATCCAAGTGGCGTCTAGACCCTCAGAATGGGGGCTTGCAGAAGAAGTTGATGGACTAACCCACCTTTTCCTTGCTGGGGATCTGAAAGACAATGGATATTCTGAAAAAGTGGCTTGCTCTTCTCCTGAACTGCCCCTACTTCGGGAGGAACTACTATTGGGGGAGGTTGCGGCTGTTGCCCACTTATCTCAGTTCCCTGCATTGATTGGGTACTACTTTGCGATAACAATAAGTCAATTTCAACATCACTGCTCGTCTGCGTTGTCGTGATTAGGCTGGCTGCCGCTGTGATAGAACGTGGAACGCAGAGTTGCCAAAAATCCGCAAACTCCACGAGCAGAGTGGAGTTTTACGCCCGGGCTAAGAGACGTGACAATGAGCCTCTCTAGTATCAGACTGTGTTCTGGGGGGATCCAGATCGGTGCTGCAGTGAGACATACCTATTTATTTCCTAGATTGCTTTCACTGTCAAAGAGGCATGACAGCAAAGCTTTAATCCTTTCAAAGTCCTCATTTCCCAGTTCAATGGTATCTCCCATCCTTTGCTTTTTGTTATTTAACTGTCCCTAATTCCTCCCTTTTCTTCAAATCAGTAAGACATTATAACTTTCCTTGTGACCCACGTATTTTAGTGGCCCTCATCGCACCAATAATCCCCAACAAGGTACCCACTACCTTGCATAATCAGACACTTTGCTAGGTGGGGACCATAGCTACTAGCAGCGCCCAGAAGAGTACTCTCAAACTTCCCACCATGTTGTTGTACCTGGAACAACTTCAGAAAACAATCTGTTTGGCCTTCAGTAGGACACCTCGTATGGACAAAGCCACCATGCACAATACGTACCACATGAATAAGCTAATGAAAAGAACACCACTGAATGTTAATGGCATGTCAGACTATGCAATATTGACACATTTTATTTCAAGTCAGAGAACTCTGACAGAACATCTCTTCTGCAAAAAAAATACTCTTGTCTGAGCAACTATCCTAAAAAGTGGATTGAATTATATTTTACTGGCTCTCATCAAACACCTCTTGTAGTCATGTTCTCACAATGCTCAGGTTACAGAGAAAAGTGAAAGACCATCCTTTTGTCACCAATGACCACCAAGGTCAGTCTGTGCAGATATAACAAGCTGTGGGTTCCAAAAGGCCCTAAATATCCAGGGCCTCATTTACAAGGAATTAACACAGCGCAGTGCCTCAAGCCATTTGACTGTGCCGCACTGCGTTAATTCCAAAGCACAGGGATGCTACATATCTACAATGATATGACGGATCCCTTTGCGCCCCCTGTGCTGGTGCACAATTTGCTGCCATGCACCGAGGAAGGCACCCTTGTCCCTTCCTGCAAAAAACAATCTGAAATGGTGTTTTCGAACTTCTATGTGTGCTGTTTTATGCAGCACACATATACGTTGAAAAACGTAATTTTTTTAAATTATTGTCTATGAGCAGGAAGGGACACCTTCCTGCACATAAACATTCACAGGAGGTGATTTCCTGATTCTATGTGTGCTGCAGAATGCAGCATGCATATAAAGAGGGAAAAAGGAGAAATTAAAACATTTCTCCTCGTTCTGCCTCCCCATGCTTCCCCTGGGGAGGCATAGCATTCAGACGCAGTCCCAGGTTTCCGATTTCTCATAAATCTAGGAATGTGTCGGGTTCCATGGGTGTTGTGTGGAAACACCCACAGCAACACCCCTGGAACACCACTTTCACTCAAAGTGCTGTATGTAATGGGGCCGTATTCACAAGAACATGAAAAGCAAATGCAGGGTGGCTTTTTGTGTCCTTGTAAATATGGGGTAGCAAAATGCGCCGCTGGTGAGACATAAAAAGGGGCCTGTAAATACGCCCCCCAGAGTTTCAATCAACAAGGATCTGGATAGAATAATGAAGGACAAATGAAAAACCAAAAAATAACTTCCTTTTGCTGGTCCCATCTAAACTGGTCAATATGAGTAAAAGATAATATGATGGTAGTGCCTATATGCAACAACATTAGCCCACGTGTATGCCATAACTAAGCTGAGAGGCAATGCTTAATTTGAAAAATAAAGAGTCTCGATGCTGATGCCCTTCTCAGAAGCCCTCACACGGCACTATATCTGTCAGCCAAATGCCATGGCTGGTAGTCTTAAATCCACCTTATTTCTCTTTAATCCACTACCAGAATCTCCCTGCCCCTTTATCTCACTCTTGTAGATTCCTCCTTTCTCCCTTTATGGTGGCTTTGCAGTGTGTTTTTTCCTTCGTCTTTCTGGCCTGTATGTTTTTACTTTCTTGCACTTAGTAAATATCTGATGCAGAAAAATAGGTGCCGATCCCCAAAAATAAGTGCAGTTTGCACACACTAGCAACCACCAACGCACTGAGAGGAACAGTGGGTAGCACCTCAGAGCATGATCAAATAAACTGACTGTGCACATTCGTTTGGCAAGCTGTGCCTAAGCTGATTTAAAATGGTTGGCCCATAGTGTAGATACTAATATTGCAGAGATAATAGGAGAGTAATGATAACTTTCCCTTATGATGAGAAACTAATAATGCTGAATGTGAAAAATAGAAGTTTCGGATAAAATGCCAAATTCCCATCTTTAGCAATACTGAGATGACGTCCTCATCAAACTACAGCAAAAGAGAAAAAGGAAACTTACAAGAATCACTTGGATTTCAATGCCATATTTACACCCATTGGAAATTGTAGGTCTTACAGAGGATCATGATGAGTTTTGGAATACACCTCGAACCATTTCACTGTAGAAACCCTTCTAGAGCTGCATAGCAGCTGGCACTTCTAACAGCAGGCTCAAATCATATATGCCAACACAAACCACCTTTAATTAAGGGAAGCATATTAGCTCCAATAATAACATTTTATTAGAGTGCACTAATAGGGGTATGTTAGACCTGGCATCTTTTGGCGTGGTTTCCCTTGACCTTTTGCTTTCTGACCTCCTGTTTTGACTGTGTGCTGAACTTTGTTTCTGCTGGCTTTAGGACTCTGCACTTTTTCACTGCTGTCCAGTGCTAAAGTGCATGTGCTCTGTGTCTAAAATGTCATGTCATTTTGTTTCTCCATAATTGGCATATTTGATTTACTTTTAAGACCTTAGTACAGTGCATTGCATGTGCCCAGGGTCAGTAAATTAAATGTTACTGGTGAGCCTGCAGCACAGATTGTGCCACTCACATGAGTAACCCTTTAAACCATGTCTCAGGCCTGCCACTACAGAGAATGTGTGTGTAGTTTTAAACTGCGATTTCGATCTGGCAAATTCACCTACTTGCCTGGCCAAACCTTCCTTTTAAGGTTTCGACTGGCGTCCACGGCGCAGCAGGGTTCGCGCAGGCGAAATCTTTTGAGTTTCAGTATGGGGTTTTCACCCGCCTCTCTGTTCCATTGGCTAGCTCCATAGATGGAGGCTAGCCATTGGAACAGAGATGCGTCCGTCATTGTCCGAGCAGATTCGTGGGCATTCCAGCGATTTTTTTCGCTCTCTGCCCCTTTAAGAACGTCATTGTGGCGGTGGGTGGATGTATTTTTTTTTTTCGTCATATTTTTGTCTTTTTCGAAGTATCTTTTGCAGGGGTGGGCTGCGCGATTTCACTTTCCTTGATTTGCTAGCAGGTAAGCGGCATTTTGTACTACTTTTTTTGATGTATTGACTTTGTATGTCTATCTTGTTTCCTGTCTTTTCCCGTGTATCGTCCTCTGGGTGTACCGTCGTCTCTGTGTATCGTCGTCCGTGGCTTGTTTTTTTCATCTGGGTGTCCTGTTGTCTCGGTTTGTTGTCGTGCGTGGCCCCCCTTCCCTCTGCCCACAGCTCTCCTCCCGCAGCTCTTCTCTGTCTCTTCTCCGTCCCGCTCTTGCTTCTCCTCCCTCCCCCTCCCCCCCTTCCTTCTGCCGCAGCTCTTCTCCGCCCGGTGCGTGATTTAATTATTAAATAACAGGAGCCCGGTATGATTTTTGCTCACGAGAGACCCTGGCACTGCAGGCCAGTTGATCCAAAGTTGAAGACTTGCAGTAGGTGTCAGTTTTCTGTCGAAGCGTCGTAGCGACATTCTTTACGGTTTTTTAACTCTGGCTGCGCTCTCGCTTCGCCTCCCTCCCCCTCCCCCCTTTCCCTTTCCCTCTGCCGCAGCTCTTCCCCGCCCGGTGCGCGATTTAACTATTAAATAACAGGAGCCCGGTATGCTTTTTGCTCACGAGAGACCCTGGCACTGCAGGCCAGTTGATCCAAAGTTGCAGACTTGCAGTAGGTGTCAGTTTTCTGTCCAAGCGTCGTAGCGCCATTCTTTATGTTTTTTTAACTCTGGCTGCGCTCTCGCTTCGCCTTCATCCCCCCTTCCCTCTGCCGCAGCTCTTCTCCGCCCGGTGCGCGATTTAATTATTAATTAACAGGAGCCCGGTAAGCTTTTTGCTCACGAGAGACCCTGGCACTGCAGGCCAGTTGATCCAAAGTTACAGACTTGCAGTAGGTGTCAGTTTTCTGTCCAGGCGTCGTAGCGACATTCTTTACGTTTTTTTTAACTCTGGCTATGGCAGCAGCACTGGTTATGCGTTGATCATCATGCTTTCTGTTTCATCCTGCTTGAAAGTTTAATCTTGCTCCTTATCTGCGTTTCTGAGTATGCAGAGGGTTCATGACCTCTCCCAGTATTCCAGTAGGGATCTCCGGCCAGCTGTTGCACAAATACTTGATCTCAAAATTGTGCAGCCCAAGATCTCTTTTGAAACCTACTAGTGACTAGTGTGCTTGCTTCCTTGTCCCCTGGCTGTGCTTGCTTCCCTGCCCCCTAGCTGTGCTTGCTTCCTTGCCTGTGATTGCTTCCCTGCCCCGTGGCTGTGCTTGCTTCCCCGCCCCCTGGCTGTGCTTGCTCCCCTGCCCCCTGGTTCCCCTGCCCCTGGCTGTGCTTGCTCCGCTGCAACCTGCCTGTGCTTGCTTCCCTTCCCCCTGGCTGTGCTTGCTTCCCTGCCACCTGGCTGTGCTTGCTTCCCTGCCCCCTGGCTGTGCTTGCTTCCGTGCCCCTGGCTGTGCTTGCTTCCCTGCCCCCTGGCTGTTGTTGCTTCCCAGCCCCCTGGCTGCGCTTGCTTACCTTGCTGTGCTTGCTTCCCTGCCCCCTGGCTGTGCTTGCTTCCCTGCCTCCTCGCTGTGCTTGCTTCCCTGCCCCCTCGCTGTGCTTGCTCTCCTGGGTGTGTGTGTGGCTCTGGGTGTGTGTGTGTGTGGCTCTGGGTGTGTGTGGCTCTGGGTGTGTGTGTGTGTGGCTCTGGTTGTGTGTGTGTGTGGCTCTGGGTGTGTGTGTGTGGCTCTGTGTGTGTGTGTGTGGCTCTGGGTGTGTGTGTGTGGCTTTGTGTGTGTGTGTGTGTATGGCTATTGGTGTGTGTGTGTGTGTGGCTATGGGTGTGTGTGTGTTTGGCTCTGGATGTGTGTGTGTGTGTGTGTGGCTCTGGGTGTGTGTGGCTGGCTGTGTGTGTGTGGCTCTGGGTGTCTGTGGCTCTGGGTTTGTGTGTGTGGTAGTAATTACTGTCTGCTGAGCTCGTCCAGTAGGGTAAAATAGGTCTCACATTTGCGAGAGATGAAGCTATTGGCAATGTAAATGACAATGCCATTTATTTATCTGTTTTCAAAACCAACACATAAATAAACATTTTGTCATTTACAATGCCAATAGCTCTAACTTTTGAAAAGGCGAAACCGTTGCATTGTAAATGCTTGTTATTACATATAAATCACCCGTAAAGTAGGTATTAGGTAGCCCAGGTTGCAGGGTATTTAAAAGGTAGGACATGTACTTTTATGTTTTACATGTCCTGGTAGTAAATCTGCTAAATTCGTTTTTAACTACAGCAGGACTTATCTCTCCCATAGGTTAGCTTCGGACCTACCCTGTAACACTTCACAAGTGTAACTTCCAATTTGCAAAAGATAGGAAGAGTACATTTGGTGTCTCTTGACTCACAATTCAAAAACACATCTTTTAGTGAAGTTGTTTTTTTAGTTGCTGGTCTGAAAATGCCACTTTTAGAAAGTTGTAAACACACAAAGTATCTAGATAGCTCAGTTTACACAATTACTACACAAAACGAGCCTTTGTCCTTAATTCAGAAGCCTGTGTGATTACTTAAACCTTTATTTTTTTACTTTAGAAAACACAAGATTATTGCATTTTGATCATGTCATCATGTCTGGCAACACTTTTTTTGGAATCATGTATAACAAACACTACAGAAAAGTACATAACAAACAAATCATAAGACACAACAGTAAACAGGTATAACATATCAAAACATAGCGAAACATGTAAGACCAGTCCCTTGCTACATTTGGAAAAACTGGGCGGAAAAAATGTGGTTACACCGATCTACACCACCATTGTTCAGAAACAACGTGAGTCATTCAGGGCTGTCAAACTCCAGCTATGTAAACTGAACTTAAAGCTTGCACTGTTCATCCCGACAAAGCTCAGGATCACAGACGATGGAGGGACCCATTTCTTCACATCTGCGGTGGAGGTGTGTTAATGGCTCGAGGTGTGGTTCATCTCTTGCTGGAGGTATGGGACCTCCTCCAGCCCCAAGTGGCGAAAGAATAACCAGAGATCGCAACAGTACCCGAGAACTGATTCCTCAAAGGATCAGGCAGAATTGGAGAGGGTGGATAGTGGTGGTGGAATACAGCAGTGACTGATCCCAGCTGACAGCAACAGATTAGTCACCCTGACAGCAGCAATGGACCAATCTGATGACATCAATATGGTCCATGGAGGTGATGATGACGAGCAGCCAATGCCGGAGGTCACCCCGACGTTGTCTGACAATATACGAATAGAGCTGGGGGCGGGTGGCACCCTGCCCAGTTTACGCCACTAATACATTATGAAAGAGGGCAATTTTAGGCCTACAGCACGTGGGTGTATACAGGAGGGATTTGTGGGAAGGGAGGAAGTTTGGGGCTATAGATGCCCGCGGCTGCGCTCGTTGCCACAGCAATACAGGGAAACACCTATATATCCACCATGGCTGGTACACTGACAGGACATGCCCCGGAGGGCAGGCACTCAAAATCTTCTCATGGAACGTCAATGGTATGGGACACAAGCTGAATAGAGGTAAAGCCAAATATTTTATCCGGCATGGTTTAGTCCTCCTGCAGGAGACACACTTATCAGCTACTGGTACATGCTGGGTTCAAAGCAGGCTTGAGAGGGGTGGGGATTCTGGTGCGCAAATTATTGGGTAGGCCCATTGGGATGCCAAGCCACATTTAGTGGCCACTGGAATGGGAGGCATCTGGTTTTGGCAACATGTTACTTCACTCGGGCATGCAGACCAGTGGTCTGACTATACTGGGTGAATGGCTGACAGAAGCTCCGGATGCCCTAGTGATAGTGGGAGGGGATATAAAGTTAGCATTGCAGGAGGACCTGGACAGGGTGACCAAATCCGGGATGCAACCCCGGGTAGACACCCAGCTCCGTGATTTTGTGGAGCCGGTAGGATTAGTTCATCTCTGAAGGGAGACACACCCACGGAGCCGTCAATTCTCATATTCCTATGATTCTATGCAGTCTGTCTCCCACCTGGACTATCGGCTGACTCACACCATAATTTTGGTGAACTTAAACTCACGGAATGCCTACCCAGGGACATTTTGGATCACACCCCCCGCAGATATGCATCCTCCTTCCCCTACTGCGGTCGCCAAGAATCTGGGTGTCAAATTTGACAATGGTCTTACCTTTAAACCCCAGATCCTTACCCTAGTCGGCCAATGTTTTGGCCTACTACGAACACTCAGGAAATTCCTCCCTCTATTGTCGCAGGTTCATAGGAGAATTACTGTGCAAGCAATGATCGGATCCAGGCTCGACTACGCCAATGTGCTCTATTTAGGTCTCCCAAAGTACCTCCTAGCGCGCTTACAGACTGTACAGAATTCTGCCGCGAGGGCCATTTTTGGCCTGAGCTGCAGATCCCATACCTCGTCCCTCCTTGATTCACTGCACTGGCTCCCGGTCAGGAAGCGTATCATCTTCAAGACTCTGACCTTGACTTTTAAATCCTTGCATGGCACTGGTGCAGTCTATCTTAGGAAACATGTTCACTTCTATCATCCTGCTAGATCTTTACGTTCAGCCACTCAAGCCCTAGCTGTCATTCCAGCTGTAAAGCACGCACGCATTGGAGGTCGCTCTTACAGAGCCTGTGCCCCGCAGCTTTGGAATAAGCTCCCCCTTTCACTGAGAAAAACAGACAATCTCCTGTCTTTCAGGAAAAGCCTTAAGACCTGGCTTTTCAGCCTTTAGTGTTTCTTTGGTTTCTGCTCTGACTCCCTCTACAGATCTGTACAGCGCCGGGAGACTCTGCCCGAGTAGCCGTGCGCTATATAAACCACCATCATAACATAACATAACCCCCATGACCACCAGCCTGTGCTTGGCTCAGGCTGAGACTCAAGGTAGTTGTAAACTGGACCTCTGAAAACTCACAGGCTGGAGCACAAGATATTTTCCTTCCAGAAAAATGCTGGAACAGTGATCTCCCACACCAAATGTGGGAAGCCTACAAAAACGGTTCTGAGAGGGTCACATGATTACACATGTAGTGGGAAAAGAGTGTTGTTAGACCTGGCACTCTTGGCGAAGGTCTCCCTTCCATGGTTTTGCTATTGCCTCATGTGTTTTTGCTGGTTATAGATGCTTTGGGCACGGTGTCACTGCTATTCAGTGCCACAGTGCAAGTGCTCCCTATGGTAAATTGATGTATGGATTAGTGACTCCATGATTGGCTGGTTTGGGTTACTGGTCAGACCTTAGTACGGTGCACTGAGTGTGCCCAGGGCTTGTAAATCAAATGATGCTGGTGGGCTTGCAGCATTGGTTGTGCCACCCACAGAAGCAGCCTGTAACAGTGTGTCTCAGGTCTGCGATTGCAGAGATTGTGTGCAGTCTGGTCCTGCCATGTTAACTGGGCAAGTGCACCGACTTGCCAGTCCATAACCTTCCCTTTTCTGCATATTAGTCACCCCTATGGTAGGCCAAGGGCAGGGTGCATTGTAGGTAAATGATAGCACATGTGGTGGTGTGTGTGGCATGTCCTAATACTAAATGAAAGCCATTTTCGTTTTTCACTATTGGAAGGCTACCTGTTCCCCATAGGCCAGAATGGGTAGTTTGATTTTAACACCTTATAATCCTAACTGACTCAGGGAACTAGGTAGAAATTCGAGTTTAGTGTGCCTGAACTCAGAATGATAAAATACATATTTTATTGAAGTTGGTTTTAACATAGGTATTTTCTTGCCCAACTATCCAAGCCTGCTTCTGCTAGGTTTTGTATTCCTTGTCTGGAGTTTGAGTGACAGGAGCTGGGGGATTCCAGGAGGCAGGATGAGTCAGCACAGAGCTGAATAGAGCTATCTGCATGTAGATGGGTGGGAGGAGCTGCACCTGGGACCTGAATAGGGCTGTGCCTGCCTTCCACCATGCTGGCTCCACCTCCTGTGGTGCGTCTGATGTCCCTGGCCCACACTGTCAAAGGAAAGAAGGAGTCTTGTCAACAAAATTCTCCAGGACTGCACAGAACTGGTTTTGACTGGGTACAGGACCCTCTGCCTTCAGAGGACAAAGGGTTTGCTAGTATAAATATTGGGACACAGACCAAAGAACGTTAGATTACTTTTGGGAAACAAGAAGAACCTTTGCTGAGGAGAGGAACCAAAGAAACTGAGGAGGAGACTATCCCTAAGCTGAGTGCTGTTTGGGGGATTGGCCTGCAGTGGTTGCCTGACTGCCAAATAAAGGAGAAAGGACTTTGTGCTACTTTCAAATCAACTTGTAAAGGATCTCCAAGGGCTTGAGATAGAGCTTGCCTCCTGCTGAAGTCTTAGGGATAAAAGACTTCACCAACCAGATCCCCAGCCTTCCCTTGCTGGGAATTGTGGTGCCTGCTGTTGAGCTGGGCCTTCTGAGAAACTACGTGTCACTGGGAGCTGGAAGTGCGACTCAAAACGAAGAAGCATGTCGCCGCCGCAGCCGTTGTTGTCGCATCACCGGAGAAGAGTGTCGCCGTTGCAGCAGACGCTGTCGCATCACCAGAGAAGTGGGTTGCAGGACCTGTCGCGGCTCAGAAGAATCGGTGAGTTGCTGCACAGCTGCCGAGCGTGCACGCATCATGTTGCATCAAGAAGAAGGTGCCATTTTTGTTTCATTGCACTGGATCTTCATTGGATCACTGAGCTGCTGGTCGCATCGCCACAGAAGCGCAGTAACAAACCGACGCATCACCTCCCCACGCGGAGAAGAACCGACGCATCCCCTATGCAGCAGTAGGGACCCGACGCATCACCGTTCGTGCGTGTAAGGAACAGATGATGGAGCAAGAATTCGCACAGTTGGAGAGGAGGAGCCTAGCCAGCAGCCGAGATGGCCGCCTAGCGCCTCGGCTCCGTCGACCCGGGAGCCTTTCTTCGACATCCTGACCCTAATCCTGCACCTCCGCGAACCTCACTTACCTCGGAGACGCTCCCACTCCCGCTGCGACGGATTTCGGCGAAAGCGGAGCGATCCCGGGGGTGTAGAGCCTCCGCTTCCACCCCGGCCTCTTGAGTGGCCACGGCAGGGACATCGAGTGCGGAGACGGCCGGCGGCGACATCAACAGCGGCGGCCGCAGCGGTGGGGGAGGAGCCGGTGACCTGCTTCCACGGGCTGGCGCTGGGCTTTCTCACAGCAGCGTTTCCCGGCTTGGCTGCCCAGCGCGCCTCCCCTGCAACATTGTGTCGCCTTCACTCAGTGTATCCCGGCCTCGCTGGATGAGGGCCGGGATTGCTTCTTTGTTGCACTCTCCCACGGCGGACGCCATTTTCCGCGTCTACATTCTTGCATCTGCCAGTGGATTTCCCTGTCTTGCCGGCTCCCTGGTCTATGAAGCCCCCTTTTGACCGGCTGCCTTCACATCCCAGTGCCAGCTGTGTCCTGCTGACATTGCGCAGACCTTCGGGGATGGCTCGTTGACGGGTAAGGCTTGCTTTCATGGCGCTCCACAGCCGTGCACACAAGATGGTGGCCAGTTGCGCATATCCCATTCTGGATCCTCCGCTGGGGCTGCGTGATGTCCTAGAAGCAATTGTGGACTTGCGTATGGCCTTCCGGGTCCTTGCTATCGATTTGGGGGCCCGGCTCACTGAGATCCTTCCAGCCGGTCACGACTGCCCCTCAGCTCTGCGCACTGCGCCACACCCTCCATCGGTTAAAGGTGATTCACCCGCTCTGGAGTGTACCGGGGCGATGGATGGGCGCACCTCCATGACTGCTGTGGTGTCCCTCGGCTCCGCCTCGCGAGGGTCCGGCGGCACTGCTTCTTCGCTGGGGCCGTTGCTCGGGCCTCGGACGCCATGTTGCCCTTCTCCTTTGTTCTCTGGCGACATGCTTCCTCGCATCAATCTGGACTTGCCGTTTGGGCCCCGTCGGGCTGCTACGCTGGAACTTTTATTTGATCTTGCGCCCAGTGGTGTGGACTTTGGTTTGGCCGTAAAGAACTCTTGTGCCCCATGTCATCAACCTTTCGAACAATTTGCCCCGTCGCGAGCACCTCGACTCCAACACTGGATTTCACCGGAGCCCTCCTCATCCACGTTGGCTGATCTGGACTTGGACCCTGTTGGCACGCCGGTTCGAAGGGGACAGGGCTGATGTTGTTTTTGATTGTACTGCTGCTTTCTACGTGTATGGCCGGGATTGGGGACGTAACTTGTTGGAGGTACAGATCGATTGGGTACTGGGTCGGGGCCTGGGGTCGGGCGGCCGTGGGTAACGTTGCTATCCGTGTGTTCATTGCATCGGACATGCTGGACTGGCCCTCCTCCGGTCTTCTGTGAAATGTGCTTCTTTTTCTTTCCTTTTCCTTTTCTTCCTTCTTCTCAATTTCTCTTTTCTCACTACATTTCGGGTTTTTTGGGGAGATGAAACACTCTGCTAGGGGGGGGGGTAGGCCGTAGCCTCTGCATGTGTGTAGGGTGGGGGGGTATGTTTTAGTTGGTGTTTATTTCTATGGTGCCTTTTGTTTCCATATAACTTTATCTTTCCTGGGCCCGTGTTAGGCAGACTGGGGGATGGGTGATGGCCGGTGTTGGTTGGGATGTTGCGTCCTCTCCTGGGGTATGCATACTGTGTGGCCGTCCTCTGGCTGGGACTTGCATGTCGCGTAACGCACTGATTGATATGGATGTTTATAGTCGAGTCCCACCTACATGGACCTAGTTCTCTTCTTCTTGTTTGTATTAGTACGGAGCAGTACGACCTGAACTTCATTGTCGCGATGAAAACCTTAAAATTAACCTTCACCGATCCTGAGACATGGCAATATGGTGATTACAGTGTAACTCGTTTAATGCTTGCCTATGACAAAGATATTGCTGTGTCGTCGTAAAGTTGCATTGACGTTCAATTGTTAGCGTGGCCGGCCGGGAGGTTGTAGGCCCGTATTTGTACTGATTTGTTGCTCAATAAAGGTTTTCAAAAATAAAAAAAAAAAAAAAAAAAGAATTCGCACAGTTCGCGACTTGCTTGTATTCATGAACCTCGAATAACGTTAACGTCTTAATCAACATGTTTTGTCTTATTAATATTGCACTTATACACTACCCGGGGGTGTCCCAGTGACGCTTGCCTATGTGTTTACTAATCCTAACTACGCTTGCATATTAAATGGTCGCTGCTTTGCGGGATTCTAGTCTGCGCATGCGTCGGTCATACCCATGTGATGTGACGCACTCGCAGATCTGGAGGGAACTTGTCGCTCATGCGCAGAACAGCTAAAATGGCCGCTTTGTTTCTCACATGCTCTTCGCTTGCACTGCTGCTTTAGCCCAGCTGTTCGTTCTGCTTAACTCCTAATGCTATAGTTATTATAAAGTAAGGGATGTAGTATAGCCAATCATGGTATACAGTGTATTCATTTTTTCCCGTGTTTCTAAATTGTTTTCGCTTACTTTTCATGTAACATTCTTCGGGGGCCTGGGAAAGAGGTGCTACTCCATCTTGGAAGCCCGTGCGGTACCAATCACGTGATGGGGAAAAAGAGAGTCATTCAGCAGTGGAACCCAGCCAGCTGGCAGTCAAAGCAAAGATGCTCCTGGGAAACTGACCTGCGCCCCAGCGCGAAGATGCAAACTTGTACCTGCATTTGTTACATTGTAATGTTGTACTGTGTACTCTATTGTCTTCTTAAGCTCACATGCCATGGGAATAGCTGACCTGTCACTGACCCAACAAACTCTATAGGTGATTGATACAGAGAGCTGCGGAGCACTCTGTCCGTAATTTCCACAAACTCAGTCAGAGTTTGGAAACCTTAAGTGCTGGCGAAGCACTTTGCTGGGAGATTCGAGAACCCAATCGGGGTTATTGGCAAATTCCTTGCAGAGAGGGAGTAGCGCAGGCGTTGCATCCGAAGCTGCAGGTGTTGGTCGTACCCTTTGGTGAGCCCAGTCCTGATCCAAATTCTGGGGTTATCCTGTCCTGACTGTCAATGAGCTGTACCTGCTCGCCTACTGGCATCCTAAGTCCTTGAGGGTCCTTTCCCGCCTTTCCCAACTGACCCGTGGCCAGGGTTAGTCTCCATCCTGTTCTAGGTAAATATATTCCGTGTGGGTGTTTGTCTATCTAAATCTTTTCTCTCTCCCGTCTTAAATAAAGCAAATTTGCCTATGTCAATTTCCCTGTTTTGTAAAATAAATTTTGACTTTTCATGCAAAGTATTTACTAGCATGTTCCATATTTCTCCCTACCTTTAGTCAAATACTGAACTGTTTACATATATAGTATGTTCCATTCTTACCCTCCCTATAGAAAATAAGCACTTGTTGATATAGAAATTTTCATGAGTTTCGTTTTTCTTCTTTAACTGTTAGAATATTTGAAAGCTTACTTTGATTAGTATGTTCCCTTTCTCTACCCGCCTTTAGTAACGTTGTGAAAGTCTGATAGACTAAAATAGCGTGTTCCTTATTTTTCCCTCCCTTTATGTTCTTCAATTTATAGATGCTTCTTACTGTGATTCATAGCTACATTATATTCCTAATCTTAGTTATTGATAGTCTGATCTGTGTAAATTTCATTCTCATGGCATATGATGACGAAAATTAATTAGATAAAGGTGTTGAAAACTTCTTGCGTTTGTGGTTATTACAAAAGTATAATCATTTTCAACTGTACAAAGTATCAAATTTATGTTGATGTGCCTATCCACTGATAGCTCCTGATCCATTGTGATCTTAGGTACCTGTTTCGAGGATTGGTAAGTCAGGTACACGGAAATAAATAAAAAGGAACAAGGATTACTGATAGGAGTGTGTAGGTTACCTGATTTATGAAATATAGTGATAAATACATTATGGGCCCAAGTGTGCATATTGGATAAATAAGAGTCGGTTGACCTGCGCGCTCTATCAGTAATTTTCTGGTAGCAGAGCTATGGTTAGGACTAATTAAGATAGGTAGATAAGTTACTTGCTGAAAACTGTAAAATATAATTGCTGCTAATATTTTTCCCCAAAACCGATCAGATGTATAAATAATGCTTTGAAATGTTATAAAAAAATGTTTTAAAAATTATATTTTATGAAATGCTGCTATATTAAGTGTTTATTAACAAATTGTTAGTGATTGTTATACGTTGTCTGGAAATTCCCCGGGGATAGAATAGCGGGTGGTGAGTAGAATCCACTCCGCGGAGAGGTCACTTACTGTGAGGAAAATTAGTGCATGGTTAGGTAGAACTGGAAGCGCTAATTAGGGTTCTTTCTGAATGAGTAGTTGAATAAAAAATAGCAATGAGGTCGCTAATGAAACTTCAGTTGTGATATAACCTAGTAAGGGTCACACGAGGAAGGAGTAGTAGGTTCATCGGAGCTTGAGTGATAGCAAAGGAGTTCGCTGATGAAACTTTAGACTTAGTATATATCCCGGAAAGAGTGGATGAGTCAAAGAAGTAACAGGTTCTCTAATGCTTGTGTGAAGGGTAGGCAGAAGGGTCTATCCGTAGTGTATGAAAAGTAGACAGAAGAGGTTTACTTGCAGTGAAACAAAGCGTTCTTTATAGACACTCGAGTACAGTGGCGAATGTTATACGTTGTAAACTAAACTGAGCACTTGCACTTTAAGAAAAATTCAAAGTTTCCGTTACCTTGTGAAGGAGGGAGTCGGTCGCGGAGCTGCGCTGACGTCACTCTGTGCCGCGCTGGTATTGGTCAAAACAGCGGGTGTGTAACAAAGCTGGTATTGTAAAGGAGGGGTGAGTGCCGGAGCGTGAGACTGTGTCTCGCGAAAAAGGCAGCGCACCCATTGGTCGAAAATACTTGCAATCACAGTGTTAATTGGTTGTTGAAAAGGTTGAAAGACGTGCTAGCATTGGAAAGGGATTGTAAACAAAAAATACGTAGTTTCACACGCAAACTAAGTTTACGAAGTATATGTGGTATCCCAAATTTTTACCTGATCCGCGACACTTAGGTTTTAGTAAGGATCAGATGCTAAGAGGCAGACCTTACAATATGTACGGAAGCAAGAGAAAAATGACTTTCGCAGACAAGGTCAAGAATTATTTCAAGAAAGATAAGCCCATTAAAACTAGAGAAGGTGTAATCATTCCACCACCTAATACTCCCGCATCATTTATGATGTTTGACAAAGGATATCATACCTGTGTATGGTTGGAAAATTGGGTAAAGTATACCAAGGACGACGGAATCTTAGCATTTCCCCTAGATGGTACCTTTAATAGTAGAATTTTGTTTAATTTGAGGACCCGAATGAATGACTTACACCCCAGACCAAGATTGACACAATATGAGGCTTTAGAAGAATGGGAAATTGAGGCCTTGGAGCGAGACAGACCCAGAATGGATAAGGGAATAAGTAAATGGTACCCGAAAATGCAGAGAGAGACCAAAGAGAAAAAGATGAAACAATGGAGACAGAATATGATGGTTGAGGGACTATTTCCAGTATTTGGTGTAGACAAACCCATAGGAGGAAAAAGCACAGAGAAAACCCGACACCTATTGGCTGCGGGTGATTCAGAAGATGAATACCTGGAGGATTTATTAATGAAAAATCCACCACCATATGATGAAGAGTCTAGGTCCCTGAGTTCGAAAAAAACATTTTTCAGACATCCTAGGGATAGAAGGGCCAGTACAACTGAAGCGACAGGACTAGGTTACAGACCTAGTGGCAATGAGGGATCAAGCATGTCTGATCCGACTATTCCCTGTTATAGACCGATTTGTGATGAGGGACCAAGTAGGACAGTTCCAACTGCCCCGAATCTTTACCCTCCTTTAGTTCCACACGTGATACCTGAAACCTCTATGGAAAAGATTTTACAGGAACGAGAAAAGGAAGCCTTAGAAAAACAGAGAATTGAACTCATTCAGAAAATAACCCAGCTAAATACAAGTCCTGAAGCTCTGACAATTCCAGTAACTATTGGCCCAGTTGTTCCCCTCTATGGGGATAGACAGGCTAGTCCAAAAACTCCAGTTATTACTCCAGCTGCAGTACAGCCCAGAAAAGAGCCTTTAATAGTTGATGACCAGGCATGTGAATGCGAGTCTGTAATTTCCCTAATGGATTTGCCCATAAGAGAACCAGAAGGCAGTGCACAGAGAACCAGAACCTAGACTAGTGCAAGAGAAGTTCAGATGGAAACAGCTTCAGGTACTCGAAGTGCTACGGTAGTGACTCCAGAAGAATTAGATAGATGGACCCGAGAATTAGAAAAAGTTAATCCTCAGCCAAAACCATTAGATATTTACAAATTAAGAATAGAATTGGAAGAACTAATGGCTGGGAACGTGGGACTAGACAGATTGAACACCCTTAGTGAGGAAGAGTTATTGTTCATCTGTACAAGCATTACCAGAAACACCAGAGTGTTCCATGAGAAATTAATGGACACAGCAGCTAATATGGGAATAGATGTCAGCAGATCCAAAGTATTGCAGAAGCCCTACAGAGCAGAATTTTCTGACAAGGATTTAGAAAACATGAATGTGTCAGGGAAAAGGTGCAGATAAGAGAATTGCTGAATCTATTACAGAAATGGGGAGATTTAGAAAAATGGAAAGCCAGATGGGCAAAGAAAAAGGAAGACAGTAAGTCCAGACAAATGACTTCTGAATATGTCCTGAAAGAAGTTGACAAGGCAGAGACTTTGTATCCTATGAGAGAAGTGCCAGGTGGGAAATATGTACATGTTCCATGGTCCCGACAAGATATTGTATGATTTACAAATGATTTCCCGAAATTACTAGAAAAGCCTGTAGAGTGGTATAGACAGGTCGAGAGATTTGTTAAGGTTCAAAAATGTCTTCTGAAGGACCTAGATGGGTTCTTTGACATTGTAGTTCCTGTAGATTTGTGGACAGAATGTAAAATTGCAGTTGATTGGCCCAGTGAGGAGTATGCCAGAGACCCAAGAACAGGAGCCCCCTCAGCGGAGGTGATGAGACAGTATGACAAAGTAATACTGTATTTAAAAGGAAAAGTGCCAGCTAAAGAAACTGATTGGACCCGCATAGATAGAACTACCCAAAATCGTGATGAAACTGTACATTCATATTATGAACGACTGTTACAAGTGTTCAAAACATACAGTGTAATAGATAACATTGAGATGAAGGATATGACCCATTTTATTTATCGGTTCGTGTTAGGGCTAAGACCTGAGATCTCACAGTGGATTAGAGACAATAAAATCTGTTGGCAAGGAAAACCTATAGATGAGGTCCTGAAATACGCCAAGTATTGTGAAGATGAGATAGAAAATAAACGGAAAGCAATAAAAGAAAAGGTCATGTGGGCCCAAGTAAAATTAGCAGAGCAACAAGAAAAGCAGTTAGGTAAAATGAATAATAATACCCCGAATCAAGGCCCTGGGGTTGGAGGGAAACTCCGAGTAAAAATGAGCCGAGAGGAAGCCCGGAAGAAATTCCCCTGCCACAGGTGCGGTCAGAAAGGGCACTGGAGAGACGAGTGTCCCATGCTACAGAATGGTAATGTGTCCAATAATGATTTAAATCCACAGGTGCAGAAAGAGAGGCCACGAAAGACACAGCAGCAGGTAAAGCAGACACACCTGCCTCGCGCACCTAGGCCAAACTATAAGAATAGAGCACATCAGAATGAGGAAGACGAAGTATGGGAAGGAAGGGAGGATAGAAATGCAGCAACTTCGCAATTCCTGTTGAATGATACATTTCTCTGTGATGAACCTTACTGACGGGGCCTGAGGGGGGAGGACGAGGAGTGCGTGCTTGGCGCCTCCTTGCCGGTAGACCAGACAGGGCCATACATTGAAGGAAAGGTTGAAGGAAATGACGTCACCTTTCTGTTGGACACTGGTGCTACCCGTTCTATTGTGAGAACAGCAGAGGTTCCAAACCTACCCCTCTCGGGAGAAGCACTCCGAGTAGTGGGTGTTTCTAATCAGATAATTAGTACCCCAGTAACTGAGCCCATGGAAATCGTGATAGGGAATTTTAAAGAGATGCACAGATTTGTCGTCTGTGATTCCAGTCCTGTGAACTTACTGGGACGTGATTTGCTGTGCAAAATGAACTGTACCATCTTTTGCACACCAAAAGGCGTTGAAATTCAGACCCCAGATGAAGATGGACTTTACAAATTAATGTTAATAAGGCCTGACTCAGAAATTAGGAAACTGACAATACAAGACTTACCTGAAGAGCTCCAACAGATAGTGAAACCAGAGGTGTGGGATTTCATTGGAAAAGATGTAGGATTAATAGCAAATGTAGACCCGATTCAAATAGCCATAAAAACAAATGCAGTTTACCCAAATACCAAGCAGTATAAAATGAGTGCAGAAGTGAAAGCAGGGGTTGCCATTGAAATAAAAAGATTATTGGAAGCAAACATCATACAGGAAGTGATGAGCAGTCCTTGTAATTTGCCCATAATTGGAATTAGGAAACCGAGTGGGAAGTACAGGGTAGTGCAGGACCTGCGCAAGGTAAACAAAATTGTCGTTCCTTGTTGTCCTATTGTTCCAAACCCTGCAGTGATTTTGTACCAAATTCCATGGAATGCTGGATGGTTTACCGTCATTGGCTTATGTCATGCATTCTTTTCAATCCCATTGCATCCAGACAGCAAATTTCTTTTCTCATTTGAATTTGACAGTCATGTCTATGTCTGGAATCGTGTTCCTCAAGGGTACACAGAGAGTCCTTCGATTTTCAATCAGATTTTGAAAAAATGCCTTGAATCATTAGTCCTACCTGGAGAATCAGTTTTGGTCCAATACATAGACGACCTTTTGGTGGCGTCTAAAAGTCGGAAAGACTGTGTTACTGATACCATTGCCTTATTGAATCATTTAGGTAAAGGAGGACATAAAGTATCACCAGACAAATTACAGTTCTGTACCAATTCAGTGAAATATTGGGCACCAGATAGAAAAAGGTATCCGGAAAGTCACTTCAGAACGAATTAGGATAATTCGAAACATGGAATTACCAAATACTCAGAAAGAAATAAGAATGTTTCTAGGAGTTGTAGGGTACTGTAGACAGTGGATTGTGGGATTTGCAGTTCTAGCAAAACCGTTAATAAAAATGACAAAGAAAGAAGCAAAGGATCCAGTGGAATGGGATGATGAAAGCATGACATCTTTTGTGAAATTGCGAGACTGTCTATGCACAGCTCCCGCATTGGGAATGCCTGACTATTCAAAAGACTTTGCCCTGTTTTGTGACACACGAGACAATTGTGCACTCTCAGTCCTAACTCAAATTCATGGTCTGACTAGACGTCCAGTGGCATACTTTTCTGCTACCTTGGATCCAGTGGCTGCTGGATTGCCTGGATGTCTGAAAGCAGTGGCTGCAACTTGCATGAGTCTTGAACAAAGTGAATCCATCATAATGGGACATCCTGTAACTGTGTATGTTCCACATGCAGTTGTAATCCTACTAACCCGAACCAAAACTCAGTATCTCACACCTAGCCGGCTGACTAAGTATGAAAGAATCCTGGTGGGTGCAGCAAATGTAACCATTACTCGATGTAATATACTGAATCCAGCAACTCTATTACCAGATACACTGGTTGCAAAAGTCAAAGAAGAGGTCGAGCATAATTGCATTGATCTGACTGAATTTAGTACGAAACCACGCCCAGATATCAAGGAAACGCCCCTGCCTATAGAAGATTTGGAGCGGTTTGTAGATGGCTCATGTTTAAGACATGAGGATGGAGGCTTAAGTGCTACCTATGCCGTATGTACTCTAGAAAAGACAGTAGAAGCATCCTATCTATTTGGAGTAAAGTCTACACAAGTAGCCAAATTGGTTGCATTGGCAAGAGCCTGTAAATGTGGGAAAAACAAGAGAATAACCATATACACTGATAGCCAGTATGGTTATGGGGTTGTGCATGACTTCGGCCAGTTGTGGATGCAAAGAGAATTTATGACTTCCTCGGGTACTCCTATCAGAAATGGGAAAGTGGTGCAGAACCTACTGGAAGCAATCCAGTTACCAAAAGAATTGGCAGTAGTCAAGTGTGCTGCTCACAAATCTGACAATGACGATGTGACAGCCGGAAATAGATATGCTGACCAATTAGCCCAACATTGCGCAAGACATAGAATGTCAGTCAATATCAAATTAGGGGGAATCGGAAACAGCTGCCAACTTATGGTGTTTGAGGATGTATCAACATGGGAGGAACTGAAAGAGTTGCAAAAGGCAGCAGAACCAGAGGAGAAGGAAAGATGGAAAAAGTTTGGTTGTCGACCAAGGAATGAAGATGGTGTCATTGTCTGTACTGATGGTATGCCTGTGTTGCCAGAAAGCTTGCTTGCTCCTATGGCCCGGCTGATACATGGAGATGCACACATAGGGAGAGACGCAATGGTCCGTGTCTTCAAACAGACATGGTACAATTCGAAGTTCAGTAACATTGCAGAGGCACTCTGCCAGAGGTGCTTAACTTGTCAGCAATTTAATCCTGGGAAGAAAACAGTGGTATTGCCAAGTACAATTGGAAAAGCAGAGGGCCCTTTTGTCAGACTACAAATTGACTTTATACAGTTACCCCGCTGTAAAGGAATGAAGTAGGTCCTTGTCATAGTCTGCCTGTTTTCAAAATGGGTGGAAGCTTACCCAGCTAAGAAAAATGATGCTATTACTGTAGCCAAATTGTTACTAAGGGAACTGATACCTAGGTTCGGATTTCCAGTCACAATTGAATCAGACAGAGGTGGGCATTTTTCAAATGATGTAATAGGCCAGCTCTGTGAAGCATTCAAAATTACACAAAAATTGAACTGTGCCGATCATCCAGAGGCTTCTGGAGTAGTAGAACAGCTGAATGGCACTATAAAGTCAAGATTGCGGAAAATGTGTGACTCTACTGGAATGAATTGGATAGACGCTTTACCCCTTGTCCTGATGGGACTAAGAAGTATTCCAGACCGAAAAACAGGCCTGAGTCCCCATGAGATACTGATGGGAAGAGTAATGCGGCAAGCATGGATACCAGGACACAAACTGCTAAGTATTTCTGATGATTTGGTACTAGAGTACTGCAAGCAACTGGGTGACCAAGTGCGTTCTATCTCTCACCAGATTGGGGAAGATGCCGTCGCCAGGCCAACAACTCCATTCCATAATCTGAACCCAGGTGATTGGGTTGTACTAAAGAAACACACCCGGTCGAGTTGCCTTGCACCGAAGTGGGGAAAACCAAGACAAGTGATTCTTGTCACCACAACCGCGGTGAAGTGCGCAGGTGTGCCAAAGGGGATCCATGCCAGTCATACGAAGAAGGTGACAGAAGAAGAAGCAGCTGAGGCTGAAGGTTGTGCAGCTGAAGGGTCTCCAGATGTTGGTCCTGAAATAGCTGATGATGAACAACCGAGCACCAGTCAAGACGAGTGGGTCCCAGTAATCGATCTGACTCTCGATCCAATAAGAACTTGAAGATACACCTACTTAGATAGAGAGTGGGAGAGTGAGGACGAGACAGGAATAGAAGGAGATAATCAGATAATCAAAATCCACGTCAAATCTGATGAGGAGGAAGGTCAGATAGGGACAGGGCAGGTTATCGACACACCTCCAAGAACTCCAGAGACTGAAAAGGGACAGTTAGAAATTAGGGCTGAAGTTCATGCAGAAGAAAACCAAGGGTTCGAAGTGCATGAACAGGACCAGATAGAGATAGACGAATGCGTTCAGGAAACAGAATTTGAAACAAACAAAAGTCAAAATCAGCATACACCTGAACAAGGCCAGCTTAGTAACCAGGCAGAAGAGACTGAAATAAGACCTGAACTAGTCAGACAGGAAGGGAAGAAGACAGCGCTGAAATAAATGTGCCACAACTGAATGAAAATAAACGACCATTAGAAGAAAGCAAAACAACAGTGCCAGTTAAAAGACTCAAAAAGAAGAAAAGTGAACCAAGATTCATAAAAAGACTGAGACTAAGACTGAAAACTGTAGAGGAAAAACTAGAAGACAGAAAACAGGCCTCCAGTGAAAAGCAGAAAGCTGGAGCCAAGCCTAAAAGAAGAAGTGTCCAAATAAAAAGACAAAACGAAAAATATCAGAATCCTGAGTGGACTTACCTAGTGTTAGAGGAATTTGAAAACCTTCAGATAAGTGACGAGAGTGATGAAGAACTGATTGCTTACCAAGTTTCCGAAGAAGATCCTACCTGAAAGTTACCTTGTGTAAGCAGCTTGTGAAAAAGGTTTCAAAGAGGGGTTGGAAAACTTCTTTTGAGCCACAATGTCTGATTCTAATGTGAATGGAAGACCTAGACGAAACTGTTGTAAAACATGCTGCAAAGTATTATTGTGTAGTGTAGCAATAGTACTGATATTATGGATAGGACTAACAATTACTATTCCGTTCATGATGAGTAAAGACACTAACCTGTACCCTACTAAACAAGTGACAAAAGACACAGAAGTTCTGCAAACAGAAGAGACACCACGAAGTATAGAAAGACATGAGAAAACACTTAGCCTTAGACAGACTAAAATGGACTTAGATGCATCAGATGAGGGAAGACTACATTATCACAGAATCAAAAACAGAACTCATTTAAATGTATTTGCAAACCTTTCAGTACACTACATAGAAGCCATGGAAATAGAAGACTGTTACGTTTGTATGAAGCTACCCACTTCTGTAGCTGAAGGTGTGACCTATCACCATTTACCCCTAACCTATGGAATTTCCTGTAGTATTTTAGCTAGCTTATTTTATAGAGGAACATTACAGTATTATTATTCTAATTCTGACGTAATCTTTTCTGAACTTCCTATACGTGGAAATCTGAATATTGTACATACTAAAAGTGACGTGACACGTTATATGGGAGAATACTTTCTGACAATAGGTACTATAGATTTAGGTGAAGCACACAGAGATAACTTGACCTGTTCATTACATGAACAAGAAAAATGTTTTTAAACATGGCAGAGAAAAGAAGGGAAAGTTTCCAAAGAAAGGCAAATGATAAAAAGACAGAAAACTCCTAAATGGACAGAAAACATGGAAAGCACCTCAAATGCTGAAGCTAACCCTGCTTTGTTGCTGGATTTCGAAAGAAAAGGGAAACTTTGTCTTCATAGAGAAAAGACTAGTTATTATAATAATATATTCATCGGTTCCAGTGAATGTGAACACAATTACAAGGTAATTGGAGGTTGGGGTTTCAAAAATGGGTCAGAACCTGTGTTTCCCGGAATTTAATTTTATATATGTGGAAACAAGGCTTATTTCAAATTGCCGGATCACTGGTATGGAAGCTGATATTTTGGAATTGTCTTCCAGAAAATATACCATGTGAATGAAGCCGCTGGAAGCAATGAAAATACTAATGGATTAGTGCGTAGTAAAAGAGAAAGTGTAGGAGAATTTTAGGTGATATACTTATTGCATTGATACCTGGAGTGGGAGTGGTTCTGAATACACACCGAATTTGCAAATTGTCTACAGTGGTGGATCGTTTATCAACTGACACTGCTGCTGGTTTCCTGCTGGTCAACACCGAAATGGTTGCGATCAGATCTATGGTTTTACAAAATCGACTTGCTCTTGATACCTTATTGGCAAAAGAGGGCGGAGTCTGTAGAATGTTGAAAGCGCAACATTGTTGCACTTACATTCCTGACAAAAGTGTTGAAATTAAGAAATATGTGCGAAACATAACTAATTTGGAAAAAGAGCTCAAACCACTGGAGGTTGACATTGCCTGGAAGAGACTAACTGATGGTCTCTCCTCTGTAGGTAGTTGGTTTTCTAACATAGGTAAAAGTCTTGTGAGTAAAATACTGATGCCAATAGCAGGAATAAGTTTAATAGTGCTAATAATAATAATTTGCTGTAAATGTCAAAAATGCTAAAAGAAGTATGCTGTGAATAAGAGAGGTGTAAAACGGAATGTTGTTGAGCTTGAAAAAGTTCATAGAAATCGAAATGGGTGAGCTGTGAGAAGTTGGCATCTGGTTCCATTAATAGTGATGATAGTAAATATCATCAAAGAGGGGATTGATGGAGCAAGAATTCGCATAGTTCGCGACTTGCTTGTATTCATGAACCTCGAATAACGTTAACGTCTTAACCAACATGTTTTGTCTTATTAATATTGCACTTATACACTACACGGGGGTCCCAGTGACGCTTGCCTATGTGTTTACTAATCCTAACTACGCTTGCATATTAAATGGTCGCTGCTTTGCGGGATTCTAGTCTGCGCATGCGTCGGTCATACCCATGTGATGTGACGCACTCGCAGTTCTGGAGGGAACTTGTGGCTAATGCGCAGTACAGCTAAAATGGCCGCTTTGTTTCTCACATGCTCTTCGCTTGCACTGCTGCTTTAGCCCAGCTGTTCGTTCTGCTTAACTCCTAATGCTATAGTTATTATAAAGTAAGGGATGTAGTATAGCCAATCATGGTATACAGTGTATTCATTTTTTCCCGTGTTTCTAAATTGTTTTCGCTTACTTTTCATGTAACATCTTCGGGGGCCTGGGAGAGAGGTTCTACTCCATCTTGGAAGCCCGTGCGGTACCAATCACGTGATGGGGAAAAAGAGAGTCATTCAGCAGTGGAACCCAGCCAACTGGCAGTCAAAGCAAAGATGCTCCTGGGAAACTGACCTGCGCCCCAGCGCGAAGATGCAAACTTGTACCTGCATTTGTTACATTGTAATGTTGTACTGTGTACTCTATTGTCTTCTTAAGCTCACATGCCATGGGAACTGGAATGTAAGGGGTGGGTTCAAATATTGAATATTAATCCTGAGAAAGTCTTAAAATCAGAAGGTACAATGACCTAACCACCTCCCGTGTCCAATCAGAATTTAGGGAACCATACACTTGCAACATTGGTGGGTGGTACACTGACCCGAAAACAGTATAACTAGCCTAGGTTTAGCGAGAGAAATTGCCCGACTTGTCCGAATAGCTGACCTGTCACTGACCTAACAAACTCTATAGGTGATTGATACAGAGAGCTGCGGAGCACTCTGTCCGTAATTTCCACAAACTCAGTCGGAGTTTGGAAACCTTAAGTGCTGGCGAAGCACTTTGCTGGTAGATTCGAGAATCCAATCGGGGTTATTGGCAAATTCCTTGCAGAGAGGGAGTAGCGCAGGCGTTGCATCCGAAGCTGCAGGTGTTGGTCGTACCCTTTGGTGAGCCCAGTCCTGATCCAAATTCTGGGGTTATCCTGTCCTGACTGTCCTGACTGTCCATGAGCTGTACCTGCTCGCCTACTGGCATCCTAAGTCCTTGAGGGTCCTTTCCCGCCTTTCCCAACTGACCCGTGGCCAGGGTTAGTCCCCATCCTGTTCTAGGTAAATATATTCCGTGTGGGTGTTTGTCTATCTGAATCTTTTCTCTCTCCCGTCTTAAATAAAGCAAATTTGCCTATGTCAATTTCCCTGTTTTTTTTAATGAATTTTGACTTTTCATGCAAAGTATTTACTAGCATGTTCCATATTTCTCCCTACCTTTAGTCGAACACTGAACTGTTTACATATATAGTATGTTCCATTCTTACCCTCCCTATAGAAAATAAGCACTTGTTGATATAGAAACTTTCATGAGTTTCGTTTTTCTTCTTTAACTGTTAAAATATTTGAAAGCTTACTTTGATTAGTATGTTCCCTTTCTCTACCAGCCTTTAGTAACATTGTGAAAGTCTGATAGACTAAAATAGCGTGTTCCTTATTTTTCCCTCCCTTTATGTTCTTCAATTTATAGATGCTTCTTACTGTGATTCATAGCTACATTATATTCCTAATCTTAGTTATTGATAGTCTGATCTGTGTAAATTTCATTCTCATGGCATATGATGACGAAAATTAATTAGATAAAGGTGTTGAAAACTTCTTGCGTTTGTGGTTATTACAAAAGTATAATCATTTTCAAATGTACAAAGTATCAAATGTATGTTGATTTGCCTATCCACTGATAGCTCCTGATCCATTGTGATCTTAGGTACCTGTTTCGAGGATTGGTAAGTCAGGTACACGTAAATAAATAAAAAGGAACAAGGATTACTGATAGGAGTGTGTAGGTTACCTGATTTATGAAATATAGTGATAAATACATTATGGGCCCAAGTGTGCATATTGGATAAATAAGAGTCGGGTGACCTGCGCGCTCTATCACAGACGCATCACTTTCCCTGCAACACTTTCAATGTATAGCATTACGCATCCAAAGGTACATTAAACTCAAAGTGTCACATTTTACATCTAAAGAGAACTAAGCTATTTCTACCATTTTTAAAAGTACAGTATTGTGGATTTTTATTGTTTGATGTCTTATGTTAAGTCTATGTAAAAATACTTATTTTTATACTACAACTTGTGTAGTGTCCATCTGTAGTGTTGTAACTGGGTTACTATATGTGTTCACAAATGCTTTACACACTGCCTCTGAGATAAGCCTGTCTGCTCGTGCCAAGCTACCAAGGGGGTGAGCAGGGGTTATCTTCGGAGTGTACCCCCCTTACCCAGACTAGACGCAAGGGTCCCTATTTGGTCAAAGGTACCTACCTCTGCCAACTAGAGACTCCCAAATCTAAAATTGGTGGGCAGCGGTGAGGATTCTGGACTTGCATTTGTGACTCATATACAGTGATTGGTGAACACTACTAGTGAGTGCAGACCAAACGCGACCACATACATTTTGGTAGATTGCTTTTCTTAGGATTTTCTATTTTTGCCAAGAACTGCCAAGCAGCATCCATAGCATCTGTTGATTTTGATTGGGAAGAGAAGAAACTAAAATGCTAAAATGTGAAACAGCTGACGCACTTCTGCAGGAGATTTAAAGTTGCTATGACCGGTCTCTCCAAGAAGGAGGAGTTCCAAAAGGCGCTGAGGGCCTGGGTCGAAGCAAGGAATACCCCTGAGAATGAGAAGGGGGCTTAAAATGCAGAAGAACAGCTGGAAGGGCTATTGGGTCTAGGGGGAGGAGAGCACTTCCCCAGCAGGTAGCAGCAAGAGCTGGAGTCAAGCACATGGGAAGAATATGTAACTTTCTTTTGCAGAGCAGTGGATGGTCGGGTGAAGGGTAGCAAAGTGAATGATTTTGAGGGGCTCTTTGATTTAATTGCATGGGAGCAATTGTAAAGTAATTGTTTTCCAGAGCTACGCCTGCACCTTATTGATAGCAATATGACTAACCCTAGGCAGCTTGCTGAGGAGGCGGACTGCTGAGTGAGTGCCCGGGTCCACAAGGGTCACGTGGGAGACTCCGCCAAGAGTGGGCAATGTCCCCTGCAGAAGAGTGGGGGGGGACAAGGGTAAACAGAGGGAGTTCCAGAAAGGGCCCCAAAGTAATCCCCAAGGGAATCAAGGAAAGGGTTCCCAGCCTCCCCCTGAGAAGAAGCCCGGGCCCGACAGGTAGGCCTGTTCACAGGGGACCCCTGAGGTGCTTCAAGTGTGGTGAAATGGGCCATACGTCTGTTGATCCCCAGTGCCCACTGTATGGAAAGACAGAACCCACTGGTGCTCCACCCCGGCAGATGGTGAGTGGGGCCCTGGGGAGGAGATGGGTGCCCAAGGTGGGTGGGGTCCCACAGAGATGTCCCTTGTCTCTTTAGGAGACTGTGAGGTGGTCTCCAGGACCAAACTGCCTTATAACACTAAAAAGTACAGGCAGTGGGTGACCATCAATGGCTATAGAGTGGAGGCTCTTTGAGACACAGGAGCCAGTGTGACAGCTGTCAAGTGTCACCTGGTGTCTGAAGAGCAGGTGGCCCCCAATGAATTTTACCCAGTTGTTGCCACTGACAACAACTGTAGGGTGGCTTAGGTTCCCTCTGGGTGGGGGGTCTCTGGTACTCTTCAAGTAGCCCTGAGGCCAGCCATGCCTGTTGACTGTTTGTTGGGGATCAATTTGGAGAGCTCCCCTGGGGCTAGAGTGGAGCGAAGTGCTCATTTGGAGAGGTTGGGTCTGCCTGGGTGGGCGTGTGTGACCACACGGTCCATGGCGGCCAGTAAGGGTGTTCAAGAGGACCTGGAGCCTGAGAGGGAGGCCCAGTGCCTGCCTTAAAGAGAAGAGGCAGGGGGCATGGGAAACAGGCCCCTGAAGTTCCCAAGGTCCAGGAGGGGGAATACCTTGAGGGGGATGCCTTAGAGCCTACAGGGAAACGGGTAGCTGAACTGGGGGGCCTGCCTGAGCTGACCCATTGGCAGCAGGAAGGGGGGACCCTCTAGGGAAGAGTTCTGTGCGGAGCAGAAGTGTCCTTCTCTTGTGGGTTTGCGGCAGCAGGCTGCAAACCAGGCAGCAGATGATCAGTCTGGATCACATTGGTCCTACTTGGGAAAATGATCTCCTGTATACTGAGGTTGCTGAGCCTGGGTCAGCCTGTGTGCTGGTGGAACCCCAGTGCTTCAGAGCCTTTCTACTGGGGCTGGCTCATGATGTGCTGTTAGCTTGACATTTGGGGCAGGACAAGACCTTTGAGAGACTTGCCACCCACTTTTATTGGCCCCAAATACGCAAGAGTTCAGACACTCATTGCAGGACCTGTCAGACCTGACATGCAAGTGGAAAGAGTAGGAGGAAGCAGAAGGCTCCTCTCCAGCCATTCCCTGTAGTCAGCACCCCCTTTGAACGGGTGGGTATTGACATTGTGGGGCCTCTGGACCCCAAGACAGACATGGGCAACAGGTTCATCCTGGTCTTGGTGGACCATGCCACCCGGTACCTGGAAGCCGTCCCTCTCAGGACAGTGACTGTCCCCGTGGTGCGACGGGCACTGATGGGAATTTTCTCCCATGTGGGGTTCCCTAGAGAGCTGGTTTCTGACCGAGGTACAAACTTCATTTCCAAGTATATGAAGTCCCTGCGGCAGGAGTGTGAGGTAACCTATAAGTTCACCACTCCTTACCACCCCCAAGGATATGGGTTGGTTGAGAGATTCAACCGGACCATACAAGGTATGATTATGGGCCTTAAAGGGAACATATGAGGCTTAAAGGGAAACGTCCTCTTACCATGCCTGCTCTTTGCATACCGTGAGGTGCCACAGAAATCTTTAGAGTTCAGCCCCTTTGAGCTTCTCTATGATCATCCAGTGAGAGGACCTCTGAGTCTGGTCAAGGAAGGCTGGGAGCAATCTCCCAGGAAACCTTCCCAGGATGTGTATAGCTACATGCCGGCCTTCAGGAACCAGACTAGGTGTTTCAGGCAACTTGCTGAGGTGAATCTGGAAGCCAGCCAGGAGGAGATGAAGCGGTGGTACGACCAGAATGCCACTCTGGTAGAGCTTCAGCTAGGTCAGAAAGTGTGGGTCATGGCCCCAGTAAAGCATTGTGTGCTCCAGGATAAGTGGACCGAACCATTTGAGGTGGTGGAGCGCAAACGTCCTGTTACCTACTTGGTGGACTTGCGGTCTCCCAGGAACCCCTTGCGGGTCCTGCATGTCACCCGCCTGAAGCCCCACTTGGAGAGGTCCGAAATGGGCATGCTCCTAGCAGCAGAAGCTGGAATGGAGGAGGAGACTGAGCCTCTTCCTGACCTCCTGTCAGCGACAGAGCAAGATGGGTCAGTGGATGGTGTAAACCTCTCTTCCACCCTGACCCCTGAGCAACAGAATGACTGTCACCAGTTGCTGGGAAAGTTTTCTGATCTGTTCTCCCTGATTTCCAGTGTCGCTGATTGATGCATCCATGATGTGGACACTGGAGATAGTCCTCCTGTGAAGCACAAATTTTACAGGGTGACTGACAGGGTGTGAGCGTGCATCAAGGAGGAGGTGGACAAGATGCTTGCATTAGGGGTGATTGAGTCATCTAACAGTCCTTGGGCCAGCCCAGTTGTCTTGATCCCAAAGGCTGCCGCACCAGGTGCCACACCAGAACTACGGTTCAGTGTGGACTACCAAGGACTCAATTCAGTCACGAGGACTGACGCACACCCCATCCCGAGAGGTTAGGGGCTGCCCGGTACCTCAGCACGTTTGATCTAACGTCTGGGTACTGGCAGATCACCTTGACTGATGGGGCAAGAGGGAGGTCAGCATTCTCCACACCAGATGGGCACTACCAGTTCCGGCTAATGCCCTTTGGGATGAAGAATGCCCCTGCCACCTCTCAGAGGTTGGTCAACAAGGTGTTGGCTGGGCTGGAAGAGTTCAGTGCCGCCTACCTGGATGACATTGCAGTGTTCAGCACCAGTAGGGAAGAACATCTGCGCCACCTCTGGGAAGTGTTGATGGCGCTGCGGAGGGCAGGCCTCACGATCAAGGCGAGTAAGTGCCAGATCGGTTCCCTGGTGTACTTGAGACACCAGGTTGGGAGTGGTCAGGTGGTGCCCCTACAGCCCAAGATTGAGACCATCCTGGCTTGGGAGCCCCCCAAGACCCAGACAGCGGTGAGAGCCTTTTTAGGACTCACTAGGTTTTACAGGAGGTTTGTCAAGGGGTATGGCAGCATTGTTGCACCCTTGACAGAGCTGACCTCCAGGAAGCAGCCCAAGAAAGTGATTTGGACTGACACCTGTCAGAAAGCTTTTGAGGCCCTGAAAACAGCCATGTGCGCGGCGCCCATGCTCCTACCACCCAACTTCTCAAAAGAGTTTATCATTCAAACAGACGCTTCAGAGCATGGTGTGGGGGCTGTTTTGTCAAGGATAAATGAGGAGGGCCTAGATCAACCCATAGCCTTCATCAGTAGGAGGTTACTTCCACGGGAACAGAGGTGGAGTGCGATTGAGCTTGAGGCATTTGCTGTGGTCTGGGCACTGAAGACGTTGAGCACATACCTGTTTGGGACTCACTTCCGGGTTCAGACAGATCACAGGCCCCTCAGATTGTTGATGCAGATGAGGGGTGAGAATCCAAAGCTGTTGAGGTGATTCATTTCCCAACAGGGGATGGGTTTCACGGTGGAACACCGCCTTTTTACAGAGCACACCAATGCGGATGGTCTGTCCAGATTTTTCCGCCTTAGTGATGAGAACTCCCAGGAGGTAGGGTAGTTCTCCCCACATTTCAGCTGGAGGGAACACATGTTAGGAATGGCACTGTTGGTGTGGGTCTCCCTTCCATTTTTTTGTTATTGCCTAATGTATTTTTGCTGGGTAGAGATGCTTTGGGCACTGTGCCACTGCTAATCAGTGCCATAGTGCAAGTGCTCCCTATGGTAAATTGATGTATGGATTAGTGACTCCATGATTGGCTCGTTTGGTTTACTTGTCAGACCTTAGTACAGTGCACTGAGTGTGCCCAGGGCTTGTAAATCAAATGTTGCTAATGTGTTTGCAGCACTGGTTGTGCCACCCACAGAAGCAGCCTGTAAAAGTGAGTCTCAGGTCTGCCATTGCAGAGCCTGTGTGCAGTATGGTACTGACATGTTGACTGGGCAAGTGCACCCACTTGCCAGTCCCTAAACCTTCCCTTTTCTGCATATTAGTCACCTCTATGGTAGGCCCAAGGGCAGGGTGCATTGTAGGTAAAAGGTAGGACATGCCCTGGTGTGTGTGGCATGTCCTAATAGTGAATTGCAGCCATTTTCGTTTTTCACTATTGCAAGGCTACCAGTTCCCCTTAGGCCAGAATAGGCAGTTAGATTCTATCACCTTATAATCCTAACTGACTCCGAGAACTAGGTAGAAATTCGAGTTTAGTATGCCTGAACTAAGAATGATAAAATACAGCTTTTAGTGAAGTTGGTTTTAACATTCTGCGTTTGAAAATACCACTTTTAGAAAGTAGGTATTTTCTTGCCTAACTATCCAAGCCTGCCTATGCTAAGTTTTGTATTCCTTGTCTGGAGTTTGAGTGACGGGCTGGGGGTTTCTAGGAGACAGGGTGAGTCAGAACAGGGCTAAATAGAGCTATCTGCATGTATATGGGTGGGAGGAGTTGCACCTGAGACCTGAATAGGGCTGTGCCTGCCTTCCACCATGCTGGCTCCACCTCCTGTGGTGCGTCTGATGTTCCTGAACCACACTGTCAAAGGAAAGGAGGAGTCTTATAAACAAAGTGCTCCAGGAGTGCACAGAACTGGTTTTGACTGGGTAAAGGTCCATTTGCCTTCAGAGGACAAAGGATTTGCTAGTATAAATATTGGGACCCAGACCCAAGAACTTTAGATCACTTTTGGGAAGCAAGAAGAATCTTTGCTGAGGAGAGGAACCAGAGAAACTAAGGAGTAGACTATCCCTAACTTCCGTGCTGTTTGAGGGATTGACCTGCAGTGGTTGCCTGACTGCCAAAGAAAGGAGAAAGGACTTTGTGCTACTTTAAAATTTACTTGTAAAGGATCTTCAAGGTCTTGCGATAGAGCTTGCCTCCTGCTGAAGTCTCAGGGACAAAAGACTTCACCAACCAGCTCCCCTCCCTTCCCTTGCTGGGAATTGAAGTGCCTGCTGTTGAGCTGGGCCTTCTAAGAGACTATGTGCCGCTGAGAGCTGGAAGCACAACTCAAGATGAAGAAGCGTGTCGCAGCCACAGCCATTGTCGTCGTATCACCTGAGAAGAGTGTCGCCGTCGGAGAAGAGTGTCGGCGTCGCATCACCGGATAAGCGTGCTGCCACTGTCGCCATTGCATCACCCGAAGTGCCTGGCATCAACGGAGAAGAGTGTCGCTGTCGCAGCAGACGCCGTTGCATCACCGCAGAAGCATGTCGCAGGGCCTGTCGCGGCTCAGAATAATCGTTGAGTCACCGTCAGGCGTGCACGCATCGTGTCGCATCAAGAAGAAGATTCCATTTTTGTTTCATTGCACCGGATCTTCATCGCATTACGGCGCTGCTGGTTGCATCGAAACCGACGGATCACCTCTCCATGCAGAGAAGAACCAACACATCCCCTACGCAGCAGTAGGAACCAGACGCATCACTGTTCTTGCGTGTAAGGAACCAATGCATCACCTTCCCTGCAACACTTTCATTGTATAGGTTACGCATCCAAAGGTACATTAAACTCAAAGTGTCGCATTTTACATCTAAAGAGAATTATGCTATTTCTACCATTTTTAAAGTACAGTATTGTGGATTTTTGTCGTTTATGGTCTTGTGTTAAGTCCATATAAAAATACTTATTATTATACAACAACTTGTGTGGTGTCCATCTGTAGTGCTGTTACTAAATGTGTTCACAAATGCTCTACACACGTGCCAAGCTACCAAGGGGGTGAGCAGGGGTTATCCTAGGAGTGTACTCCCTTACCCTGACTAGATGCAAGGGTCCCTATTTGGTCAAAGGTACCTACCTCTGCCAACTAGAGACCCCCAAATCTAACAAATGTGTGTGCAGGGACCTGGAAGACCAACTTGCAAAGGTGGGACTACATGGGTCATCCCACAGAGGAATTGGCACAAATGGTAGTGGCGCTACAGGATGACTACAGATCCCTGGTCCAAATCGAGGCCATGCCAGGGCACACTAAAAGAACAAATAGGGCAAGCTATATGAGATGCTTTTGTGGGTTGCCTGGAGGGGGGAGAAGGGGCCAATGGTGGATCTACAAAGTGTCCAGAAAGGGAGGAGGAATGACAGAAACACTAGACAACATTGCACAGCCATTCACAGAACACCTAGAACAGTTATATCAGACAAGGTTCGGGGAGGTCAGGGACGAGGTGAACGGTTTCGCCTGGGATATCCTGGTGCCAAGACTTGGCAATGATACCAGACAATCCCTGGAAGGCAACATAACAACAATGGAAATATCAGAAGCCATGGCCCAGATAAAGATCAGGAAGTCCCCAGGACCGAATGGTTTCCCGTCAGAGTTCTAACAGTGTGTGACATCCTATATTGTGGGCCATCTGCGGGGCATGCATTGCAAAGCTAGGGAGCTGGGTGTACTGCCCAAAGACCTGCGCCAATCTAACATTGTTCTAATCCACAATGAATTTAAACCACCAGATGAGTGTGCCTACTGTAGGCCCCTCTCACTTTTGAATGTGGAGAACAAGGTACTGGTAAAGTTACTTGCAAACACATTGATTTGGGTAGTGGGCTTGGTGGTTGCTCTGGATCAGTCTGGCTTTTTTCCCTACAGGTGTCAGATGACCGAAAGCCTCGAGTCCTCAAGGCCTAGGAATGGTGCCAGAAGTAGGCTAGCCTACAGGAAGACCGCTTCACCATTAAGTGCATTAGGCTTGGGGGTACTGGACTATGCTATCCCACAAAGCTTGCTTAGTACTAGGTTTGTGGCATAGCAGAATGCTTTGCAGCCGTAGCGTAAGACCATTTACTGTGTAATCACAAGGAGATGATGGACGGAGCGCTGAAACTTTCAGACACTCACCCCCAGTCACAGATCTGGGTTGAATCCATCATAGTTCTTTAGGTCAGTTTGCCACCTCAGTTCAGACCCGGCTGTATGCAAATCAGTCTTGACCCTGTGACTCATGAGAACAGTCTAGCCCGAACTGCCAAGCCAGGTCTTCCCTGAACTGGAAATAAACATCCTGGGATCGGTTTCGTGGTAACACCCCTCAACAGTCAGGCTAGCTTGAATCCAGTGGCAAAGTGAGCAAGGGACCCATGTCTGGGCATACCCTGCCAACTGAAAGCCCGAAACCAGTCCTAGGATACTTGTTTCCAGTCCAGGGTGGACCTGGCATGGCAGTTCGGGACTATTCCTATTGGGCACAGGGTCAAAACTGATTTGCATATGGCTGGGTACAAACTCGAATGGCATGATGAGCAAACAAATGATGGATTTAGGCCCAGATCTCCGTACTGGGGTTAATGTATGACATTGTTCTGCATTCTGTCCATCAATTGTTCTATTTGCATTTGTCACCCTGAGTGGGACAGGTATGCCCAAACGTGGGTCCCGTGCTCTCCATGCCACTGGAGTCAAGCTGTCCTGGCTGATGAGGGCTGAAAGCCCAAAACTGATCCTAGGATGCTTGTCTCCAGTCCAGGGAAGACCTGGTCTGGCAGTTCGGGCTGGACTGTTCCCATTGTGTACAGGGACTAGGCTGATTTGCATATGGCTGGGTCCAAACTGGAATGGCATGATGATCAAAAAAACGATGGATTTAGGCCCAGATCTCTGTACTGGGGTGAATGTATGACATTGTTCTGCATTCTGTCCAGCAATTGTTGTTTTTGTATTTGTCACCCCTAGAGGGACGGGTATGCCCAGACGTGGGTTCCGTGCTCTCCATTTTTTTTTTTGTAAATATATTTTTATTGCAGATAAAATTCACAGTTGTACATCGGTCAACAATAATGCAATCGGTGATGGTAGCATCGAAGTTGAGGTAGTACTGTTACAGGGCCATTCAGCCCACAACCCGGGGGTCGGGCGGCAATTTTTAACTTAACGATGAGCGTGGGTCCTGTAGTCAACCAGATACGACCAGTTATGAAATAAAATTTCACACCTGCTTTTCTAAAAGAAAGAAAAAAAAAACCTCCACCCAACCCAACAAAACTCACTCAGAGGTCTAGTGGCTGAGCAACAGGTTCGATTTATCAAGAGCTTATTAGGAAGCTTGAAAGTGCTCCCTCCTCCCTCTTTCCACCTCCCTCCTCCCCCCCATGCCATCGGTGCTTAGTTAGATTATCAGAAAGCATATGGTAGGAAACATTTCGCAGTCTGGGGGAAATGCAGTATACCTGTCGTATCACGGGGACGTAGGCTGCTCATTGGCATTACTGTCCGTGTCGCTAGGCGTGCTATGATCGCGTAAGGACTGCACCAGTGCTTCCCATGCTTGCGCTGATTCCAACGTCCTCTCATTCTGCTGACGCCTCGCTAGTTGATATCTCAGGGTGCTCTCACCCTCAGCCCATTTAAGGAACTCGTTACGCCATTTAATGCCCGTTGGACCAGCTCGTGCCTTCCAGTGTCACGTTATTTCCCGTTTTGCCGAAAGCAATCCCATGTCAATGAATTTGCTGGTAACTTTCGTTTTGGGGGTATGCGGAAACCAATGTAAGATCCCTACTGCGATGTCGAATTGCAGGGTCCGCTATGTAACCCTGTTAAGGGTGTCCCCTATCATTGTCCAGTAGGAGGACAAAGCGGGGCAGGACCATAACATGTGGCTTAGATCTGCTCCAATCGTCCGGCATCTAGGGCAGTCCGCAGCGTCAGAGGCAAAGTACTTTTGTATCTTCTCCGGGGTCAGGTATGCTCGTTGTAATATATAAAAGTGGACCAATTGGAACCAAGCGTTGCGCGTGCTCTTCCAAGTTCGGCGCATCAGCTGGGCCCACGTGGTCTCCGGGATGTCTCTCCCTATATCTGCCTCCCATTTGGCCTTGAGTGTCTCCAATGGAGGCAGCCTCTCTTTAACCATCCTGGAGTATAAATACGTTACAGCTTTAACCATTCCCGCTGCCATCATGACATACTGACATGCCATAGACGTCTGTGGTTCTTCAAGACCGCTCTGCCAGTGTGCCTGAAGTGCCCTCGTGATCGCCGCGTGTAGCAGGAAATCGCCCTTGGGGACGTCGAAGCGGTCCAGGATTGCCTGAAAGGTTAACAGCACTCCGTCTTCGTATAGGTGGCCGACAACTTGTATGACCGCGTCCTCCCAAGCTTGTAATTGCGACCAGTCCACACCATGAGGTAACGCTGTAAGCATTCCCAATGGGATTTTTGGGGCGGTTCATTCCTGTCTCGCGCTGCATGCGGTTCCAGCACGATCTGATAGTGCGTTCCTCCTGAGTGAGGTCCCTCATTGCTAGCCTCTGCTGCAGTGCGATATAAGAAAGAACGTGTCTGGGTATTCCCAGCCCCCGTTCCTCCTCTGGACCTCGAAACTCCCGTGCTACCTCCTGAGTGTATGTCTGCAGTTGAGCAGCTAAGTAGTATGTTTCAAAATCGGGAACAGCTAGCCCACCCTCCGCTTTAGGTCTCATCAAGGTCTTAAGCGCAACTCTGCGGCGGCCAGGTCCCCAAAGGAAAGCCACAATTAGTGATCTCAGGTTCCGGAATACGGCAGGCGGGATCCAGATTGGAAGCGTCCTGAAGTAATAGAGTAGCCGGGGAAGCGCCACCATCTTTAGCAGCGCTATACGTCCTGCCACCGACAACGGCAGGGTAGCCCAAAAGGACATGCTACCCTTTAGTGCCCGAACGCACCGGGATATATTGCCCTCCAGAACGTCAGCAGGGCAGTGGTAAATATAAACCCCCAAATATTTTAGGCAGCTGGGTGCCCATCTGATTGCCCTAGGTGTGTCGGGCTGGGGTTCCCCTTTGCGAACTGGAAATAAGCAAGTTTTCGACCAGTTCACCCTGAGGCCCGATATTTTACCAAAAGCAGTGAGTACAGCGTCGGCACCAGCCAAGGCCTCCTCAGCATCCTCCAGGAAAAGCAACAGGTTGTCGGCGTACAGGGAAATAAACTGTTGCCCCAATAAGGTCCTCAGTCCTCCGTAGTGGGTCCCGGTGCGAATTGACAACGCCAGGGGCTCCGCCGCCAGCGCAAAGAGCAGCGGGGATAACGAGCAGCCCTGCCTCGTACCTCGCTCCACCGGATATTGCTGGGAGATCAGCGGTCCTGATCTTACCCTCGTCATCGCAGAGGCATAGAGCACTGTTGTCCAACGCAAGAATCCCTCTCCTACCCCATAACAACTAAGCACTCTACGGAGGTACTCCCACTCTAGAATATCAAAAGCCTTCTCCAGGTCAATCGAAAGGATCATGGGTTGGGGAGCCTCGTCGTGGCCCTCTTCCAACAGGCGGAGTAGGTGACGGATGTTCATTGAAGTGTTTCGCTTGGGAATGAACCCCGCCTGGTCCTTGTGTACCAGGGAGCCCATGTGTCCCAGTAGTCTTGACGCAAGGATGCTGTTTAATATTTTATAATCTTCCGTGAGCATCGAAATCGGCCTATAAGACGCCGGGACGCCACTCTCCCTGTCGGGCTTAAGCAGGGGGACTACTAGGGCCTCACGCATCGAGCCCGGGAGGCGCCCCAGGCGTTTCGCCTCCTTGTATACTATCAACAGCCGCGGGGCCAGGAGGTCGACATAGGTGGCATAGAACTCTACTGGAAGCCTGTCCAATCCCGGAGTTTTGTTGCGTGCCATCCGTTTTATGGCACTGCGGATCTCCCCTAGTTCTACGTCTTTCCCCAATTCCTTTGCCTGTTCGGGTTCCAGAGTAAGGATGGGCAAATCCCGTAAGAAGTTATCAATGGGGGAAGTGTCCGCTATCATCCTACTTTGGTACAGGTCTTCGTAGTAGTTCATAAAACAACTGAGGATTTCGGGCTGGGTATAGACCTCTACTCCCTCAGCGTCCCGCATAGACACCGTGGGAGAGGTGCACCTCATGGGGTTAGCTAGCCAAGCCAGGAGCGCCCCCGTTTGTCATCCTCTGCTAGTGATCTGGTCAGGTAAGTTTTATAATCAAAACTGCGTAGTCTTTCAACTTCAACAGCTACAGCTTCTTTCGCCGCTGCTGTCTGCTGTTGAAGCTCCGGGCGGCCGGGCCGTAAGAGCTCCAACTCGCGAAGTTTCCGATCTGCCTTTCCGAGGTCCTCTAAAAGGACTCGTCGCATCCCCACTTTCTTAGTAATGCAATAGCCTCTCACTACCACCTTAAAGGCGTCCCACTCCGTGGCCCTTGCCCCAGTCGTGCCCTCATTCTCCGCGAAGTAGGCGGTGATTCGGTCTTCCAATTCGCTCCGAAACAATAAATCCTCTAGCATTTCGGGGCTCAACCTCCAAGTTGGGACACAGGGGGTGCCCGGGAACCATCTGAAGTCGGCCAGAAGAGGGTTGTGGTCGGAAATAGTCCTCGTTAAATACTCGGATCTCGCAGCCGAGGATAGCAATTCCGCCGATCCCAAGAACCCATCCAGCCTCACATGTAGTTCATGCATACCAGAGAAATGAGAGTAGTCCCGGGTATACGTGTGTTGGGCCCGCCAGATATCGGTCAGTCCCCATTTAGTCTGCCATTCCTGTCTACCCCTGGCTACCCGGCATGTTGGTGAGTCCGCCAGGGGAGGGTGAGATCTATCAAGATCTATGTCCACCACCGAGTTGAAGTCCCCTCCGATCAAGAGTGGCCCTGTCAGATAGTGAGCCAAGGAGCCCAATAGCGCCGCGAAGAAGGCCAGCTGGTCCACGTTGGGCGCATAAATGCTGCAAATATTTATATCTTTTCCCCCCAATTCACCCGCTTTGGCCAGAAACCTCCCTTCCGGGTCCACAGTATGTTTCGTAACCTGCAGGGGGACCCCAGCCCGTACCCAAATCAGCACGCCTCTAGCATAGGCCGAGTATGTGGTGTTGTATACCTGTCCCCTCCACCTGCGCTATAAGGCTAGTCCCTCTGCTTTCGTGAGGTGCGTTTCCTGCAATAGCGCAATCCGTACTCCCCCACTCACTAGGTAAGCGTGTATCTTGTGGCGCCTGGACATGGAATGCAACCCGCGCATGTTCCAGGTAATGCATTTCAAAGTGGATAGGTCAGCCATTGTCGCATTGCATCCTGCCATTTCTCCCCCAGTCGTGCTCAAGTAAGATCAAACACAGTAGTCGCTCTGCACCAATGGTGTACCCACTCCCCAACAACAACAATTCAACCCCAAACCATGTCTCCACCCCACCCTCCCCAGAACAGGTCCCAAAGATTGCAATCTAGTTTCCATCCAAACTGTACCCAGAAAATCGAAAACTATCCTGACGGTAGCCACTGCAGGCGTGCCTTAAGGGCAATATGGGGGTCGAGCACAGACAGGGGGCCTCCCCACGTCCAAGCTACCTAATTGCGATCGAGCCATAAATATCGAGGGCAAACACAGGACTTATCCCCAACCCATCCATCATCCAATTATCCAACATTCCCCGCAAGGGCTCGCCCCCCTTCCCACCACCCACTCCTTTGTTGGAATCGGCTCACCCGAAATCACCCTTGTCCATCAAGCAGTCCCTCTGCCGTCTCTGGGGTGATCACAGGAAGGGGCACACTATCAGTCTCGGAGTCCTCCGTGTCCGTGCGGTCCTCACCACCGCCAGGAGTGGGTTCCGTGCTCTCCATGTCACTGGAGTCAAGCTATCCTGGCTGAATGCCCGAAACCAGTCCTAGGATGCTTGTTTCTAGTCCAGGGAGGACCTGGCCTGGCAGTTCTGGCTGGACTGTTCCCATTGGGCACAGGGTCAAAGCTGATTTGCATATGGCTGGGTCCAAACTGGAATGGCACGGTGAGCAAAAAAATTAAGGGGTGAATGTATGACATTGTTCTGCATTCTGTCTATCAATTGTTGTTTTTGCATTTGTCACCCCGAGTGGGACAGCTATGCCAAGACGTGAGTCATGTGCTCTCCATGCCACTGGAGTCAAGCTATCCTGGCTGATGAGGGTTGAAAGCCCAAAACCGGTTCTAGGATGCTTGTTTCCAGTCCAGGGAGGACCTGGCCTGGCAGTTCAGGCTGGACTGTTCCCATTGGGCTCAGGGTCAAGGCTGATTTGCATATGGCTGTGTCAAAACTGGAATGGGATGGTGAGCACAACAATGATGGATTTAGGCCCTGATCTCTGTACTGGGGTGAATTTATGACATTGTTCTGCATTCTGTCCACCTATTGTTGTTTTTGCATTTGTCACCCCGAGTGGGACAGGTTTGCCCAGACGTGGGTTCCGCGCTCTCCATGCCACTGGAGTCAAGCTATCCTGGCTGATGAGGGCTGGACTGTTACCATTGGGCACAGGGTCAAGGCTGATTTGCATATGGCTGGGTCCAAACTGGAGTGGCATGGTGAGCAAAAAAAGATGGATTAAGGCCCAGATCTCTGTCCTGGGGTGAATGTAAGACATTGTTCTGCATTCTGTCCATCAATTGTTGTTTTTGCGATGTAATCAATCTGCCAGATCTGGGCTGGTAATTTTCCTCTGCCTAGCTGGCCTCTCACTATCTGTGGGACTGGTCTATGTTGGGAATGCTGACAAACAGGACATTGTAAGATCACAGTTTTAATCAGATCTAGGGGAATGTATATCCCTCTATTCTCTGCCCACCTGCTAGTAATCTTTTCTCCAAAGCGTCCACACTTCTGATGTGCCCACTTCACAATCCCAACCAGGTCAGAATCTTGCGTTACCACCTTAGCCTCCAAAATCTTAGCTTTTTCTTCTGTGAGGGAATTAAACCAGCGGTCGAGTGGGTCTGTGGAACAGTGTGCATCTACATGATACACTGTAACTGTGCTTTGTGGCAACATGGTCCAGATCTCTTTCCACACTTCCTTACCCCACACTTCTTTTGAATATATCATCCTGTTATGAGAAAGCCACTTGGGAAGCCAAGTGGCTAACCCATTGTCAGTGGAACACGAGTCAGTGTACATATGACATTTTCCTGGCAATTCTTGTTTCACAGCTGATACACAGCATATAGTTCTGCAAACTAGCTACTCTTTCCCTCTCCAGTGGTGGTCAACAATTTATTGCTTACAGGATTGTATGACATCGCCTTCCAGGGCATTTTAGCCCCAACATACCTGGCTGAACCTTCAGGAATATTTCAAAAGAAGGGAGGCTAGCGGACACTATTTACCACTCAGGATGGTGGAAGGTCCAGTAGCAGCAGGGTGTCCGTACACAGTACTGGAGTTGCAAAAAAGGGGGGGGGTTGCTGCACTGTTCCTATTGAGAGATAAGGTAGGGGGGAAGGATTTGTCTGGCGTGACCAAGGGTGTTCCAATGATACCCTGGGGCATCCATTATGTTGGACGTAATTGCCTCACACACCCAGAAGGGTGTCATGCTTCATCATTGGCGGTTGCTCCTCGTCGGGGAGGCGGTGCAATCCCCGACGGGCTCACCTCGAAGAGGGGCTCTTTAGCGGAGATCTTTTTTCCAACAGCCTTGTGGTGAGGTGGGGGTGTGTGGGCAGATGGTATACTCCTGTGATGGGATGATTAAAATGTAGCAAAGGGTACCGGAATTGATTTTATTCTGGGGGTCCCTTGGCTGCAATTAAAAAGTGGGGCTAGCTCGCTAGGTGTCAACTATTTAAGGTTGTGTGACCCTAGAGGAGACTAGTAGTGAGTGTGGTCGACATGTTTCTCGCTATGGGTGGATTACCCGCGATTCTTCAGGACCTATATATAAAAAAAGTGAAGTGAAAAGACAACAACAACATGCTAGTATCATATGTGTTGTGTTACCTCAGTGGATTCTCCTATGCCTGTACATAGAGAAGGAACAAGGAAACAACAGTAATTTACATTCAATACAGATATGCAAGTCACAACATTTGCCAGAGGAAGTAAAAATATTGCCATGCTGGTGGTACTAGGAGTGATTCTGCATAACCACCGCATGCCCTGTGTATTGAGCGTGCAATGTTCAGGGTGAAGAGCACACGCAATAACTCTATCTGTGGCAGGGTCTGTGGTTGGTGAAGGTGAGGGTTAAAATCAATATTTAAAAAGTATTAGGGTTAAAAATGCAGCAGTCCTAAAGTGATTGCCTGCCTATAGTGTGTTGGAAAGATAGGCAGGTCTCATGTGAAGACACCATTTATAGCAGTAGCTCGATGCAGTAAAAAACTCACACTGTGATATGTAAAGCATTACCAATGATACACTTATATGCTGCCCTACTCACCTAATGGTCATAAACTAATAGCCACATGAGGGTTCGGCGGGGCAGTACCTCAGAGCTGAGCCCAAAGGTTTAATAGCTGGTGTAGGGGAAGAGGTAGAAAAACGCGCCCCTTAGTAACTGCCAGAAGGCTCAATCGATATGCAGGCTGATGGTCATGGTGCCCGCCCTCTATTATGCGCTAACGCACTCCCCTCCAGTCCTCCGTGTCTGTGCCCAGTGACCTACCCATTCCCGCCGAGCTCGAGTAGATGTCTGAGCTCGGCGGCGCGGGTCATTTAAACAACACCGGAGGACCGGCGCGCCCAGTCGAGTCTCCGCCTACCGCCATAAGTCACATGGGCGAAGCCGAATACGTGGCGGCCATCTTAAAAGGGTGCAGGTTTGAGGAGTTACTCAGGCATTTACTCTTGTCTTTGTGTTTATACGCCGCTGATTTGAGCACGTACCAACCTCGATTGCGGGGAGTAGTATACAGTAAAATTACGGCGGTGAAGACCTGTAATTGGGGTATATTGGGGGGTGTCATGAATATTCAATATCTGGCGTTGTGTGAATAGGGTCGGGCCGATTCGTGTATAAATATTTGGTGGCCGTTGTGTTGGGGGGCTCAGGGACTTCGCCCATCTATGAAACAAGCCATACAAGAATGCATTGGCCACCGCCATAAGTCACATGGGAGAGGCCGGTTGCGTGGCGGCCATCTTGAGATGGTGCAGGTATGATTACATGTGACCCCTATTCATAGTATGGTCTTACTGCTCGTGTGGTAGAGGACAATTGGCAGTGGAAGGGTCAAGGTTGTCAGTGGCGCTGAATAGATGGGAGTGACTACGGGTAGGCTAGGCTTGTAATAAGTGCTAAAGTCAGATTCTTATCCAGGAATGTGGCTGATCAAGGCAACTCATGGTGCGGCTCCAAGTATTATAATGAGTGCCAGGGTATATCTTCATTGAGACCCTGTTTATCAGAGGACAAACGATGTACCCATCTCTGTTCTTTGTTGAAGAGGGCTCTAGTAGGGCAGTTGGGGCTAGATTCCAGAACTACCCACTTCATGGAGTTTTCATCGTGGTCGGACTCCACATAATGTTTGCACATTTTAGTGTGGGTCTTTTTGCAGCGAAAATTGCTGCGATGTTCTATAACCCCCCCCCTTTTTTGCAACTCCTGAACCTTCAGGAAACCACACAAGCTTTCTTTCCTCTAAGGACAATTCTTCAAATGACCTACCCCACATCACAGGAGACTCCTGTATCTCAGGTACATCATTTAACACCTCTGTATCTCCCATTGGGGCTTGCGCCACCTGCTCATGCAACACCGCAGTGCCTTTGGGACCTACTTGGGCCCTATCCTGTATGTACCACATCATTTAATTATGCTTGCGCATATTTAATCCAAACAATGGTTCAATAGTATTTAAGGAATTACAATTGCACAAACAAATACTGGCAATAAACAACTATTTAAGACAAAAAACATCAGTGCACACATGAAAAAAGTGGAAAATAGAAAAATCTGAAAAAATATAACAAAGGCCCATATAGGAAATATCTGGAAAAACATACAAAATGTATTAAATCAAAATAGATTTATATTGTAGCGCTCAGACATATAGACTGGTACATATAACATTTGATTATAAAATACAATACAAGACCAGACAGGTGGCTAACAGAAGGGGTTACATAAAAGAGGAAGTTTCAGAACAACACTGAAACTACAACAACCATGGCAAAGCATCCTCCATTAATTGTGGCCACAGTTGCGTCAACGGCGTTTCGACCTTTGTTATAAATACACGGTCATCATCAGGACATAGAATTTAGCTGAGCATCCAAACAAACAATCTATAGAATACAAAAATGACATATATATATATTTGTTTAATTCTTGAATTCTATATTCCTAAAAGCGGGCAAGAAACAATTTAGAGGAAAGATTAGGTCATAGACCCAAAACATATGGTGATATCTTTAAGAAAAGCGACATCACCACACCCATTGTGAAGACAAAAAATATTTATTTTTAGATCACAAGTGAAGAAAAGCGAGTAAATGTGAAGAAAGAGAAATTAGCCATCGATTTCCCAAGCTAATGATACTGCAAGGGAGTGTAATATAAACTCCTCTTACTTTCAGTCACCAAATGGAACAAGCATGGCAATTGCCAATATGTGGGGGGAACTAGGAGCAGAACAGAAAGTCAAATAAATCTGCCGCTCAAGTATAATTACTTGTCAAAAATAAAACAATTAATTAGAGCCGCGGTCAAAAGTAGGGTAACTTACATGTTAATGAAATGACGGGTAGTTGAAAACAATTTATTCAACTCAAATTGCTATATTGCCCCCGTGGCTGTGGAAAATAGAGAGGACAAGGGATAAAGAATTGTGAATCAAAAGGGCCGTCCCAGGGGCGGCTCTAGACTCATAGCGGCCCTGGGTAGGCAGCGTAGGTAGGGGGCCCCGGAAGAGGGGGTCCAGGTGGGGCGGAGCACAGAGGCCAGTGAAGAGGGGGGTCAGGGTGTTTGGAAGTGGAACAGAGCAGGAGGCCGCCAAATCCCTGCCAGGGGCCGCCACGCAAATATGTATCCATCCTCAGAGGATTATTAAATTAAGGATATATATTGGCGTGGTGGCCCCTGGGGTTTGGCGGCCCTGTGCAGGTGCACAGCTTGCACATGCCTAAGGCCGCCCCTGGCCGTCCAGTGACAAAAGCCGACAGCCAGACAAATAACCAAAACAACATCTCGTGGTCTAAGCAAACCATCTTAAAATCAAAACATAACAGGAAATTACTAATACAGCGCAGGTCTACAAAAGGTCTTAATCGATATATTGAGGGCAAAAAGGAATGAAGCATCTTTTACCTGCTTTAAATAAATCCGGCAAAATTAGCCACGGGATAGGAGAACCATTCTCCTCTATGCTTCCATCAAGCGTGCGGGCTGAAAAAGGGCTAAATAAACATTCCCTTAATATAACGGCTTCCTACTCCATTGATAAAATATATATATATATATATATATATATAGACAGGGCCCCATAGGTAACTAGAAATGGCCATGATTTAAAATAGTCTGATTTCTACACCCGCTGGAACTCACCGGAATCGTCCCGTCATGTAGCAAAGAAGTTCAGAAGCACTGATCGCCTCCATGCGGCGTTTATAAATACTCTAAAACACCGGACGGCAAGAAGCCGGAAGCAGTGATTAGCAGCTAAGAAAGTAAGAGTGGACTCGCTCACACGAACCTTCCACAGCCGCGCCATCTGTGAAAAGAAGGTTAAACACTATCGGCCACATGCATCAAAGTACGGTTTTGCGATTCCTTATTTGCGATTTTTAGGGAATCGCAAATAAGGAATCGCAAAATGGGATGCATGATTAAGGGCCAGATGTAGGTGGCCATTTAAGGACCGGTAAAGGCCGATTTCGGCCATTACCGACCGGTAAATGGTCATTCCTGATGTAGGGGCCCTATTTTACCGATTCGGTAAATTTACCGAATCGGTAAAATACCAAATCGGTATTTTTACCGATTCAGTAACTTCCTAGTGTAGGTGGGAGTCTTCTGAGTCCCACAGGCCTTACAAAATCGGTATTTTACCACCCAATCCAATTGGGTGGTAAAATACCGAATCCAGGTGTGCATGCACATGTGTGCATGCACACCTGTGCCATGTGACAGACAGACATGCCCTTAGGGCATGTCTGTGTGCCACATGTCACACGTGCCTGAATTCGGGGTGCTAGAGGGAAGTGACACCCCCTGCACCCTTGCAACATTCGGTATTTACCGAATCGGTAAATACCGATTCGGTAATGCCCATTGATTCTTATGGGCTTCAATGCCCATAGAAATCAATGGGCATTACCGATTCGGTATTTACAGAACCGGTAAATACCGAATCAGAACGATTCGGTATTTACCGAACCTGAAATACCTACATCACCCCCCCTCCATTTTACCACTTCTTAAATACCGAGTCGGTATGATTCGGTATTTATGAAGTGGTAAAATGAATTTACCTACATCGGGCCCTTAAATCGCATAATATTTGCGATTCGGTAAAAATCGCAATTTTTACCGAATCGCAAATATTATGCGAATTCTAATTTGCGATTTCGCAATTCCCATTGATTCCTATGGGCCAAAAGGCCCATAGGAATCAATGGGAAGGCATTGACATATTGCGAATTTCAATTAGCGATTCGCAAAATGTTAATGCATTCCATGGGTGCAGGGGGGGTCCAAAGGACCCCCCCTGCACCCCTGAAATGTATTTTGAAGTGCATGTTTCACACACACACATGTCCTAAGGACATGTGTGTCTGTAACATGACAGTGTTTTAAAATGCAATTTTCGCAAATTACCACGAGGTTCACCCTCGTGGTAATTTGCACCCCCTAATTGCGAATTCGCAATTTGAAACACAATCATGCATTGCTTTTAAGGAATCGCAAATTTGCGATTCCTTCAAAGCAATCACATTTTTGTAAATCGCTAAAAATAGCGAATTTCACAAAAATGCATGATGCATCCCAAAAACTTATTTAGGAATCGCAAACGGCCGAATTTACCGATTCGCACCGTTTGCACTTCCTAAATAGGTTGATGCATGTGGCCGTATGACTCTGGTGTTTTCAAGCCACAGAAAAATATTATCCACGAAGGGAAACAAAAGAAACAGGGGGCCAAAAATTATTACCCTCCAGTAGTCATATCTCCTATGTTTCTGGCAACTTGATGAGGTAATCAATATGAACAGATATGAATATAGAATAGAAAACCAGCACTTATCACCCAAAGTGCAAGCTTATAAAATTATAATCATAGTGGAAAGACAGTTCATTATTAATTCAACATATTTTCACAATTACCTAATAGTGATGAATCTATGTCGGTTAAAATTAATTTCTCAAAACCTTTAAGCAACTAAATTGCTAAAACAAACTTAAACATTTAAACATAATACACATCATTACATAGACAAAACATATTACAAATATAACAGGCAATAAATGACAACTCAATATACAGAATAATGGACTCCAATCACATAATTTTGTCCTATTACTATACACAACCATGAGTAGTACATTTAGTAGCTTAATTAGGACTTTTCACAGTTGTATTTAATTATTTATAGAACAATTTCCATAATCTCAATTTTCAAGATGCAAAAAAAGACAATACCCAATGTCACAACTTATTGGCACCAACATAAACACAAAATTACAAACAAACATTGTTTAAAATGGGTTTTTTGTTTTTTTCAAGCATTTCAGGATACAAGAAAAAATAACATTCTAGTCTACAGCTAGCGCACAATTAAAATTTAAAAACACAAGAAAAGATAATAGATGTTCTTGTCTGTGACTAGCGCACAAATTAAGTTTCCTCATTGGGGGACAGTACATGATGTCAAAGAATGAATCTACCCAATATCAGATGATGTAACCTAAGCGAGTAACTCAATTCTTATCCAAATGTTAAAGAATGGCATTCCTCCATTGTGTTAAGACCCTTGTTGATACTATCACAACAAAGGATCCAACGGCATTCACTTTTATTCAAAATGTTAGAAATATTGCCACCTCGCGGGGGAGTCCGTGTAACTTCAATTACTTGCCACCGTATATCAGAGGGCGCATGGTTCAGTTGCAAAAAATTAGCTACTAAAGGCGCATTCTCTGTTTTACATTGGATGCGACTCTTATGTTGGCCCAGACGTAGTTTAATTTTCTGTGTCTTTTGACCAACATAAATAAGGTCGCAAGGTCACCAAACTGCATACACAACATTTTGCGTGTTGCAATCGGATTGGTCCCGCAAATCATGACAGATATTTGCATGAGCAAATTTTTTGTATTGAGGCTAGAGTCACACATGAGGCAGCCACCACATCTGTAGTGTCCCCCAACTTTATTCAAACCCCAAATAGTTGTTAGATTTGGGGGTTCAATACGAGTCAATGCCGTTCGAACCAAATGATCTTCCCTCTTTTGTATGAAAAATGGGGCTGTTCATTGGAGATTCCCGTGGACATGACCAAAGGCCAATGCTTCCTGATAATCGCAGAAATGCGATTACTTTGTGTCCCAAATGTGGTAACACAGGGGATCCTACTAGTTTGTTTCTATATTTTGGTAGGCAACAAGAATTCACAGTGATTGTACCACGCTCTCTTCATGGATCGCTCAACCAATTTCCTCGGGTATCCATGTTGTTTTAGTTTTTCCGCTAATTTGCCATCCTCTTGAAAGTAATCATCCTTAAAAAAACTATTTCTATGAATACGTAGAAACTGCCCAAAGGAAAAGCCATCCCTCAGAGCTCTCGGTGGTTGCTTGAATACTCAAGCAATGTATTGTGAGCAGTGGGTTTGGTAAATAATTTAGTTGTTACTCCCCCTTCATAGGAAAAAATGATACAATCCCAAAAAATCAATTTGAGTCTTGCTTGACTGAGAAGTAAACTTCAAGTCAGAAGAGCAAGAATTTAACCAATTTAGAAATTCAGTTAAATCAAAACATTCCCAGTCCAAATGAAAAAAATATCATCGATATAGCGTCACCGATGGCGTACAATAGAAAAGTAAGGATTTTTTCTGCAGTCATAAATAAACTTCTGCTCAAACTTTTCCACAAACAAAATAGCAAAATTGGGGGCATAAGAAGCCCCCATAGATGTACCTTTAGTCTGTAAATAAAAATGACCATCAAATTCAAAATAATTGCATGTTAATGAAAATGTCAGTAAATCAACAATAAAATCAGTCGGGACCAACACAGGAGCCGAACAAGTGTCAAGAATTTCTTTGATCACTTCAATTCCTTCCAGTTGGGGAATGTTACTGTATCAGCACTCTAAGTCCAAACACACCAACAATTCAGAGTTAGGACAGAATGCCATTGTCTCTAGTTGTACAATAATATCACCACTATATGCTAGTGGTTGTTGCAAAGTCCTTAATAAAGATGTCGATATATTTACAAAGGGGTTCCAGGACCGACCCACAGCCAGAGACTATGGGCCGGCCTGGAGGGTTTTCCACATCCTTATCTTGCGCATGTCCTATTCTGTGAGTCTTGGGAGAACTCATCACCCACTGCATTATAAGAATCTCAGGCTTCAAAATCACTTTGTGCCCTATGGTCAATTGCTCGGAATCCACCAAGGCCCAATAACATGCAAGCAACTGTTTTTCAAAGGGAGTGTACCGCTCTCCAGCATCTAGCAATTTCTTTGTCCAAAATCCTAAAGGCACCCTCGCTTTTCCTTGCTTCTGCCACAGACTTCAATTAGCATACAGTCCTTGCACTGTCACATTCAGCTCAACATCCTCCTCCCGCACTGGCCACAAATTCAAAGCACGCTGTATAGCCTCCTTTGCTAGTTCAAATGCAATTTGCTGTTGCTCTCCCCATTCAAATGCATTTTTCTTTCACGTAACTTTGTACAAAGGGGCCACAATCTGACTCAAGTGAGGGATGTGGTGTCTCCAAAAACCAAACAATCCAAGGAACCTCTGGGCTTCCTTCCTATTTCCTTCCTATTTCGTGGTACAGCAAATTCTTTGATCTTTTGTTTCACTTCGGGCACCACCTCTGTGACCCTGATGCCATTAAATACCCAAAAACCTCACACTTTGAGACGGTCCTTGTAATTTGGTGGGATTTATCTCCCACCTTTGCTCTGCAAATGCTCCACAATCCATTCTAGCTGAATCTGCACCTGCTCTTGTGTCTCTCCCTGTATCATCAGGTCATCAATGTAATGGCAAAGCTGTACTCCAGTGGAATAACTGGCACCTCATCTAAGTGCTCCGCCACCAGCCGGTGACAGTTGGTAGGACTATCCAAGTACCCTTAGGGCAAATTTCTGAACGTGAGTTGTCTGCCATTCCATGAGAATGAGAATTGCTCTTGGCATTCAGGGGCTATTGGTATAGAAAGGAAAGCATTGGCAATATCAATAGTCGCATACCAAGTCCCAGGATTCTTCTCTATTATCTCAATTAAAGTAAGAGTATCTGGGACAGCTGCAGTCAAAGGAGGTGCGTGCTTGTTCAATTAGCACTAATCAACTGCCACGCGCCAAGTATGGTCACTTTTGCACACAGGCCATACAGGGTTACTCCAGGCGGTAGGGATTGGAATCACCACCCCTGCCTCTATAAAGTTTTGTATGTTTGCACTAATCTCCTCATGCCCACCTGGAATCTGTACTGTTTCAAATAAATTAGGTTCGTAGCCTGGGGTACCTTCACTGGAGGAATCTTCAAGCGACCCACCCTTACGGCGCCAATTGAAATGTACTTCTTTGATCCAAATTGATAGTAGCCATCCTCCAAATAAAGTCATTCCCTTCAAGATATCAATTGCAATAATATATTCAGTGTACTCTCTTTTTGCTATTCTCCCTATTTCCATTTGGACCTTTGTCTGTAATGCTGGTGTCTCTTTTCCGCCTAAGCCTGTGATTGTGAAATACTGTCCTTTAAACTTTTGTGGATTTCAATATATCAAAGTGGCCTCCGCTCCGGTGTCTACTAGGGCTCGGGCCTTCTGAACATTACGATGTTTCCAATTAATTTCCAATTCAACATAAGTTCTATTGTCTTTGCGAGCCATCTGTGTACTGGAGCTTGACCTATTTCCTAAACTGCTTTAAATCTGTCAGCCTTTGCCCAGGTCAGATTTGGGTAGAACCTGTCATATCCTTGAAGGAGGAATCCCTCCTCCTTTCAGTTCTCAATGGGCCATTCACTTTCTGAATCTTTCCCTTCCTTCATACTCAAATGGGCAGCTCTCTCACCCTCCTTTTCCTCCTCATCCACCTCTGACTTTCTTCGCATTTTATTTTGTTTATTCACTCTCCTGCTTCCTTCCTTTCTATCCAAACCTCTTTTCCGATACATCTCCCACAGACTTTTAGTCTCTATTCCATCTATCTTCTCTTTCTACACTCCATCCTTCAACAAAGCCAAAAACATGTCTCTTCTAGACAGCCTGTTATTGTCTGTACGAGCTCAGACCTGGAAGCTCTTTCAGTCTTTATCCAGTCTTTATCCAGTCCCCCAGCTCTCCCAACTCACCTCACTGCCTCAATCACCTAGCCAAAGTATTACCAGTCTGATTAATTAACAAAGTAACCATCACTTGTTTGTAAACAGGGGGAGGCAAACTGATAATTTTATTTTGCACCGAAGCATTCAACAGCCCATCCATCAACTTATGTGCATTATCCAGGAAAATAACAGTTTTCATCACCTTCTCTTTAAGCCTCAAAAATTTGACTGCATCTCTAACATCACCCCAGAGGCGCCCATATCAAACAACCGCACCATCCATGTAAGCAGATATTCTCCAGCACTTTGTCGGAATCTGTCTGAGATGTCATTAATCTTCTGCTGAGTAAAATCCTCCATACAATCCATTGCAACCCCCTGTGGATAATTTGGACCACCCTGTATCTTCTGATGATATATGGGCTGCGCCTGAGCCACTTTGCGTTTTTCCGACTCACCCTGGCAGCTAGCTTGATCACACTCTCTTCCAGAGCCTGAACAGTCTGAAGAATCCCAAATATTTCCATCCCATGTTTCAGGGACCCAGTCAATTCCTACCTTTGCAATAGCTAAACATACTTTTCTCTTGCTAACCCTTCCCCTCCTTCACTTGTATGTGTATTGCGCAATACGAACCGCAGCCTTTTCTGCCACAGTCTGGTAATTTCCCAACTTATCTTGTGATAACTTATTTCTTCAGGTTAACATTGTAGTGGGATTTTTGACTTCAACAAACTGTTACTCTATTTTTTCATGTTCGTGCTGCAGTTTTCATGCATTTTACGATAAGCACACAAGACGATCCAGACTCTTTGCCCTAATGTGCTAAGCTCTTTTCCTTTCTCGACAGGCACTTTTTGCAAACACGCAACCACTTGTGCTGGATCAGCGTCAGCTAAACAAAAATTCCAATTCTCACTCAACCCAGCGCAATGAGCCCACTCATGTGCAAGCATACCATATGGGACTACCTTCCATCTAGGTATTTTGGAATCTGCCTTCATTTTTCTATAAAACCTTTTTCTTTCCCCTTTTAATTTACTTTTAGAATCCTGACAAGTGACGCCATGATGTAGTGCTTGTAATTTTGACACAATAGGACACACCTGGACCCCGAACTCCCAAGAGGAGGCAAATGCACTACTGCACCTTTAAACAACACATGTTAAACAGCACTCCCAAAAGACGAGGCGATAAAACAAAACCCAGCACTCTCCTAAGGCGAGGCAAGAAGACTAATTCAGGTGCATTTAAAGTGACAGACACATGTTTATTAATTCAATATTTTAGAAAGGAAGGAAATATATATCAGTTAATGCAGACTCCCAAATATCAAGTAATTCAAGTGCAAAACCAGAATAAAATGCAGCTTATATACATGTGGCAAAGAGCAAAGAAACTTAGAAATGATGTATTGTATTGTATTGTAATTGCATTTATATAGCGCTTACTACCTCTGACGAGGCGTCGAAGCGCTTTTTCGGCGAGTAGCACGCTACTCCATAGAGGATTAGTGTTGAATTAGTATAGTGAAACATGCAAGTACATTTTAAGTGGTGGATAGGTTAGTTAGTTATTTGGATTTGAATGATAGCAGAAGGATAGAGGAGGACAAAGGTTTGTATTTATATAGTGCTTGACATAAAGTAAGGAACACCTCACCGATCGATCATGCAACATCCTTCCCAACTCAAGCTGGAGAAGCCCTTTGACAGCCCAGGAAGGAGTTTGATCGGGACCCAAGTTCCGTCTGGTTCACAGCAGTATGTTTACTCTGTAATGAGCTTCTACCTGCCCCCCGAAGTCCTCCAGTTTTAATACCTTTACTCAACGTAAAGCGAAGTTTCTAGAAACCTCGCCCCCTTCTGTTGCAAAAAAATGAGCTGCCCGTACTGGTCTGTGTCAAGGTCAAGACAGAAGCTGGCCAGGCTCCTGTATTTTGACTCCGAGACAGAGCTGTACATTCCGCACATTCCCTGAAAGGTACCAAACACGCATCCCACACAGGTTTCAGTTCACTCTTAGTGAAGAATAAACAACAAGTGAAGAATAAAAACATGCCCTCCCCACTTTGCAGCTACGTGCGAGCACAACAATGGAGTCTGTTGCACAAGATGGGATCAGCACAGAAAATGGAGTCAATTATGCCAAATGGAGCCAATGGTCAATATATCATTCTTAATTCTTAATATCAGTACAAGGGGACTAGGTGTCCTCTATTCTCTTTCTGGTAGAGAAGCATAACGGCGACAACTGGCCTGTGTTGCATCTGAAGTTGTTGAATTGTTTCATTCCTCTGGTCAAGTTCAAGATGGCGTCCCTACAGGTGATCCTTCCTTTGATCAATCAAGGGGATTTTCTGGCTTCCCTCGACCTACAGGAAGTGTATCTCCATGACCCTGTCCATCAGGAGTCCCAGAGGTTTCTGCGCATCTGTGAGTTGAGCCTTCATTATCAGTTCAAGGTATTGCATTTTGGACTGTGTTCCTCTTCTCATGTCCTTACTAAAGTTCTGGCCCACTGATTGGGCTTTTACATGGGAGGGGTATTAAAGTTTTTCCTTACCTGGAGGATTTGTTGATTTCTGCGTCTTCTTTATCTAAGGTGGAGCTTCATGTCCAGTAGGTTTTGCCAGGTGCTGGAAGGACGTGGATTTCTAGTAAATTGGAAGAAGTTTTGCCTGGTTCCTACTCAGGATCTGATGTACTTTGAGCCTCGTTTCTTAACTCTGTTGGGTATAGTGTTTCTTCCTCAGGCCCAGAGGGTGACTCTGATGTCAGAGATTTGGTCCCTGTTGTCCATGCCTTCTCCTCCTGTGAGATTTTAGTTAAGGGTGCAGGGTCTGATGTCCGCCTCCTTGTTGATGGTTTCATGGGCCGACTCATATATATCCTGTTGTGAACCATATTTTGTCCCATTGGTGCCCTTGTGGTCAAGATTTCACTCAAGGGGTTCCTATGTCAACCTAGGTGAGGGAGTATCTGGGGTGGTGGTTGGACGGGGAACATCTCTCCAGGGGTCTTCCATTTCTGGTGGTTCCGTCCCATGTAGTTACTACAGATGCCAGTCTGGTGGGCCACCCTGAACGAATCCTCAGTACAGGGCAAATGGTCCAGGGCGCTGATGTCTTGTTCTTCCAATTACTAAGAGAGGACAGTGGTTCAGTTGGGTCTCTTGGCGTTTTCAGCCTTGCTGGAGGATGAGCATGTTCAAGTCCGGACGGACAACCAGGTGGTCATGTCCTACATCAATCATCAGGGGGGTTGCAGGGTTCAGTCCCTCAGTTGCCTCAGTCACCGCATTTGTTTGTGGGCGTAATTAAGGTTGGCATGCATGTCTGCCATTTACCTGCCTGGCAGGGAGAATGTGGTGGTGGTCTGTCTGAGCAGAGAATTTCCCTCCATGAGGCCGTTGTCTCTGACCCATGTGATGTTCCGGAGGTTGCAGAGGATGTTTGGGTGTCAGATGGTGGACTTATTTGCATCCGCGGACAATGCCAAGGTTAATTGTTTCTGCACGATTATGCCTTGCCGGGAGGCTTGGAGAGTGGATGCGATGTCCTTCCTGTGGCCTCTGGGTCTGTTGTATGCCTTTCCCCCGATTCCCCTGATGCTGGCGGTTTTACAGAAGATCAGGAGGGGAGGGGCCTTTGTGCTTCTGGTGGTGCCGGGTTTGTGTCGTCGCCTGTGGTTCCCTCTATTGTTGGAATTGGCGGAGCGTCCCAGTTGGACGCTGTCATTTCATCCGTTCCTTGATGGGTTCTCTGGTTCCCCTTCCTGTGTTCCGATCCATGGGTCTTCAGGCTTGACTCTTGAAAGGAGGTCTCTAATCCAGAGTGGCTGTTTGCAGGTGGTTGCAGGTCTCATTCAACAGTCCTGGCGCACTTCTACTTTAAAATCTTATGCTAAGCATTGAGACAATTTTTCTGATTGGTGTCTGCGCCATGGTTGGTCTGTTGATGAATTTTACCCTGCTTGTGTTCTGGATTTTTTTAAAGAGGGCTTTGATTTGGGTTTGGCCCTTTCTACTCTTCGAGTCCAGTGGGTGGCTATTCGGGCTTTCCATGGATCTCCTTTTGTGACTATTGAGCCCCTGGTGGCTCGTCTTTTTAAGTCTCTGTCCTTCCAACTCCCTCATCCTGTGCTGTCTCCACCTCCGTGGGACCTTCCGTTGGTGGTGCATGCCTTGCAAGGGGTTCCATTTGAGCCCCTGGAGTCTGACTTAAAGTTGTTTTAAAAAGAATTTTTTTTTATTGATTTTCTTAATACAAAACAATTACAAGTCACAGTAATGCCTCATGCCAATTCGCATAGCTCCCAATATGACCATGTGCCACATTACCTTCAATGCACTTCCCGATGAACATCACAAATACACAGGTAACTTCACTACATAATCCAAAAGCTCCCAGGTAATGGCAATGTCAATAGGCTTACAAGTACCCTGAGGTAAAAACCACCAACATGCATGTTAAACACAATTTAAACAGTTAGGCTGTCATGTGCAAATCTGTCGGTGGGCCCAATGTCACCCCGGTCGGGAGTCTCGTTGCCAGCAGTCGTAGCAGTTAGCAGGTAGGTGGTGTATAACTCCCAAAAATTATTTGGTCTGTTACGTGGAGGAAGTAGTTCACTATAAAGTTCAGTCTGCGTACAGCAGTATGTCATGTACTCTTTCCATCCCAAAATTGTTGGTAAAGGGCCCCTAAACCGATTAATTGCAACCCTGCGTTTAGCCATCAACAGCCCCATGTCTATAAAACGCCTAACCCCCTTAGGTAGGGGTTTGGAGTATCCTAGTAATGCTAGCACTGGGTCTGGTTCAAGAACTATCTTTGTGATATGGCTCAGTTCCTTAAACACCTCAGCCCAAAATGTCGAAATGCCTGGACACCCCCAAGCCAAATGGAGAGAAGCAGTTACCTGCACCCTACAGCGATCACATGCTCCACTATCCTGCAACCCACATTTAAGCAGCCTCTCCGGGGTGTAATATACCCTGTTCAGGTATTTAAAATGCACCAGCCGGTGACGGCCGTTAAGGGAAATGTGTTTCATGCTCGAGCAGCAATAGATCCACATATCATCATCTATAGCTATCTGGAAATCACGCCAACGAGCCTTTGTGTACTGGTGCACTCTGTGGGTCATAGATATGCTATATAGTCTGGCAACAATGCGTTTCGGGAATGCAGCACCTATAATGCACATTAACGCTGACACCTCTGGGGGCTTAAGATATTCATCCCATTGCATTTCTCTAAGCGCCCGCCTAGTTCTGTGGAATTGGAATCTGGTCAGGACGGTGGGATGGTGATCAACAGTACTAAGATCTTCCCATACCTTGTATACTCCTCCTGCAAACAAATCCCCAACAGTGTGGACACCTAACACGCTCAGTGCTTTCGTGACTCCCTTTTCTTTACTAGGGGCTATCCAGGTGCACCAATCCAGAGGAGCTTTCGGTGTATATAATATAGCTCCCGCCTGCATTTGTAGACGCTGATGATAAGCATTTGCAGTGGAGTTAATTGAGTCCAGGATACAGGTCCTTCGGTCAACATTCTGAAACAGATTTGCAGGCAGTGGCAATGGTGCAGCTGTCTCTATCCTAAGAAGCGGAATATCAGGCGAGCCATGTATCCAGTAGAGGGCATGGGCACATTGTGAAGTTCTCTAGTACAGTTCAAAATCCAGAGGTCCCAGCCCACCCATAGAATATGCAAACACAACAGGTGATGGACCGAATGTGGATCAATGTCACACACTCACCCCAGTCCAAAGATCTGGGCCCAAATCCATCGTTTTTTTTGCACTCCACACCACCCTGGGTTAGACAATGGCGATATGCAAATCAGCTCTGACCCTGTGCCCCATGGGAACAGTCCAGTCCGAACTACAAAGGCCATGTCCTTCCCAGAACGGAATCAAGCATCCGAGGACCGGACCGGTTTCGAGGTAACACCTCTCATCAGCCCGGCTAGCTTGACTCCAGTGGTGTGGAGTGCCTGGGACCCACGTCTGGGCATCCCCAGCGCACTTAGGGCGGAATATGCAAACACAACAGGTGATGGACCGAATGTGGATCAATGTCACACACTCACCCCAGTCCAAAGATCTGGGCCCAAATCCATCGTTTGTTTGCACTCCACACCACCCTGGGTTAGACAATGGCGATATGCAAATCAGCTCTGACCCTGTGCCCCATGGGAACAGTCCAGTCCGAACTACAAAAGCCATGTCCTTCCCAGAACGGAATCAAGCATCCGAGGACCGGACCGGTTTCGAGGTAACACCTCTCATCAGTCCGGCTAGATTGACTCCAGTGGTGTGGAGTGCCAGGGACCCACGTCTGGGCGTCCCCAGCGCACTTAGGGCGGAATATGCAAACACAACAGGTGAAGGACCGAATGTGGATCAATGTCACACACTCACCCCAGTCCAAAGATCTGGGCCCAAATCCATCGTTTTTTTGCACTCCACACCACCCTGGGTTAGACAATGGCGATATGCAAATCAGCTCTGACCCTGTGCCCCATGGGAACAGTCCAGTCCGAACTACAAAAGCCATGTCCTTCCCAGAACGGAATCAAGCATCCGAGGACCGGACCGGTTTCGAGGTAACACCTCTCATCAGCCCGGCTAGCTTGACTCCAGTGGTGTGGAGTGCCTGGGACCCCCGTCTGGGCATCCCCAGCGCACTTAGGGTGGAATATGCAAACACAACAGGTGATGGACCGAATGTGCATCAATGTCACACACTCACCCCAGTCCAAAGATCTGGGCCCAAATCCATCGTTTTTTTTGCACTCCACACCCCCCTGGGTTAGACAATGGCGATATGCAAATCAGCTCTGACCCTGTGCCCCATGGGAACAGTCCAGTCCGAACTACAAAAGCCATGTCCTTCCCAGAACGGAATCAAGCATCCGAGGCCCGGACCGGTTTCGAGGTAACACCTCTCATCAGCCCGGCTAGCTTGACTCCAGTGGTGTGGAGTGCCTGGGACCCAGGTCTGGGCATCCCCAGCGCACTTAGGGCGGAATATGCAAACACAACAGGTGATGGACCGAATGTGGATCAATGTCACACACTCACCCCAGTCCAAGGATCTGGGCCCAAATCCATCGTTTTTTTGCACTCCACACCACCCTGGGTTAGACAATGGCGATATGCAAATCAGCTCTGACCCTGTACCCCATGGGAACAGTCCAGTCCGAACTACAAAAGCCATGTCCTTCCCAGAACGGAATCAAGCATCCAAGGACCGGACCGGTTTCGAGGTAACACCTCTCATCAGACCGGCTAGCTTGACTCCAGTGGTGTGGAGTGCCTAGGACCCACGTCTGGGCATCCCCAGTGCACTTAGGGCGGAATATGCAAACACAACAGGTGATGGACCGAATGTGGATCAATGTCACACACTCACCCCAGTCCAAAGATCTGGGCCCAAATCCATCGTTTTTTTTGCACTCCACACCACCCTGGGTTAGACAATGGCGATATGCAAATCAGCTCTGACCCTGTGCCCCATGGGAGCAGTCCAGTCCGAACTACAAAAGCCATGTCCTTCCCAGAACGGAATCAAGCATCCGAGGACCGGACCGGTTTCGAGGTAACACCTCTCATCAGCCCGGCTAGCTTGACTCCAGTGGTGTGGAGTGCCTGGGACCCACGTCTGGGCATCCCCAGCGCACTTAGGGCAGAATATGCAAACACAACAGGTGATGGACCGAATGTGGATCAATGTCACACACTCACCCCAGTCCAAAGATCTGGGCCCAAATCCATCGTTTTTTTGTTGTTGTTTTTTTTTGCACTCCACACCACCCTGGGTTAGACAATGGCGATATGCAAATCAGCTCTGACCCTGTGCCCCATGGGAACAGTCCTGTCCGAACTACAAAAGCCATGTCCTTCCCAGAACGGAATCAAGCATCCGAGGACCGGACCGGTTTCGAGGTAACACCTCTCATCAGCCTGGCTAGCTTGACTCCAGTGGTGTGGAGTGCCTGGGACCCACGTCTGGGCATCCCCAGCGCACTTAGGGCGGAATATGCAAACACAACAGGTGATGGACCGAATGTGGATCAATGTCACACACTCACCACAGTCCAAGGATCTGGGCCCAAATCCATCGTTTTTTTGCACTCCACACCACCCTGGGTTAGACAATGGCGATATGCAAATCAGCTCTGACCCTGTGCCCCATGGGAACAGTCCAGTCCGAACTACAAAAGCCATGTCCTTCCCAGAACGGAATCAAGCATCCGAGGACCGGACCGGTTTCGAGGTAACACCTCTCATCAGCCCGGCTAGCTTGACTCCAGTGGTGTGGAGTGCCAGGGACCCACGTCTGGGCATCCCCAGCGCACTTAGGGCGGAATATGCAAACACAACAGGTGATGGACCGAATGTGGATCAATGTCACACACTCACCCCAGTCCAAAGATCTGGGCCCAAATCCATCGTTTTTTTGCACTCCACACCACCCTGGGTTAGACAATGGCGATATGCAAATCAGCTCTGACCCTGTGCCCCATGGGAACAGTCCAGTCCGAACTACAAAAGCCATGTCCTTCCCAGAACGGAATCAAGCATCCGAGGACCGGACCGGTTTCGAGGTAACACCTCTCATCAGCCCGGCTAGCTTGACTCCAGTGGTGTGGAGTGCCTGGGACCCAGGTCTGGGCATCCCCAGCGCACTTAGGGCGGAATATGCAAACACAACAGGTGATGGACCGAATGTGGATCAATGTCACACACTCACCCCAGTCCAAGGATCTGGGCCCAAATCCATCGTTTTTTTGCACTCCACACCACCCTGGGTTAGACAATGGCGATATGCAAATCAGCTCTGACCCTGTACCCCATGGGAACAGTCCAGTCCGAACTACAAAAGCCATGTCCTTCCCAGAACGGAATCAAGCATCCAAGGACCGGACCGGTTTCGAGGTAACACCTCTCATCAGACCGGCTAGCTTGACTCCAGTGGTGTGGAGTGCCTAGGACCCACGTCTGGGCATCCCCAGTGCACTTAGGGCGGAATATGCAAACACAACAGGTGATGGACCGAATGTGGATCAATGTCACACACTCACCCCAGTCCAAAGATCTGGGCCCAAATCCATCGTTTTTTTTGCACTCCACACCACCCTGGGTTAGACAATGGCGATATGCAAATCAGCTCTGACCCTGTGCCCCATGGGAGCAGTCCAGTCCGAACTACAAAAGCCATGTCCTTCCCAGAACGGAATCAAGCATCCGAGGACCGGACCGGTTTCGAGGTAACACCTCTCATCAGCCCGGCTAGCTTGACTCCAGTGGTGTGGAGTGCCTGGGACCCACGTCTGGGCATCCCCAGCGCACTTAGGGCAGAATATGCAAACACAACAGGTGATGGACCGAATGTGGATCAATGTCACACACTCACCCCAGTCCAAAGATCTGGGCCCAAATCCATCGTTTTTTTTTTGTTGTTTTTTTTTGCACTCCACACCACCCTGGGTTAGACAATGGCGATATGCAAATCAGCTCTGACCCTGTGCCCCATGGGAACAGTCCTGTCCGAACTACAAAAGCCATGTCCTTCCCAGAACGGAATCAAGCATCCGAGGACCGGACCGGTTTCGAGGTAACACCTCTCATCAGCCTGGCTAGCTTGACTCCAGTGGTGTGGAGTGCCTGGGACCCACGTCTGGGCATCCCCAGCGCACTTAGGGCGGAATATGCAAACACAACAGGTGATGGACCGAATGTGGATCAATGTCACACACTCACCACAGTCCAAGGATCTGGGCCCAAATCCATCGTTTTTTTGCACTCCACACCACCCTGGGTTAGACAATGGCGATATGCAAATCAGCTCTGACCCTGTGCCCCATGGGAACAGTCCAGTCCGAACTACAAAAGCCATGTCCTTCCCAGAACGGAATCAAGCATCCGAGGACCGGACCGGTTTCGAGGTAACACCTCTCATCAGCCCGGCTAGCTTGACTCCAGTGGTGTGGAGTGCCAGGGACCCACGTCTGGGCATCCCCAGCGCACTTAGGGCGGAATATGCAAACACAACAGGTGATGGACCGAATGTGGATCAATGTCACACACTCACCCCAGTCCAAAGATCTGGGCCCAAATCCATCGTTTTTTTGCACTCCACACCACCCTGGGTTAGACAATGGCGATATGCAAATCAGCTCTGACCCTGTGCCCCATGGGAACAGTCCAGTCCGAACTACAAAAGCCATGTCCTTCCCAGAACGGAATCAAGCATCCGAGGACCGGACCGGTTTCGAGGTAACACCTCTCATCAGCCCGGCTAGCTTGACTCCAGTGGTGTGGAGTGCCTGGGACCCACGTCTGGGCATCCCCAGCGCACTTAGGGCGGAATATGCAAACACAACAGGTGATGGACCGAATGTGGATCAATGTCACACACTCACCCCAGTCCAAAGATCTGGGCCCAAATCCATCGTTTTTTTGCACTCCACACCACCCTGGGTAAGACAATGGCGATATGCAAATCAGCTCTGACCCTGTGCCCCATGGGAACAGTCCAGTCCGAACTACAAAAGCCATGTCCTTCCCAGAACGGAATCAAGCATCCGAGGACCGGACCGGTTTCGAGGTAACACCTCTCATCAGCCCGGCTAGCTTGACTCCAGTGGTGTGGAGTGCCTGGGACCCACGTCTGGGCATCCCCAGCGCACTTAGGGCGGAATATGCAAACACAACAGGTGATGGACCGAATGTGGATCAATGTCACACACTCACCCCAGTCCAAAGATCTGGGCCCAAATCCATCGTTTTTTTGCACTCCACACCACCCTGGGTTAGACAATGGCGATATGCAAATCAGCTCTGACCCTGTGCCCCATGGGAACAGTCCAGTCCGAACTACAAAAGCCATGTCCTTCCCAGAACGGAATCAAGCATCCGAGGACCGGACCGGTTTCGAGGTAACACCTCTCATCAGCCCGGCTAGCTTGACTCCAGTGGTGTGGAGTGCCTGGGACCCACGTCTGGGCATCCCCAGCGCACTTAGGGCGGAATATGCAAACACAACAGGTGATGGACCGAATGTGGATCAATGTCACACACTCACCCCAGTCCAGATCTACATTCTGTCCATCAAATGGTTTTTTGTAATTTTCTCCCGGAGTGTACTGGGGTAGCCCAGACGTGGGTCCCAGAGCCTCCACACCACTGGAGTCAAGCTAGCCGGGCTGATGAGAGGTGTTACCTCGAAACCGGTCCGGTCCTCGGATGCTTGATTCCGGTCTGGGAAAGATATGGCTGTGTAGTTCGGACTGGACTGTTCCCATGGGGCACAGGGTCAGAGCTGATTTGCATAAACATTCTGTCCATCAAATTGTTTTTTGTAATTTTCTCCCTGAGTGTACTGGGGTAGCCCAGACGTGGGTCCCAGAGCCTCCACACCACTGGAGTCAAGCTAGCCGGGCTGATGAGAGGTGTTACCTCGAAACCTGTCCGGTCCTCGGATGCTTGATTCCGGTCTGGGAAAGATATGGCTGTGTAGTTCGGACTGGACTGTTCCCATGGGGCACCGGGTCAGAGCTGATTTGCATAAAGCCATTATCTAACCCAGGGTGGTGTGGAGTGCAAAAAACGATGGATTTAGGCCCAGATCCTTGTACTGGGGTGAATGTAAGACATTGATCTACTATCTGTCCATCAAAGTGTTTTTTGTAATTTTCTCCCTGAGTGTACTGGGGTAGCCCAGACGTGGGTCCCAGAGCCTCCACACCACTGGAGTCAAGCTAGCAGGGCTGATGAGAGGTGTTACCTCGAAACCGGTCCGGTCCTCGGATGCTTGATTCCGGTCTGGGAAAGATATGGCTGTTTAGTTCGGACTGGACTGTTCCCATGGGGCACAGGGTCAGAGCTGAGTTGCATAAAGCCATTATCTAACCCAGGGTGGTGTGGAGTGCAAAAAACGATGGATTTAGGCCCAGATCCTTGTACTGGGGTGAATGTAAGACATTGATCTACATTCTGTCCATCAAATTGTTTTTTGTAATTTTCTCCCTGAGTGTACTGGGGTAGCCCAGACGTGGGTCCCAGAGCCTCCACACCACTGGAGTCAAGCTAGCCGGGCTGATGAGAGGTGTTACCTCGAAACCGGTCCGGTCCTCGGATGCTTGATTTCGGTCTGGGAAAGATATGGCTGTGTAGTTCGGACTGGACTGTTCCCATGGGGCACAGGGTCAGAGCTGATTTGCATAAAGCCATTATCTAACCCAGGGTGGTGTGGAGTGCAAAAAACGATGGATTTAGGCCCAGATCCTTGTACTGGGGTGAATGTAAGACATTGATCTACATTCTGTCCATCAAATTGTTTTTTGTAATTTTCACCCATAGAATATGGCAAAACTAATATTTGCCATCGAACTCGCGGCTGCTTGCCTGCCCACGCTAACCGGACCATCAATGTCATAAGACGATGAAAAAAGGCCTTCAGGAGTACCATGGGGATATTCATAAATAAGAATAGCAATCTTGGCAGCACAACCATTTTCATGATAGATGTTCTACCCAACACCGACAGGGGTAGCTTAATCCATCCCTCCACGCCATCCTCCAACTTACTAAAGGTCGTCCCGTAGTTTTCCCGGAAAATTATCTAGGAGTCTGTGTGGATTCTAATGCCTAAGTATCGCACTGCGTCCGTGGTCCATACGAGGGGGTAATCAAGGGCGAATTGAGACGTATTCAGCGTAGGAGGAAAAATAATTGACTTGGAACAGTTAACTTGGAGTCCCGACAGTCTGCCAAAGCGCACCGCCTCCCGAAGTACAGCTGAGAGGTTAGTTTCGGGGTGCCTAACATACAACAGCGTGTCGTCAGCATAAGTGGAAACAATAATCTTATAGTGTGGAAAACATATCCCCCGGTTCGGGTGGTATTCCCGCAATGCGTACACGAGAGGCTCCGCCACCAAGGCATACAATAACGGCGACAGAGGGCAGCCCTGTCGCGTGCCCCTGGTAATGTGTATAGGGTCTGTATCTATGTTGCCAATTTCTATGCGGGCCGTAGGTTTACTGTACAAGGTGGCCAACAACAGTAGAAAGACAGGGCCTACACCCATCCTGGATAAGACATGTGTCATAAATGGCCATTCAACTGAGTTGAATGTCTTTTCTATATCTAAAATAAACGCTGCTGCTGGTGTGTCTGGTTTAATATGTTGCAGTGCACCAAACACAGTGCGTAGATTATATGTGAGGTTCCTGTTGGGGATGAATCCCGCCTGCTCCTGAGTAACTAAAAGTGGAACTAACCTATTAGCAAGGACTTTTGCAAACAATTTAGTGTCCACATTGAGCAAAGATGGCGGATGATATGAGGCACAGTCGAACGGGTCCTTGCCAGGTTTGAGAAGCGTGATTATCACTGCCTCCGACATGGTAGGCGGCATCTTCCCAGCATCGCAAATATCATTGAACAGCGTAACAAGCTGTGGGAGCAGCAGGTCGATAAGAGTTCTATAAAACGTGACTGTGAGGCCATCGGAGCCAGGGGCGCTACAAGGCCGGCAAACTTTTGTCTCTCTCTATAGTCCACATGAGAAATTCCCTGTGCACGTGTGACAGCCAGGGTAGTTTAATATGGGCTAAATAATCAATTATGTCTGCACCTGTGGTGGCAGCTTGGGTGGCGTATAATGATGAGTAATACTGGCGAAATCTTTCCGCTACTTTCTTGGCATCCGTCATCACTAAGCACTCCGCTGACTTAATCTCTACAACCTGTGTCGCTTCCCGCTGATTCCTAAGTAGCCGAGCCAAGACCCCAACTGTCCTGTCCCTCTCTCTGTACGACCGGGCCAAGGCATATTTGCCCAGATGTTTAACCTCATCATCCGCCGCTTGATTGTATTCACCCAGTGCCTCCGCTAGCGCACCTACCGGCACCACGTCGGTACCCTGCAGCAGCCTGCCCTCTAGGTCTCTGATCTTCCCCTCTAAGTCTCATAGCCGGTTGCGTATGGACCGGAGAACCCCCGAGGGCTTAGTTATAGTAATCCCTCGAATGTAAACTTTAAAGGCCTCCCAAATGATTTTATAGTTATCACTCAATCACACATTCTTTTCGGAGAAAAGCTCCACAGCTTCGGAAAGCTCCTCTTTAAACACTGCATCTAGCAAGGAATAGGGAGGGAAACGCCAAGGAAATGGGGGTATGCGCATGCTAGCACTAGAAGAACCGGAGAGTGGTCAGAAAGCATGGTAGTACTTGACAAGTGCGAATTTTCTCGCAAAGTGTGCTAGAGGCAAGCCAATAGTCAATTCGTGTGTGGATATTATGGTATGTGGAATAGTGCATGTAACCCCCCTCGTGCAGGTGCTTCCAACGCCAAACATCGCATAGATCAGACCCAATCAAGATACTATTCAGCTCCCTGGCTGCCGCAGTCATGCGCCGTGCGGGGCCCTTGACCTATCCAAGCAGGGGTCACGAATCAGGTTGAGATCACCACCCCACAGCTGGTGTAACCCGCTATGGCAACCTTCCACCGTGTCAGTTATGGGAAAAATTCAGGATTAGAAAAATTAGGACATATGTGTTGACTAGCAGCAGATCCATATTCTTCCCTCTACATCTAGGGGGTGCATATCTCCCAGCAGTGTCAGTGGCTAGTGGTGTGAGAGTGAGAGCAGACCTAAAATTGACCCATGTGAGGACTCCTCGTGCATGTGTGGTAAAACCTGCTGTTATGTGCAGTCCCTAACAGGCCCCTAATGTGATATACTAAATTGCGGCCCTAACATAGGTGCTCTGTTTCGTGCCACAGAGACAGGCAGGCCCTTTCACCCAGTTAAGGCCCTTTCACCCAGTTAAGGCCATTTTACCTAGATTAGCCCTCCCTTTACAATAACGAGCAACAGTGGGCTGTCCCTTATCTGACGTGTGCTCTGGGTGCAGAAGACGGTCCATCCTAAATACGTCATCTCCATGTCCAGCAGTGACTAACCTACGTCACAACAAATTCTTGGAAACATGCCCTTTCTCCAAGAACACACATTCTTGGAAACAGACCCTTTCTCCAAGAATTCATCTTCGTCTGACCAACTTTACGTCAATCCAAGGCACCTATCTGGTATAAATATACCTCACTTTGCCCACGCAAGAGAGAGGAGACCGAGACTTCCATGCCAACACTCTGATATCTGAGAAGCTGCAACATGCATCATGCCACAGCTACAGCTGGCAGAAGCCCCTCGACCACCCTGGAGGGTCCAGCTCGAGAATCAGGATGAAGTCCCACTAAGGTAATGGGGTTAGACTAAATCCTAGGGAGATTCTTGGCTCTCTAAGACCTACACACATGCTAGGTACACTTAGGTACATCTAGTTAGGCATCATAGGGGTATAGGCTTTATCTTAATGCATTCTGTATTTCATGTATGTGTTCATTACTATTGTAAAATGGTAAAACTATACAATGCCTTTTTACCTAACTGCACTGCTAGCCACAATTCTCTGCTAATGTCCAACAGTTGTCGCAGCACAAATAGCCATTACTAGAATAACAACTGTGCAATACATTTTATTGTAAACACACCCAACTGTTTCTTCTATGTACTCCTCTGAGATGAGTGACTGAATGAAAAGTAGTATATTGTTTCCACGATCCTGAGGGATCAGGGTTTTATGTTATGTGGTTGCCAGAAGCTATTCCCTTCTTGTCTTCAAGAAGTTTCAAGTGGCCTCTGAGCTAGGTGGCACACAGTAATTAAGTTTAACATACATAATAGGGGCACTCTGACCTCAGTCCTATGCCAAGCCTATTGTGTATGTTATTCTAATGCGCAGAACCTATAAGAGAAATAGGAACTACACTACACTACAACGCAACATAGAGGAAGTAAGCGGGAGATGCGTTTCTTGCAAAAACCCAACATCAATGTGGTATCATAGGAAGGTCCATAGGGTCTAGCCTACTTGAAGAGAGTAGGCTTGACCCTATGGACCTTCCTATGATCGTTCAGACCACAAACATTCCAAGTCAGTATTTTGCGTGTGTCTACCTCTGGGTCATGCCCTACTTCAGTCGCCTGTGTCGTGAAGTCATACGAAACCACCATGGCTGAATATTATGTAACTGAATGGAACAGTGCTGCAGGCAAAATCAAATAAAGGCAATATGCAACTTTGCTTGTGACCCAAACCCCAACCTCCCTCCACCCACATCAAGGCCCCCCCCAACCAGGACCTGAAGAATCAAAGAGCCGAAGTAGCCCAACATCAGAACATACATTTTGCTAATTAAAACAAAATTACCCCCCACCACCACCCCCTTCTTCCCACCATAAAGTACAGCAAAAACAAGAGTCCCTGTGTGTGAATCACTCGGGGGCAGAGGTTGCCACCTACGCTCTAGTAGACCAACCTTTGGCAAAGTGTATGTTAGTCCGCACATGGACTTAATAGTATTACCCATTGGCGTGCAAGTTATTTAACTTACATTTCGTAGCCCAAAGAGCCAGCAGCCAATATTAAAAAATAAGTACCCCATCATAGACAGCACAATACCATGAAAGCATGCCATACCCACCCGCCCAAGAAGACACCCAAACACATTACAGTGATACCCAGTGTCATCAGCACGATTTCTTTATCTGAGATTTCTGGAAACACGTGGTCAGTCCTGCTCATCAAGTGATCCACCTGCAGCTTTTGCGCCTACAGTCTTTTCCGGGCTGCCCGTTTCTCCCTGGACCAGTCTTTGATCGCTTTCTGCAATGCCTTTGGGTCAGTAAAGAAGAGTGATCTGCCCTGCCGATTTATCCGGAGTCGGCAGGGTACAGCATCGCATAATCAATATTCTTTTCTCTCAGCTGCTTTTTGAGTGGAACCAACAGGCGGCGCGCCTCCTGAACCCTCGCTGTGAAGTCAGGAAACAGGGCAAGCACGGAACCCTTGTAGCGAAGCGATTGCTTCTCCCTGGCAACTCTTAGTGCAGCATCCCGATCACGGTAATTAAGTAATTTAGCAATGATAGGCCGTGGGGGTGCCCCCGGGGGTGGCCGTGGACCCAAGGATCGGAGCACCCTTTCAACCAAAAGCATGGACGAAAAAGTATTGTTGCCCAGTAGCTGTATCAGCAATTTCTCCACAAATTGTTCCATGTCCCTGGTGGGTGTTGATTCCATCAGGCCTGTGATGCGTAAGTTGCTCCTCCGTGACCTCGCTTCTAAATCTTCAGACTTACCTGTAGGGACTGTACCATCTTTTCCATGAGTTTGTGACTTGACTCAACGTCCGTCTGAGCTTCCTCCACCTCGGTTAGCCGTCGTTCAGCCATATCGAGACGTTCTGCATGTTTGTCCACTCTTTCAGACATCCTGTCCATGCGGTAGGAGAGGGAGTCAATCTTCGTGCCAAGCACCATGAGCGAATTATGAAGACCCTTTTCCATCGAGGTCAGCATGGCTTTGATATTACTGTTCGGTAGTTCCACAGGTCGCTCCCCGCCTGCATCCCTATCATTAGCCGATAGCGCACGGTCCCTGGGCCGGCGCTGTTCAATCTGGCCCATAGTGATTGCCAGGCGCCACAGTCCCTCAGCCAGAAATGACCCCCAATCTACTAGACAGTGTAGCAACGAAGGACCGCAGATCCAGCTATTCAGAGGGGAAATCATCAGGCATACAAACCAACCACAGGGCCACGAGTACTGTAAGGCAACGCTGGGCACTGGCGACTCCCTGCAATGGAGCACACCACTCAGCACACCCCAGCCTCCATCGCCGATGTAGAGCCAGAGCGGGACTATGCAACTCACATCGTCCAAGGTTCTCAACAGGTAGGTAGTCCAGGCGGGCCTAAGCAATGGGCATCACTAAGAAACGGAAAGGGCTTGTAGAAACCAGAACTCTTCCCAGGACCGTCACGCACTGGCAAGCCTCCCCAATCAACCAGCGGGGCTACACAGCAGGAAGGCAACAAATGTCTCAGAAGCTTCAGGTGTGCTCAGTGCACTCGGTCCGTGCTGGGATTCACCGCAAGTGGCAAGGAACGCTGCACACAGAGAGCTCGATGCAGGCCTTAATATCGCATCTCCATGAGTGGGGTGGGTTGACCGGGGGGACCACAGCACAGAAGACTTCAAGCCCCGGACCCAAGTGCACCGCTGCACCCACCCCAAGCAGTTCTCACCTCCTCAAGTCAATCGTGGCTGAGAGCGTGGCGCAGTAGCCATGTCTGTGTACTGCGCAGCGCTCCGCTCTTACCGCAATCCAGCAGGGCACACCTCACATCCAGGCTGGGGGGGACGCAGGCTCACACAGCACCGAGTTGTCAGCTCTGGATGTCCGTCTTGCTGCTCCGGCCGAGTCAACCAGGCGCCCGCCCGCCCGGCCAGCATCCACTTCCGGTCGGCCTGGGAAATACACGAGGCAAGGGATGCGCGGCCCACCGCGCACGCCACAGCAGCAACTCCAGTTCGTTGCTCACTCGCCACCAAATCGGGAGCTTGAGCGCTTCGCAGGTTCCGGGTGGCTCACTCTATACGGGGCTGCACATCTTAGGTATGTGAGAATGCGCCAATGGATAATTAGACGGATCGATAAAGTCAGCGCGGAGCTCCTCTGTTAGGCAGCCATCTTCGGCTCCCGCAAGCTCTGCCCCCCCTGACTTAAAAGTGTTGACCTTGAAAGTGGGGTTTTTGGTGGCTATTGCCTCTACCAGACGTGTTGGTGAATTGGGGGCTTTCTTGCAGTCTGCTCCATTTTTGAGAATTTTGGAGGTTAGGGCTCATCCTACTTTTGTCCCTAAGGTTGATTCTTTCTTTCATAGGCTGGCGGAGGTGGTCCTCCCATTTGTTTTTCCTTTTTCCGGATCCTTCTTCTGAGGAGGAGTCTCTGTTGCATCTTTTGGATGTGAAGCATTCTTTGTTGATTTACTTGTCTCGCACGGCTTCTTTTTGTAAGGTGGACAATCTGTTGGTCACTTTTGGTGTTGCCCAGCAGGGCCTGAAGCCGTCCCTTTCTACTATTAGCAGGTCAATTAAAGAGGCTATCCTGTTGACTTATGATGTCCAGACTGTGGTTCCCTCACAGCCAATTCGGCGGCATTCTACTCATTCTGTTGCTGTTTCTTGGGCCGCCTTAAAAGTTGTTTCCATGGAAGATATTTGCAGTGCGGCTACTTGGTCTTCACCTCATACCTTCAAGACGTATTACCGGCTTGAGGTTGGGGGTGGTGCTTCCATTGCTTTTGCCTCTTCGGTTCTGGAATCTGTTGTTTCTAGAGATGTGTGTATGTCTCACTTGTGTTTTCATTAAACATTTTGTGCTGCCTTCCGTTTGTGGGCTGTATTTACTTATCCATGTAGCTGTTGTTGCTTGGGTATCTGCTCATGTGTAATTACTGTGGCGAGGAAGATGGATGAGGGGATAATGCCCTGGTTACTTACCGGTAATCATCATTACTCCGAATACTGGTCTTCCTCTCCACAGTATAGTTTCCCTCGTTGGTGGCTTCATGTCTTTTGTTTTGTTTACAGGTCGTGGGTATGGGGTTGTGTCCTTTTATATGAATGTTGGTGAACAATGGGGGGCATTTTGGAGGGATAGGGAGGCTAGTAGGCTAACTGAAATGTGCTTGGAGTTTTCTGTGGGAACAGAATACTCATGTGTAATTACTGTGGCGAAAAAGACCAGGACTCGGAGTAATGAAGATTACCGGTAAGTAACCAGGGCATTACATCAGCATCCACTAAAGAGCATCGGGGCAGCACACAGTATCTATTTGATTCATGGCATTCACTCTGTGGGGAGTAAGGTAAGTGTTGTTCAGGTAATTTAACTGCATATGTTTATATCTTCTGTTTCGGCAGACTATGTGCCTGTGCTCCAAAGTCTGTCCTCCCTTCTTCCCATCTGCCACGCAAGCGTGATTAGAAAGAATGTTTTATAAATCCCCAAAACTAGCCTCTGCTTGCCATGAAGAAGTAAAATTAAGTAGGGAGCACTTTAGAGCAGCATGTCAGAAATTGTGCCTGGGTAACCCTTCTTCGTCCGCCAATGTGTCCATAGTACGAAGGGTTCTCTCGTCATAGTAATCGCCTACTGTATCAATACCCAGTTTACTCCATTCTCTCAGTTGCCTCTCCATGAGCTACCCCCCTCCAGTGGTGGGCAGTCCCACTACAGGGAGTGTGGGTGCAAACAGCAGGTGCCGCTGGGACTGTTTTACATCTACCTTCCAACTACGTAAAGCAATAGTGAGCAGAACAGGCACCCGCACCGCCAGTAGCATGGCAAGTAATGCTTCCCTTTTGTGTGGAACAACTTTTTCCATGTTCCCATCATGTTAAGGCCCACCAGACATCGGGCCAGCCATTGGAGCTGAACTGAAAAGAAGTAGACTTCAAAGTCTGGTGCTCCCAAGCTCCATATAGTCATTGAACGTTTCAGGACATCTAGAGAGACCTGGTTCCAAGCTCCGTCCCAAATTAGGTCCCATAATACAGCATTTAGGCCCATATGAAATGAAGCCATTTCGCTTTTCTTAACGATCTGAATCGCAATTTCAGGCTGTTAAGAAATGCTAAATAGGCTTCCTATATCTGCAAAAGGGGAAATTAGGTCTCAAACAGATTTTTAATCGCATAGGGCTTTCCTATTTGCAATTTCCTAAGCCCATGCATTTAGAATTTCCTAAATGCAAAATGGGCATTTAGGAAATGCTATTACCATCGGATCCAAACCGATGGTACCCAGGTGCAATTTGCAAAAATGCACCTAAAATGCATCTTTACCAGTACCACAGAGCAGGCACTTGCCCTGAGGGCATTTGAGCGCTCTACACGAGCACCATTTTTTGAACCCTTTGTTCAGGTGGGTCGAAGGCCCATAGGAACGAATGGGTTTGCATTTCCTAAATAACGATTTCCGAACAGTGATTGCTACTCTCTAGAGGAATCGCTATTTGGAAATCTCTATTTTATTTTAGTACATTCCATTTTGCATTTCCTAAATAGTGATTTCTTAGGATTCGCTATTTAGGAAATGCAAAAGGGAAGAATAGTACATATGGGTCTATACTACCTGGACCAAATTTGAGGTATCGAAATGGGCAGAGTCACGAGTAATATAGTACCCGCTCTAGGATTACTATTTATGACTGCAACTTAAGGGCACACCAAAAGTGCACTTTGCCCTTCAGAGTCCTACCCTCTTCCATGTCATTGTCAGAGTGAAATATTTTAACCTCCAAATATTGATGAACCAGGGGTTCCCACTGAAAACCAATCTACACCACCGCTGTCAGAGGTTCCTACATGTTTGGGGACACTGGGAAGACACAAGTCTTATTCCAAATTGTGCATAGACCGGGCACCCTTCACTGATCTCTCAGGATCTCAACACTCCAGGGGATTCCTGTCTCGGTGTCTCAAAGATATAGGAGCATATCATCCAACGTATAGCGAAATAAAGTCTTCCGCATCCTCAAGGGGGATTTCCTCTGCCTGCCCCTTTCTCTCTGGCCACACAAGCAGGTGGCACACAGCCACTGCGAAAAGCATGGGAGTACGCGGAAATCCCTGATGGGTACCCTTGTGGATTCTGCCTTGGATATACATTGTCCTTTTCAGACTCTATCCCTGGCTCCTGAGTTCTGTAATGGTACCCATCTGTCCCATCCCCATCCAAATTTCATGCGTTTCATCACTGCTCTGAAATACCCCCAGTGTATTGTATCAAACGCCTTGGGTATGTCCAAGGACAGCACCAATGCTGTGATGCTGTGATACTGTCTAGGGGTTTCATCTAGCACCCTGAACAAAGGTCTAATGTTTAATGAGGAGTTTGAAGCCATATTAATCATGATGAACCAATGTCTGCAACTGTGGTTGTAACTGATTGGCCAACATGTTACTAAGTATCTTATAAACCAAATGTATCATTGACAAGGGTCTGTATGCAGTCATGTCCAGTGCGTTGCTCTTCAATTTAGGTACAAAAAAAATCAGGGCTTCTCTAGTAGTAGCCGGTAAGGATCTGTTCTCTAGTGCCCCAGTGTACATGGCGGCCAATTGAACCATATAGGCATAAAAAATTTCCGCCAGCGATCCGCCTGTCCCTGATGTTTTACTGCATGCCAGACCCCCTGCCCCTCGTACCATCCACCCCACCCGCATTACATACGCCGCTTCCTCCCTCTTAGCCCTTAACCCCGGCCGACTCCCCAACTGCACCCTAGCCGCACCTGGACACACCCATGGACCCTTCACATGCAACTCCTGCAAGTTTGACAGCACCAAAACCAACTCCCCATACACGACCACCAAGCAGAGATCTTTCACCAACCACCTAAAATGCATCCTGCTCAACACCCGCTCGGTCCACAGACACGCCATCGACCTCTGGAATCTACTAGACACCATCTCCCCAGACATCGCCTTCCTAACAGAAACATGGATGAACGCCTCCTCAGCCCCAGACATCACCATCGCCATCCCGGAAGGCTACAAAATCATCCGAAAAGACCGCACCAAGCAAACAGGAGGAGGCATCGCTATCGTCCATAAGAATTCCATCCGCATCTCAACCATCTCTGACGTCAACCTTGCTAGCGCTGAACACCTTCACTTCCAGATCCACACCGACCCCAAGACCACACTCAGAGGCACCCTCCTCTACAGACCACCAGGACCCCGTGCACAATTCTGTGAAGACGTCACTGACTTTATCACCCCAAACGCCCTCCCCTCCGAGGACTACATTCTTTTGGGGGACCTCAATTTTCACCTGGAAAAGAGCATCGACAACAACACCACCACCCTTCTGCACAATCTCGCCAACCTCGGACTCAAGCAACTTGTTAATACCCCCACCCACAATGCAGGTCACACACTCGACCCAATCTTCACCTCTAGCAAACATATCTCCTTCAGTCACACTACAGCTCTCCATTGGACGGACCACAGCTGCGTTCACTTTATCTACAAAAAGACCACAACCCACAACCACCCTCAACCTACTCTGCGAAGAAACTGGAACAAAATCACCATCGCCCAGATCTCCTCATCGCTTCTTCAAAACCCCCCTGTCCACTCTTCGAACGCCAACCAAGCAGCCATTAACCTCACTCAATGGCTAACCAACAGCGCCGACAACCTAGCACCCCTCAAAAAACGTCAAATCAACTAGGCAACAAAAACGCCCCCTGGTTCAACGATGATCTTAAGGAATCCAAGAAACTTTGTCGCTCCCTTGAGAAGGCCTGGAAAAAAGACCCAAACACCAGCACCAGGGACGCCTTCAAAAACGCCACCCACATACACCACCAACTGATCCGGACTGCCAAGAAAACCGCCTTCAAAGACCGACTTGACAACAACGCACACAACAGCAAGGAATTATTCAACATCGTCAAAGAGTTTACCAACCCCACTGCCAACTCCAACGACATCACTCCCTCTCAAGCCCTTTGCGACTCCCTAGCTTTGTTCTTCCACGACAAAATCGCAGACATCCACAACAGCTTCGACAACCAACCTTCCGCCGTACCTTCACCCCCCTTGAACATCCTTAATGACTGGAACCCAATCTCCACTGAGGACACCATCCGCCTGATGAACTCCATCCACTCAGGATCCCCCACAGACCCATGCCCTCACCACATCTTCAACAAAGCAGATTCCATCATAGCACCACACCTCCGAGACGTCATCAACTGCTCCCTCAACTCCGCCACCTTCCCGGAAAGCTGGAAACAAGCCGAACTCAGCGCCCTTCTGAAAAAACCCACAGCGGACCCCACCGAACTCAAAAACTACCGCCCCATCTCGCTCCTTCCATTCCCGGCCAAAGTCATCGAGAAAGCTGTCAACGATTAGCTCGCCGCCTTCCTCGAAACCAACAAATCCCTCGACTCATCATAGTCCGGCTTCCGAGCCAAACACAGCACTGAGACCACACTCATCGCAGCAACAGACGACATTCGAACTCTACTGGACAATGGAGACACAGTCGCCCTCATCCTCCTCGACCTCTCCATGACCCCATGGCTCTCAGCCGTGATTTGTGAGGGTGCACAGCCTAGTAAGTGCTCCCAGCATCTGGAAGCGGCTTCCCCTCACATCTGTTTGGGAGTTGAAGTGCCCAATGCCAGAGTAACTCCATTTATGGCGACTGGCAGTGTTGTGATGTACTCCAAGAAGAGATTTTGTACTCTGCAATTAGCTCCTGTTGACCACTGTCCATCCATTGTAGCTGGTGAACACATTTGTCAAGAACAATTACAAATCATCTGCCACACGCGGCATGACATGTGATAGTGACACTGCACCTCCAATTGTCATATTACAATCGGATCAACTAGAATTCATCTCAGAGTTCTTTCCACTAGAGGTTCCCTGCGATAAGGCCCCAAGGGTCAGATGTACGACGATTCTATTTTGCAAGTAACAAATTATGATGGTTTGCGATGCCTAATGGGGTCACTAAAAACCTACCTTATTAGAACTAATGAGGTAGGTCGCAATTTTCAACCCCTTTAGGAATCTGACATATCACAGCGGTGGTGGCCTGATGGGGACAGTAGAACACCATGTCTGTATTTGCTTTTTTAAATAAGGCAACTTTATTTCCCAATTGCAGCCCGTTTTCCTTAAAGGAAATTGGAATACTTTTAAAAGAAAAAAAATCAAAGTTTTCTTTTCAATTTTTAAGGGAGGGCAGTGATACACTGTGGACAGACTGAGAAGATGGCATTTGCCATGAATGAACTGCCCTGGAGCAGTCACACAACCTTCTATATTGTTGATGGAATTGTTGTACTGGGAGCTAATACTCCGAGTGTGAGCTGTAGCTCTACTATTTTAGAAGCATTTCAGGAACAAGTTGACGTCCTCTCTATAAAGCCACACACTATCAAAGGGCATGTCAGTGTGTGTGATTTGGGCAACTCCAGAGAAGCAAGTAAAATCCATCCTAACATGTCACGCAGTATGACAGCCATGGACTGACCAATGTTGGCTGCAGAGTCCAGGCTGCCCCATAAAATATATTTGGATGCATTCAATTGGTCATTGGCCAGGTCTGTAAATGGCTTTTCATGTGGTCTGGTAACCTGATCATTGTAATTTAGAAAATTCACACAAAATATGAACATATTGGTCCAGGTTGTGTGGGGCCAACAGTTTGGAGTGCTGAGCCTAAAAATGATTTCTTCCACTGAGGATGGATGTTGCAAAACCTTTCAAAACGCTTGACTGGCTCCACAGAGGAGAAGTCCAATTCCAAAGCCAGTGGTTTAACAGTAGATGATATCCCCCCGCAGAATGTGATGTGGGTGCCCGGAGTGTCCATCTCTCACAGATATTCATTGGCCTTGGACTGAATGGGGCTCCGCAACCAGGGCCTACGTTACACCCCTGTCAATGGCGTTTGCTGCTCTTCTTACTACGGTGATGAATGAGGGAAACTTCCTCTGGAGCAAGAGCAAAAGTGTGATGGATCTTCTAATCAAGTGTTCTAGCCACTCGCATTTTCTTAATCCAGAAATAAGCCAGTATCGGAATTATAGCAGGGAACAAGGTTACCTACATCCAATCATCCTCTCTACAGTCATGCTCTTTATCAAACACTGTGAGGGCATGATAGTTGGATACCTCCTCCCTCCAGGCAAATCTGAGGTTTGAGAGTGGCGCAGGACTCAGCTACATAGGTGGTATCTGTGTCAGAACTGAAGGAAGTTCTGACCAAATGGAGGATGATGCCCTGGGAAGCTTCAGCTTCTTAAGCACCAGAGCCCATGGTGGTACAATGTTGGCAGGTGTGAGGGACAGAGCAGCCATAGTTGCCAAGCAGCCAGGAACATGATTCCCTTTTAGGGGCTTCTTAGTTGGTTCAGAAGCCCTCTTGACCTTATACAGCTTTGCACGCAGGGAGGTCTTGACCTGCGCAGAGTCTGTGGATGGACCAGGAAACTCTTGTCTCCTATTTTTCAGTATCAGGATCTTATCGAGCCATGCATCAGGGAATCTTGCAGAGGTTCAGAATGATCCCAGGAGCGGGATCATTTCCTGGGGGAAGAAAAGGATTATGGCATTTTTTGTAGAAAGATATATTAGATCATTCTCTCTGAAGTGACTTATCTGTTGGTGAAGGAGATCGCTTAGGTGCCTCCCTGAGGCTTTAGCCAGAAACAAGTTGGCCTCCTGCTCCCTGATGGCTCCAGGTGCATGGAGGCACACGAATCAATGGCCAGGCATCATGCTCTAGTCCAAGACACTACACACAGTTGCTTTGTAGATCCAAAAAAGCCATCTTCTTGTTGTATGTATGATAAGGCTTAAAACGTTTAAATCTTGGAGGAGACATTTGGAAAGGGGCGACCACTCGGTCCCCCCGAACGTATGGCGGAGTGCCTCGATCCCCCCGGGAAGCCATTTTTGGGCGGGAGGCGCGTCTCGGCTGGTATGCCCGAAGCGGCGTAGCCGGGGCGCGCCTGTTCCCGCCCTAGAGTGGGCTGGCCTAGACACTGACGCAGCCAGCCACGCCCTCGGGACGGGCAGGGGCGGGTTTACGCCCGCCCTGAAGACGGATAAAAGGAGACGCAAGGCCAGAAGACGTCCTCTTGTTCTTGTGCTCCGAAGCTGCACCTCCTCGCTACACGTGAGCTCGGGACAGAACAAAGAGCCAATTTTGAGCGTTTTTGATCTTTTTCTTTGTCTTCCAGATACTTCGTCGAAGAAGATGCCCAGGAAAGGCGAAAAGAGAATGACGACTGACCAGATGGTTCGGGCACTCTTTAAAGATATGTCCGACATAAAGAAACGGTTGGCGGAGCGAGATGGGGAGGAGGGTTCGGGCCCTTCGCCGGCTGGAGGGAGACCTAAGAGACCGAGAAAGGTTCCAGCCGGTGGGGACGTCCCGGTTCCCTCTGCCCCTCTCGAGGCGCCGACCCCAGTACCGATAGAGGGGAATCCAATCCCGGGGGTCGTCTCCCCGACATCCAAGGAAGACATGCCCCCCGAGCTGGCAGCACAGCTAGCAGCGTGGTTGGGGGATAGTGGTGATGGCGCCACGGCTGCCGAGGCACAGGCGCTGATAAAAGGGCTTCGTGAGAAGAAAGAGGCAGCTAGAGTGGCGGGGATAGACAAGCCGCAAGCGGCAGAAGCTGCGTCCGGTGCAGGTAAGCGGCCATTGCCGATTGCAAGGGACGAGTCAGCACCCTCTCGTAGAGAGAGATTGGGACAACATGTGCCGTTAGCTATAAACGAAAAGATCTGGGCGGGAGAGTACGTGAATATTTTTTCCCTGCTTGTTGATCATTATGATGTGGAGCATGTGAAAAGTCAGAAGGACTTGATGCATCCGAGTGTTTGGCGCGCAAAAATGGCCGCCTTTAAGGTTAATGAGAACATTGGCAACTGGGGCAATGCATGGGGTATTTTCACATCGATTTTGGGGGAACGTAGGCCCGAGTTGCTCCCTGAGTTTCCCGTTTACCAATCACGAATTATGGGTTACTCGACAACGTATCAAGGTAACCATTGGTTTTGTTATGACAATCTGTTCAGAAAGGAAAAGGAACATAACAAGAGTTTGACTTGGGATTGTTACGATTCGTTAACTTGGGACAAAATGAAAGAATCAGGAATGTTAAGAATGCCATTGGTCGGGAGCAATGTTGTTGATTACTCCCGCCAAAATGTGGGGACGCCCTTTCGACCAAGTACGAGCACCGACGACCAGTCAAGGCCCGCAGGCAATACAGGGAAAAAGGGTTTCTGTTTTAATTTCAACAAGGGGAAATGTACCAGGCCTCCGGGATCGTGTAAGTTCAAACATGAGTGTAGTACGTGTGGGTCGTCCCATCCTGAGTCATCGTGCAGAGCCAGAACGGTTGAGAATGGGGGTAAGGGGGGCGCCAAACAGGTCTAAGCTAGGCCGAGGGGCGCCTTTACCAACCCCGATTGATACCTTGGCAATGATTCCCTGGCTCAGCGAATACCCGGATCGTACTTCTGCCGGGGTGCTACGGAACGGTTTTACACATGGTTTCCGCATCCCGGTAGGGGACTTTCAGGGTGTAGGGACGTGCAAAAATCAACTTTCCGTTTTACAACATACATCGGTAGTGCAAGAGAAAATTCAGAAAGAGGTTAGCCGGGGACGGGTCGCCGGCCCGTTTAGTGAACCCCCGGTACCAGGTTTCGTTTGTTCTCCGTTAGGGGTGGTCCCCAAGAAGGACCCGGGTGAGTTCCGTTTGATCCATAATCTGTCTGCTCCACGAGGTCTTTCGGTGAACGACGCAATTGATCCAGAAGTTTGTTCGGTGCGATACGCATCTTTTGATGAGGCAGTAGCCATCTTGAATCGCCTGGGGCACGGGACGTTGATGGCGAAATCTGATATCGAGTCAGCGTTCCGGTTGCTCCCGGTACACCCAGACGATCAGCGTCTTTTGGGATTCGGGTTCCAGGGGTCATTTTACATGGATAGGTGTATGCCAATGGGTTGCTCTATTTCATGTGCTTACTTTGAGCAATTCAGTACTTTCCTGCAGTGGGTGTTCACTGAGACAGCGGGTTTCCGAAATGTAATGCATTACCTTGACGACTTTCTGTTCCTTGGCCCCGCCGGTAGTCCCGAATGTGCCCAGGCTTTAGACGAATTCTGTGTGTTAATGGGTCATCTCGGCGTGCCGTTGGCACCGGGTAAAACTATGGGTCCCACGACTTGCCTCGAGTTTCTGGGGATCGAGTTGGACTCAAGGGAGGGGTGCTTCCGTTTACCAGCTAGCAAGGTATCGAAATTCAGGGCAGCCCTCCAAGTATGTTTAACTGCATCCAAGGTTACACTGCATCAGTTGCAACAGTTAGTGGGAAAGTTGAACTTTGCCTTGAGAGTGATACCAATGGCTCGCCCCTTTTCCCGCTCAATTGCCCAAGCGATGGTTGGCCTGAAGGAGGGTCATCATCGCACAAGGTTATCGACTGAGGTCCGCCAGGACATGCGGATTTGGTTAGCATTCTTGGCGGACTTCAATGGCCGAGTTGTCTGGAACAAGCCAGTCATGTCCTCCGATGAGCTTGGGCTATGGACAGATTCAGCAGGAAGCGTAGGTTTTGGCGCCATCTTCGGCACAAAATGGTCGGCACAGAAGTGGCCCCTATGGTGGCACGAGAAGGGGCTGACAAGTAACATCGCTTTCCTCGAATTATTTCCCATTCTGGTGGCCCTGAGAACCTGGCCAGAAGGGTTCAGAGATCATTCTGTTGTGTTCTGGTCCGACAATATGACCGTGGTAGAATGCATCAATAGTCAGGCAGCCCGTTGTAAATTGATTTTGAGGCTGCTAAAAGAAATTGTCTTACTGTGTATGCAACTGAACGTGGTATTCAGAGCAAAACATGTCCCTGGGGTGATGAATCAGGCCGCTGATGCACTGTCTCGTTTTCACATGCAGGCTTTCTCGGGTTTCCTTCCTTCAGCGGACCCGGAGCCGGCACCCTTCCCCGAAGCTCTCTGGTCTCTCGGTGCCCCGAACTTCGTCACCTCGTGGGAGAGAGTCTAGCACCCAGGACAAGGAAGGCATATGAAGGGGCGTTCCAGGCCTATTTAGCCTTTTTGGGGGCAGAGAGAGGGGGACTTTGGGGGCAGGAGGAGTTGGTAGTACTTTTCCTGATGTCCTTACGTAGGGCTGGGAAATCGGTGGCCACGGCCCAAAGGCATCGTGCCGCCATTTCCTTTGTTGCCAGGGCCCATGGCATCCTGGACCCGACAGCGTCTTTTACGGTACAGAAAGCGCTGCGTGGGTGGCAACGTCTGGAGGGTCGCAGAGTAGACGTAAGACGACCGATAGGTCTAGACAGGTTGTCCCAGTTGCTGACCACACTCCCTAACACATGCTCGTCCCCGTTCGAGACCTGTTTGTTCCGGACTGCATTTATGCTGGCATTTCACGGGGCTATGAGAGTTAGTGAGCTAGTTGCAAGGAACAAACGGGATGTGACGGGGGGCTTGTGCAGGGAGCAGGTTCAGATCAGGGGTGATGCGATGATTGTCTCCTTTCTCAGGTCCAAGACTGACCAAGATGGGAGGGGGGACTGCACGATCATTCGCAGGATCCCCGAGTCATCCATGTGTCCGGTTCAGTGCTTAGAAGATTACCTAGCACGAAGGGTGGCATCATGGGGGGGGACATTGTTGAGGCATGTAGACGCCACCCCGCTGACGAGGTTTCAGTTTCAGCGGGTGCTTGCAATGGCCATTGCCGCAGCGGGCTTGGACCCGGGTGAATTTGGGACCCATTCCTTTCGTATAGGGGCTGCCACGGAAGCTACAGCCAGGGGTCTTAATGTAGAACAAGTGAAACGGGTGGGGCGTTGGTCCTCCAATTGTTATAAGAGGTATGTGCGATTGCACATGTTGTGAAGCTGTAATCATGTACTCACGCTTCTTGTCTTTTGTTTGTTTTCAGTTGCGCAAGCCTACGCGGCAGGGCGGACTGTGCAGTTGACCCAACACCAGGCCGGCGGTCACACATCACCGGCTGAGAGAAAGGAGGTGTGGGTTGTAGGCCACTCATACATGAGACGGGCCGCAGACGTATTCAAAGCAGGTGATATGATTCACGTACCTGGGGAATACGGGTACAGAGTGTCCTTCTACGGAAGGGGCGGTCTCTGTATTGACCAGTTTCAGGCATTTTTTGAGGGTTTGTTAGAGCGGATGAGGTCACCGCCGTCCATAGTCATAGTACATTTGGGGGGCAATGATCTAGTCACCACCGGTAGACGACTTCTCCTGGAGGCTATGCTTTCCACGGTAAGTTGGTTAGCAAGGAGAGTTCCGGGGTGTACAATTGCGTGGTCTCATATGATCCCACGAAAAGTGTGGCGGGGGGCTATCTCGATCCCTGCTTTGAATCATTCCGTTAAAAAATTGAATAACAAAGTGAGTCGGTTGTTCCGTTCCAAGACATTGCATTCGATCTCGCATAGTTGTATTAATGATGACAGTATGTATTTGGGGGATGGTGTGCATTTGTCGAGGGTGGGCAATGAGTTACTCATAGGTGACTTCCTAGCTTGGTTAAAATCGTTAAAACATGACCTTTAGGTAGGAGTTTGGTGGGGGGTCCGGATAGCCGGTCAACTATCCGGACCTGTGGCGGTAAGGTCATGATCGGTGAGCACTAATTGGTAGATCCCTATGAGTGGGCGTCACCCAACACGGATGGGAGCGCTCGGGGGAGGTGGCCATTGGCCCCTCAATGGGGAGGCGGTCCCGTCTAAGGGCGGGTCGCCGGAAGTTAAGGAAAGGCGGTCAAGGCCCCTTCCTGTGTAGGAGGGGTTACAGCCCCCTCCTGAGGAATTTCCCGGGGCCAGGGTCATCTGCGACGGCAGATGCGGTAAGTTGTGTGGGGTGGGGGGAGGTCCACGATACCTTCTAGATACCACACACAAGTATTCGAACGACCTTTAAATGGCGTCGAGTCTTAAGTGCCCCCGACAAGTCAAGGGAAATTGTTAGTAGTTGCACTTGAGGTAAGCCTCTGTGCTGTCGCCCTTCCCAAGTGGGAGGGGTAAGTCTGGTTAGGGATCTTGACACCGGTTATGACCTTGCCGTTGGCCCTTAAACGTTAGGATGTACAATTTCAGTGTTTATAGAGAATGTTTCTGTAGGATGCTAGTTCGGCTAGGAGAACCTCTGTATTAGAGAATATGTTAAGATTAGCCAAACATCGCAAATGTGATAATGAAATTGTACATAATATGAAACGTTTAATGTTTAATTTTTTGTTTTAATAAATACGGCCGCGGGAGGGTCACTCCCTCCCACATCCAAAAACTTTGAAGAACTGTTTCCGGTTTCCCTTCTTTTGGGGATCGTGTTGAGAGGGGGTGGCGGGTATCTCAGCCATATGGAAAGGGGCGACCACTCGGTCCCCCCGAACGTATGGCGGAGTGCCTCGATCCCCCCGGGAAGCCATTTTTGGGCGGGAGGCGCGTCTCGGCTGGTATGCCCGAAGCGGCGTAGCCGGGGCGCGCCTGTTCCCGCCCTAGAGTGGGCTGGCCTAGACACTGACGCAGCCAGCCACGCCCTCGGGACGGGCAGGGGCGGGTTTACGCCCGCCCTGAAGACGGATAAAAGGAGACGCAAGGCCAGAAGACGTCCTCTTGTTCTTGTGCTCCGAAGCTGCACCTCCTCGCTACACGTGAGCTCGGGACAGAACAAAGAGCCAATTTTGACCCACCCACCAGCCCCTGAGGACAGCAAGTTGTTGTGCAATAAAGTGGATTTTCTAAGTATGTTCTTCCTTTTTCGTTTACAGGTTGTGAAAGTATCAGTTTTGTTGTTTTTCATAATAAAGTATGGTGAATATCATTTAGGTTGTTACGATTAAAAGGACTTGATGTAGTGTTACTTTTGAGCATGCTCTGTCGGTCGTAGCGACCAATGTTTTCATAAGTTCGAATTGTCGTATTTATTTTTGGTAGGCGGTAAGGTCATGATCGGTGAGCACTAATTGGTAGATCCCTATGAGTGGGCGTCACCCAACACGGATGGGAGCGCTCGGGGGAGGTGGCCATTGGCCCCTCAATGGGGAGGCGGTCCCGTCTAAGGGCGGGTCGCCGGAAGTTAAGGAAAGGCGGTCAAGGCCCCTTCCTGTGTAGGAGGGGTTACAGCCCCCTCCTGAGGAATTTCCCGGGGCCAGGGTCATCTGCGACGGCAGATGCGGTAAGTTGTGTGGGGTGGGGGGAGGTCCACGATACCTTCTAGATACCACACACAAGTATTCGAACGACCTTTAAATGGCGTCGAGTCTTAAGTGCCCCCGACAAGTCAAGGGAAATTGTTAGTAGTTGCACTTGAGGTAAGCCTCTGTGCTGTCGCCCTTCCCAAGTGGGAGGGGTAAGTCTGGTTAGGGATCTTGACACCGGTTATGACCTTGCCGTTGGCCCTTAAACGTTAGGATGTACAATTTCAGTGTTTATAGAGAATGTTTCTGTAGGATGCTAGTTCGGCTAGGAGAACCTCTGTATTAGAGAATATGTTAAGATTAGCCAAACATCGCAAATGTGATAATGAAATTGTACATAATATGAAACGTTTAATGTTTAATTTTTTGTTTTAATAAATACGGCCGCGGGAGGGTCACTCCCTCCCACATCCAAAAACTTTGAAGAACTGTTTCCGGTTTCCCTTCTTTTGGGGATCGTGTTGAGAGGGGGTGGCGGGTATCTCAGCCATATGACCTAATCGCTGTAGAAATGCAGAGGAATTTCACCTCTGAGGCACTGAGTGCTCCGTACATGCGTCAATGAGAAGGTATAAACTGGTACCGATCTCAGAGCTGCAGGTGTTATTTAGTCCGGTGTGGTCATGTCCGAAGGCGGAGTCGTGGCTGAAGCTGCATGGCGCTACCTGGCAGCGCTGGGAAAACGGTCTCTGTATAACTCCTTAAGGGAGGAGTCTGTTGGAAGTTGTATCCATCTGAAGTGCTGAGATAAAATTCAACTCTGGCCAAGGAATCATAACATAACTATAGAATCTTATTATGTGGCCTCTTACGAAGAATTAAATAACGTCTTACATTTAAAAGAAAAAAATTAACAAAACAAATTCTCTATTGAAGATCAAATGACAACCCAAAAAAAGAAACGATTCTCTGTCCAACTCTGTCTATAAATAAATACAACAGTCCTGTTGTCAGAAAAGAGTGAAAATTAGATGGATCAGCCTGGTATACAGGTAAAATAAAAGATTTCAAAGAGGCCTGACCTTCAAGTCTATTTTTATGACACTGATACAGACTTAACACTTCCAAATGTCTGTAATCTGTTAAAAGTTTTAAATTGGAAACAAGCCCTCTTTAACAGAGGCGCCAATTTTAGCGAAATAGCCTTCAGAGCAAAAACATCTCTCAAGAGCTGTATTATTCTTTTCACAAAAACAGTGATACAGAGAAAAAAAGGGATGCTCGAGATTACAGTCCATTGGTAGACAGAGGGTGAATAAGAATACGCGCTGCCAAGGGCTGAAAGTTCTCCTCCTCCAAATCATCTTATCAACACCTTTTATAAAGACTCCCTTATACAATTACTCAATAATATCAGCAGTAAGGAAGTATAGGTTTGAATAAATTGCGTCTAAATATTTGAAGGTACTAAGAAATTTCGAGAGGATTCATAGTGAAATTAGTGAACATCTAAAAAACTTCACTTTTTATCTCAATATTGTTCAGGTTTAACTGCTTAAGCAGATGCTGGTCATACCCCACAAACAGGTCTCTTATAGATTTCAAGAAATAAAGAGAAGATCTATATGTAAACCAGATGTCTGATACGATCCCGACTTTGAACATCAAAAAATAAGTACATGAAACGTCAGACATATCTGCAGCATCACAGAGCTATATTCGTACTAGCCAACTCGTGTTCTATGTCAATTATTTTCACTCTCCACCTTTCGAATATGAATTGATCACTATAAATAAGTGGTGGGTAGCTAGTTGATGACTGGGTAAATTATGTCTTAGGCAGCAAGGGCATATTCTAGGGCCACTTCAACGTGAAATCCAGGAAAGCTCGTAGGGGGGAGAACCAGTGGTTGACAGTCTGAAAGAATGGGATACTTACCATTCAGGATTAGTGGGAAGAAATTTCAGCAAAACCTAATTTAAAGGTGCAATACTGCCAAAAAGTTTTACTAGGAAAATTCTTACTGCAGAGACAAAATTCCACACAATCTGAATTTATATCCGCATCAGATAACACTTCATCAAGTAATACAATGATTTGAACAGACTTGCACTTAACTGAGGAAACTGTCTTTTATTAGCAATTTGTACAATTTCAATCTATTCAATATTCCAAGACTATTGTTCTATAAGGCCCTTGCCCAGCACCCCTTCCACGACTTCCGACTGAAGCTCTCCTCCTATGATATACACAGTTCAGTTTTGTTTTCTTAGACAGAAGGGGAGGAGTGCTTTGAGGAATGTTTTACTGTTACATTTTCTTTTTCTGACAGTCGTTTACTGTATGTGTCATTGTGCTCAGAGACTTAGTCGCCGGTTGAAGTATATATTTGAGTGACATTCCCCAGGCAAGTTGTCAATCTACTATTGGTGAAATATTATTTTGTATTCCTGTCAAAAAACATTCAATAAAAGGATTTCAACAAAAGAATCGATCTATTAACAAAAAATAAATGTACACATTAAAAATAGCACCAAAATCGCAAACTCTGTTATTTTTTCATGCAAAATTCATCAAATAAATCCCAACTCAGATAGAAAGGTCGGTGTTTTCAACTGATACCACCAGCACAATACAAAATGTATCTTGAAGCAGGTTTTCAATTGCAGTTCGTAAAATTCCTCTTAGAATGAGTTTATGGAGTGATCAGGAGTATTCCAGCAAACAATAAGAAATAAAAATAGTACCAAAATCGCAAACTCTGTTATTTTTAAATGCAAAATTCATCATATAAATCCCAACTCAGATAAAAAGGTCGGTGTTTTCAACTGATACCATCAGCAAAATACAAAATGTATCTTGAAGCAGGTTTTCAATTGCAGTTTGTAAAATTCCTCTTAGAATGAGTTTATGGAGTGATCAGGAGTATTCCAGCAAACAATAAGAAATAATAAGTGGCTATTGCCTATCAATTTCGTTACTGAATGTGCACCCAGGGCAGAAGATAATACAGTGTAAAATATTTTGGGTTGCTCTGGAAAACAATGCTATTCACAAGTGTTTGCACATTACGCTGTACGGAAGGGACTTTATTTAGCCAAACTATGACCCTTATAACGGTGCAGTTCATTAAAAAGAATTAGTTTGGCACACAGTTCATTACTAGCATGCCCGAGGAGACATTTCTTTTTCAAAAACAATTAAACACCGAACAAAGCTAACACAAATGTTTTTGTATTTAATTCTTAAAATGACAATGAGTAAGTGTGCCTTTTTAACCAGTACTGGCAAAGCCAATACTTGTTGTGGATACTGACTAGAACTAGGATAAAAATATATTTTAAAAATGCTTTTGCAGGTGCAGAATAGCATTGAGAAAAAATCAAAATAAAAGCTAAAATGTCAGGCCCCAGTGTGACGATGGATATGCATGCATATGTTACTATACAGTAACATACCTGTCAAGGCACTGATATCGCTGCAGTGGCCATTTTGTTTTTGCTGATCCTATGGAGAATCGGGAAAAAGAACCAACATTTTTATTGTCCATGCTAAAGAGCACTGGCTCAATAAATAGTTACCAGTGTGACGACGTAGGCGCGTGCATGAATCACCACTCATGAACCTTTATGCATCATGACATTGAGGTTGTCAATGTTTCTTTACTTTTAATCTGTCATTCTAAGACGGCGTAGGCCCATTTTGGAGTGGGAAAATAAAAAATAAAAAGTTTGTGACACCGCATTATAGAGAAAGGAGTGAACTGATAGATAGTTGCAGCTGCCACATCCTACGGAAAAGGCAAAAAAATAAAACAATGACAAATATAAGAAAAGGAAAAAGTAGAAGCATGATAAGACCAACAAACAGTGATGCGCAACAGTAAGCAGAATGGTACGGGGGAGCAAAATAGGAACAGAAGAGGATATGAAAAAAAAGCAGAAAAAGCATAGCAGAAAGGAAAAGAGTGGGGGAAGAAACAGAGAGGGAAGCAATGCAGGGAGCACAGGGTTGCAAGCACAAGGGTGTGAGTGAGGAAACAAAACTTAGAGAGAGGGCAAGCTAACATAAGAACTCTCATGGAGTGTTGAAAGAAAAAGAAAAAAATGTTTCCTGAGGTCAGCTTTGGAAGGATTAGAGTCATCCAATCAAAAGGATAGTAAATTAGCTATGTTGCAGGCCAGAGATAGCCAAAAGCATATAAAGGAAAGCCACTGAATAAGATGCAAGGAAATAAGATTGACAAGAAAGCCAACCAATAATAAGCAATGGGCTGACCAAATCCCACTTTATGTATTCCTAATGTATGCAATGGGTCTGAGTTTGCCTAAAATGGCCCCTTTGGACTGAGTGGCTTGTTCAATATATCTCAGCACAAACTAGTATAGCAACCTTTACAAATATTTAAAACATGAAAAAGATGGCCACTAGCATGCTAAGCAAGAAGAAACCAGTGGAGTTAGGGCAGAGGACTGACTGTTAAGGGGAGAGGTTCAATCTAATGTTTCCCCTTCTCCCCAACTATAAAACAAGATACAAGATGATTGAAAATGGCAGGGGGAAACAAAACCTCTGCAATAATAAATCCATTAGCTTGCATTTATGAGTGGAGCGGAGGAGGACTGAACAGTCAAGGTGAAGCCTTCCCTTGCAGAGGTGAGGTAGAGGAATCAGATAGCAACTGGAGCAGCTGCGGTGGAAGAGGAGAAAGTGGCTCAACGTGCATCACCAGGCAGATGCATCTATATCAGGAAATGGGACACTAACGGCACCCACTTTGAGACATGAAGAGGTGGAGTAGACCAAGAGACTAGGCCTCCTCCAGTGAGAAGTGTGACCGTCTGCGGAACAGACTGCCCTTATCTCGGCAGACATTGCCACACTTCTGAAAGTTTCCGCTGCAGACTGCTAGCACAAGCAGAAGAAACTATGAGGAAATCACAGTGAGTGAGTCCATTGGTTCTCCAGATAAGTTGCCCATGAATCTGCCTTCTGAAGGGCAAAACCAGGATCAGCTGCATCCAAAAGGTAAAGAGAAAAGGGGATGGGGTTGCAATCGAAATCAGAAGAAGCCAAGGACCTAAGAGAATAGGCCTGCTTTGTAAAAAGGCTTTGTGTCTTGACTGAAACAAACAAGGTTATTATGGATTTGCAGGATTAAGGGAGAGGCCCCCACCCATAAATCATAGAAGAGGTCACAGAGAGCAGGAATATTTAGGAAAAAATACGGGTGAATGTAAAATGATATATCCTCTTTTCTCCAACAAAAAACAAAGACAGGGATTATTTGAGAAATCAAAATTACGACCTGCCACAAACAATCAGTTTTCAGTGCATGGAGCATACCTCAGTAAAAAACAGGAAGATGGGTCAGAGCCCATGTAAATCGCTGACTTAACAGAATCCAAGTGCAATATGTCAAATCAATTAAAGAGACAAATCGTGAGACAACAAGTTTTAAACTTTAGAATAGAGGTATTGTTGATAAAAGCCCAAAGACATTGCCCCCTCTTTTACCTCAAACTAATGAATTGATCACTGTTCCAACAGTTTCCCAAATAACTCTCTCTCTTCAGACTCTATCACAGTCCCTATCCAAGGAGCAATCTCAAGAATACAAAAAAACAAAACAAAAAAAAAACATTTGTAGCGGCCAGCGCAGATTAAAAATAACTTGGCAAAAGAAAACCTGGAGCCGAACAGTACAAAATGCCCCTTCGAGAATTACCTTTTCTTCTTCAAGTCATTGAAATGAGGAGGCCTCCCATAATAATATGAGATTCTAGGTGACAAGGACTCCTCTCTAAAAGAAAATAATTTGAAAAAAACAGTGATGTTCATGCTTAAAAGATCTTTAAGGGAAGAGATGGATTGGACCTCATCGTAGCAAATGTAAAGAAAGGGTTGCAACTGAGTTAATAAAAACTACAAAACTAATTAAGGAAGTCTCTCTAATGCCAGATAGCATCTGAGCTAGCACTCATCAACTGATTCTAGATTACCACTGGTAAATTCAGCCATGTATGAGATAAAACTGTGAAAATGATCAGGAAGATGAAAATGCTCATCCTTTGCAATGTAGCACAAAACATCAAAGTCCTGATCAAAATAACATCCTGTCCACGGGGCAAAAAATAATATAAAAGCCAGAGGCTACATTGGTTGAGTAGACTGAAAGTTTTGTAGCAGCCATGACCCCTTATCACACAAATATTCATACTCCGTGACTAGTGGATCCAGAGACGTTAATACCATCAGAGATATGGGAGAAAATGAATGTAAATATGCATCACCTTCTAGTTAATTACAACTTCAGATGTTTACAATTCTTCTGCTTGTATTGATTTATACTATACTGAGAGACAAAATAAAACTGCACCGGGACCAGTAATCAATGTACATGATATAACAAGGCCAGAGAGAATAGAAAGCATGTTTTTGGGGAATCTGTCTAGCGACACCAATCTACTTGAATACTGAGGAAATCTATGCAAATACCTTCAAACTAGGATGCCTGTATAGTTCTCGATGGCAAAATGCATACCAAAATCAGAGCTAAGATAATTAGATATTTTTCTACTCTTTGGTAGTAACATCAATCATCATGCAGAAACGCGCAGCAACGGACTCCCCATTTGAGAAATGGTCACTAAAATGATCAAGATCATGTTTCTTGAAAATGTCCATTTTCCTAGAGGAGCAAAATGGAAAAGGTATGGTAAGACATGAGGTGTATTCGAAGATGAATGTCCAGTATTTGTAAAGCGCAAACAATTACCCGAAGGTGTCAAGGCGCCGGGGGCCATCGGGAAGATTAAGTGAGCTATTGCCCAGAGTCACATGGTGCTAGGAAGACCTCTGCCACCGGAGCCGGGGATCGAACCATGATCTCCAGCATCCAGCGTCAGTCGCCCTGGCCGCTGCGCCACACCTCTTCCAAGATAAATGTACTCCACCACTTTAAACTATGATATATCGACTTCCTAATTATCTTTTAAATCTTGATAAATTCAAAGCCCCAAATTACTTTGATGCAGAATTAGGAAATTAACGAATACTTGAAAACCTGCTAAGATTATCTGAATTATGGTTACTTTGTGTATAGAATAGCAGCTTGCCTGGGTTTGTAAAACCACTGTGTGATTTAACAAAATGCAATGAATGTATTGGATTTTCCCTTTTAAGCCTTTACACAATTAAATCTCCGAATAGTTTGCAAAATGCACGCTTTTGTAGAGAAAAATCACACTAATGGAACGTCATATTGTCCATTCGGGTAAACACATGGATGGTCTACAATTCCTTCTGGCCTTTTAAGCCTGATTTTCCAGTACTCTTCCATTAATTACACTTTTAATTCTTTAAATTACACCACTGTTGTATGAAGTTGTTGTAGGAACTTAATATTTTTCATAAACACCAAAAATCACAATTCCAAACCCGTAAATTTCCTGTTGTGCTTGTCTGAGAGTAAACGTAGTAATTTAGACAGAGATGGACTAGATACAGAAAAGTTCAACTATAATAATATGTTAGTTTCACTTAAATCTAGTTAGCTTCTCTGCTGATCCATCAGTGCAGTTAACACTTCCACTTGAGCAACAACCTGCTGCAAGGGCAGTGTTTGGCTTTGGCAGCAGTCTGATGTGATAACTCAGTGATGTGCTATGGAGACCTGAAAACAGGTTGTTGTGGAAAATGTTGTGCTTTTAGTTATTTTACTGTGTTTTCTCACTAGTAGAATTCTGGAGAATCCCCCCTATGAGATCATCTCAGGTAAGGTCACGTGGCCTTTTTCTTGGCTCTTTTCCTATATATTCTGGCATCATCACAAGCGAGATTGTGGCATGTTTTCTTGTGGCAGGTTATGTGTACCAACTTCAGGTTCTCCAGTGTGAAGAGCAGCTGGTAGAAGTATTCCCAATTCACTTCCCGCCCATTCTGTTCTTTCACAGTTTTAGCCAAAGTCGGTACTATTGTGCGCTTCTTCTCTATCCTGAAAGATACAAAAGAGAACACGTTTGTATGTTGTGAAGTCACAATGCAGCATCACCAGTTCTAAACACAATTTAGAACACATCATTATTTTGCCTACTAAAATGACAGCAATACTACAGTGTATAGAAGACTTGATATAGAGAACAGAAAAACTATTGACTTCAGTTCAAAAACGCAATACTTTTGTTTTAGGCGATAGCGTTCTTAAGTGGCAATTCAAAAGAACTCTGTATAAACAGGAATTAAAAACAGTCATGACACATTTACAGCCAAGTAAAATGCTTCGTTTGAAATTTAGACACTGCAAAAGGGCAGATCAAATTGCAAGTGTGGATTTTCCCTTGATTAAGGGGGTTGTGCCAAGGGACTGTTGCAAGCCACGTGGTTTTGGAGCTCAGTCTTATGGTTTTGATGGCCAATTACAAATTAAAAGGGCATTGGAGCTTGGACTTTTGCTTTCAGGTGCACGTTTGCATTACTGAAATACCCAACAGGTGCTTCTGGTGAAATTCTGCAATAAACAGTGAACTGCTAACTGTGAACCGCCTGTGAGACATCGTGCAGTGAATGTGCCCTCCAAAGGTGCCCTTTCAAAGTGCAAAAATACTCCAATTGACCGCGAAGTGGTCAGTTGTGTAAGCAAGTAAACTGTACCCGGGGAAGAGAATGGGGGGAAAAGACTCTCTAGTGTAAGGTTGTACTTAACCCAACCATGAATGTAGGGAAAAACACTATTTTGTTTATATTACCCTCACACACCCTAGTGGTGTCATGCTTCATCATCGGTTATTTGGGAAGTAGGGGACCCCTATATTAGAATACACTAGCTATATATAGGGAAAACTTACTAGTTTGGAAAGGTCTATAGCTAGTAACTAGTTAAATAAACCTAACTTAGGACATACATCTATCCTTTATAGCCCACTACATACAAACTTTTCACCAACTCCATAAATCAGTTTTGCAGTTTTATTATTTAAATACATATTTATTTTATTTGTATTGTTTATATAGCTATTGTTTTGGGAGTATAGATATACTTTTTTTTAAATACAAAATGTTTTGGTATTTTTGTGATAATATATACAGATTAGTTCATAAAAAACATATAACATACATATAAATGAGCATAAGACAAGAAAGGTGATAGAGGCAAAGCGGTAGTTGACACACTAAGATAGGTTTATTTAACTCTTTACTAGCTATAGACCTTTCCAAACTAGTATGCTTCATCATTGGGTCACCCTGACCCCTAAAAGTCAAGGTGGGCTTAACCACAGTGTTGGGAGCTCTTTGGATAAACAGAAAGAGAGGAGGTTCTAAAGATAAAATACCTCAGGCAGATCCTCGGTTTCCATTTATTCTTGGGTCTGTCTGGGTAAATAAAAATACTTAAAAATTGGGTCTTTTTGGAGTGTTATGGTCCTAAGACCCTAGTGCCGACATGTTTCAGTCCAATGTGGGCATAAAGGTCCAGGACTTTCTTCAGGGCAAGACTGACCCCCTATGTGAGGGAACTGAAGGGATGGGAGGTCCCTATCCTATCAGTATGGCGAGGGCAGAGTAGCTGCTCCTCGTGGAGTGTAAAATGTAAACCATGCCTCTGAGTGTTCCCATAGTAATGTGCACCATCTTGAAGTTCTGGGGTCTGCCGAACTCTGTTCCTCTGTAACCAAAGTATGTTTTTGGGTCTTCTGTATGACAGCCCATAGATCCATGGGAGGTATTTTCTGAATGCCCTCAAAATGGACCTTTTCTTCAACTTTTCAATTAACCGTGCCTATCCCAGCCAAAATGTGCCTGAGAAAGTAAAAGCAGAGCAGAATCAAAATAAATTGGAACAATTCCAATTTCTGGATTATCATAAAGGGATTCGAACCCTGGTTTTCAAAGTGTGCATCCTCGTAGGATGTGCACAGTGCAGACTTGGGGTGCGCATCCATTTTGCTACTCTTTTCCTTATGATTTTTGCCATGTGCTTGTCTACATCACTTGTGTGCAACAATTCTATGTTTCCCTAAATGATTCTGACCTTTGAAGGAGGCTGAAAGGCGCCCACTAGTGTGGGTGCAATCAACGAGTGCACACACGTGTGCATGCCTCCAGGATCCATTTCAGAAGTCATTGTGAATTGGATTCATACTTCACACTTCCACTATGCGTTGGGAGAAGGGCCAGAAAATACCTGAGGAGACTAAAGTTTATGCTCCTCAAATGTGTGAATGTGGGTAAGGAGGAGAGAGGCAAGAGTTGCTGTAACTGGAAAAAGAACAGTCAGAGCCACCGCTAACAGGATTTTTTACCTTGTGCCTGCGCACGAGAATGGTCAAAGGAAAGGCGTCTTTATTTACGTGGGCCCATGTAACTATGCACTGGAGCAACTTCTCCCTTCAAATTGTGCAACTGCAAAATTAGTGCCCCCTCAATGTGTAAAACTTAAGGGACTCACAAGTGTCTGCAACCCCTTCTTTAGCACAAAAGTGCAGTAGGCACAGGTATTTGATATCTACGCACCTCTACCATAAGTCATCATACAGTGACAGAACAAACACAAGGCAAGAGACATAACAATTAGTAATTTTACAGTAACTTTTTATTTCATTACTACACATTCCCTTCCCTCTGTGGGACCATTCTGTGGCAAAGCTAAAGACTTAACTGTCTAGATGCACATGACACCCAAAGAACAAGTTACCTACCTTCGGGAACACTCTTTCTGGTAGAGACTCTATCTAGCTGCATATTCCTCACCTTTTGATTTATTCCCCAGGCATTGGACTGCATCTGAAAACTTTACAGCAGCACCTCTGCGTGCTGGTACATGGCGCAGTGCCTATATATATGCCTCTCCAGTGAACTGACGTCAGTTGCTTTCGATATTGTCTGCGCCCCAAAGATGAAAAGGCACAAAGGCAAATTGGTGTGACCTTTGTGCAGATTCCTAAATTTTGGATCTTATGAATGGATAGAGTCCAATCACAGAACTGGGAAAATGGGAGGGTTGGTGAGGAATCGGGGGCTAGATAATCTCTACCAGAAAGTGCATTACTGAAGGTAAGTAAATTGTTCTTCTCATGGAGACTTCTAGCTATCAGATTCCTTATCCTTTGAATACATAACAAAGTAGTACCTATATGGAGGCGGGCTTGTGAACTGACTCAAACAAGAAAGTCATGCAGGACCGAGCAGGTGAAATGCTCCTCTCAGTGGATCCAACTGTCTAAACAGTGGTGCTTCATGAATATATGTAGGAACACCCACGTAGCTGCCTAGTAAATGTCAAGGACAGGGACTCTGCATGCCGACGCAGTGGTAGCAGCTTTGGCCCTGGTAGAATGAGCATGCAGTCCTTCTGTAGGCTGCTTTTTAGCCAATGCATAGCAGTTCATAATACAAACCATGATCAAGTGGAAGATGGTTCTCTTCTGCACAGCCTTGCCTTTTTTCACTCCAGCGAACCCCACAAAGAGCTGATCCTCCACCTGGTGGTCTTTGGTACGATTTATATAGAACCTCGGCGCTCTGTTGGGGTCCAAACAATGTCTATTCCCCTCCGTAGAGTGGTGAGGTGGGGCATAGATTGTCTCAGGTGAGGGTTTGACTGACATAGAATGGTGTTACAATTATGGCAGAAGTGATACCAGAGTCGGCAGATCCAGTTTGTCCAGGATGAAGGTGGTGTATGGCGGGTTTACACAGAACGCTTGAAGCTCACTCACATGCTGCGCTGATGTTATGGAAATGAGGACCACTGTGTTGAGGGTGAAGAGCAACAAGGGATACCGGTGAAGTATCCTAAATTGAGTGCACATTAGAATGGTGAGAACCAAGTTAAGGTCCCACTGTGGCATAAGGGAGGGAATAAATATTGTAACCTTTAAACAAATCTCATAACAGGAGCCCTGAACAAAGAAGGCAGATCCAGCTACCACAAAAATGCAGAAAGCGTTAAAAGGTACACTTTAGCTGTGCTTAGGGAAAAGCCTTGCTGGACCAGGGAAAAAACTAACAATAAAGAGTTAGGTAACTTGGCCTGAAGGATGTCAATCTGCTGAAAACCAGACAAAGGCATACATTTGTCACAGCAACACGTGTATATTTTTAGTCAAGGGACACCTGGCTGCCAAAATTCCACCTACCACCTCCGGTTGAAGGTCAGAGGTGTTCAGCTGTGGTAGCGCAATCTCTATGCATGAAGGTGGAGATTGCGAAGGCGTTGGTGCAGAATCCAGCCCTACTGGTGCAACAGCAGGTCCTCCCGAAGGGGCAGCCTGATCGGAGGACAGATTCTCAAGCCCAGGAGTTCTGGATACCATGCTCTCGGTGCCCAATCTGGAGCAGTAGGATGACATGGGCTCAGTCGGTTCTGATCCTCTTAAGAACTTGGGGTAGGAGCAATATCTATAGAAACGCAGGCAGAAGTGCAGAGTTCCACTTGAGGTGAAACGTGTCTCCAAGCGAGACAGATTGTGGAAACTCCAACGAGCAGGGGTGCGAACATTGCACGTTCTCAGCAGTGGAAAACAGTTTGAGCCATGGTTCTCCCAATTTGCGGAAAAGACACTGCACCACCAACAGGTGTAGCTGCCAATTGAGATCCACTAGGCACAGATGGCTGAGCTCATCCACTCTGGCATTCAGGAAAATTCATGGGCCTCCTGGCACATGGTCGGTTGCCCCACCTTGCCCTGTTTGTTGCAGTACCACATGGCGGGGGGGTTTCAGAGAGTACCTGCACCAGCCTACCCTTGAGGGATAGATTGATTTCAAAGCCAGGCAGACAGCCTGCAGCTCTAGATGGTGGATGTGGAAACCAAACTCTGCTAGAGACCAGAGGCCTCTGATCCCCACCTCTCCAAGATGGCCACTTCAACCCAGAAGCGACGCATTGACCACCATGGTCAGCTCTGAGTGAGAAAGGGAGAGGGGTCTGGCGCTGACCCAATCACGATACAGTAACCACCACTGCAGATCTTTTACAGTCTCCTCTCAAATCTGAACTAGGCAGGAGAGGTCTTTTTGGTGTTGACCTAAATGTGAATTACAAGGTGAATAATTATATACATGGTTTTCATAAATTCTAAGAAACAACCATTCATATACAATTTCTCAACAGCATAAGTACACAATGATATATGCTGGGTAATGGTTTGTTCTTTGTGTTTGTCAACGGAGTTTCAACCCTTCTATCAATGCGGGGTCTCCTTAGGACTAGTTAAGCAGGGACATCTATAAAAAAATAATGACAGCATAAGTCTTTTTGTTTCTTCTAAAAAGTCATAAAACATGTTTTAGTGAACCTACTGTGTGGATGGTTTCTTGCCCTCTCACATTACTGCACTCCTCAGATTGCGATTGTGCCTTTGTATTGCTTAACTCAGTTGCATTAGTCCACAGGAACCGCTGTTTCCTTATATATACCTAGTACCCTGGTTCCGTTGTGAGAAGGGTTCCCCTGTTTTTCTCTTCGACCTACCATGCTAGAGCAACAGATGAAGGAGGCCATCAGTCGAAGCAGGCTTGGAGTTGATCTCACTGAAATCCAGGACCAAGGCTGAAAGTTCGGATTGATGTCTGAATGTCCTGCACTCTCTTTCTCGGTGGAAAGGCATGAAACCGAGCCATGTTAAGAGCGTCCAAAGAGGAAGCAGGATTAACTTTGGCATGTTGCTAGTGAACCTTAAAGACAATGGTGGCTGCTCCAATTTTGGGGGTGTTGAGGCAACGCAGGGGGCGGGAGATGGGGCTGAGGGGAAAATAATAATGAAAAAAAAGAAGTTACCTGCTCCTGCGACCGCCGCCTCCGTGATCCTCTTCCGACGCTGCTCACGGGCGGCAATCACAGTGCTGGTAATACCAGCATGAGAGCAACGTTGTGATTGGCCTGAGCGGGCTGATTTCAGGCTCGCTCAGGCCCAGGGAGCCTGGGGCTTTTCTCCAACCCGGCTATTGCAACACAGCTGGGTTGCAGGAACATGAGTGACAGACAGACAGACAGACATGTGCACTTACAAGTGCCCAAACATACTTCCCTGACTGTGACGCTCGGCAGGATGGCCCGCCCTAACCTTGGCTGGGAGTAATGAAAAATAAAAATGATAATAATGTGGTTTTATTATCATTTTATATTTAGTGGGGCGACGCTCTTCTGCCATAATGGAGGAGCCACCCCTGCTTAAAAGTAGCAGGAGGTTCACCGTAGGCTGGAAGTGGTTGACGACTGTCTGAGGGGAGCCCGTCTTTAACAGTCAGTCTTTGCGATAGTAGAAGATTAGCACCCTGACCTCCCAAGATGTGCTGCGACCTCCGCCATCAATTTCATGTGCACCAAAAAGAAGCACAGCAACTGAAAATGGTGCAATCCCATCACAAACTGCATGTATTGTCGGTCGGCTGGCAGGACAGGTAGCTGGAAATAGGCGTCATGCAAGTCCAATGCTACCATCCAGACCGCGGGGCCCAGGGCAGACTAGGCCTGAGTCAGCATGAGCATTTAAACACTTTCCCTAAGGAGGAAGCAGTTGAGAGGGCACAGGTAGAAAATAGGATGGAGGCATTTGTCCATTTTTGGCACCAGAAACTAGCGGGAGTAACAACCATGTCCTACTTCTGGCACAGGTACCCTCTCGATAGCCCTTTTGGCCAAAAGAACTAGCAGTTCCTGACGCAAAATTGAAAGGTGGCCCTCCATCAGTCATTGGGGAAACAGTGAAAGGTGCAGCGGTGCAGAAAGGAAGAGGAGGTGTTAGACTTGACACCTTTGGGTGGGTGTCCTATAAACGTTTTGTCTTCTACTTCTATATCTTGCTGAATTCGATTTTACTGGCTTTAGAACTCTAGCACTGTTTAGCAGTGGTAATGTGTACAAAGTGCTTGTGCCCTTTCCTTACAACATGGTAATATTCGCTACACCTAATTGGCACATTTGATTTACTATTAAGTCTCTGGTAAATAGTACTGCATGTACTCAGGCCGGTAAATTAAATGCCACTAGTGGACCTGCGGCACCCATTGTGTCACCCACCAAAGGAGCCTTTTAAACACTTCTAAGGCCTGTCACTGCAGCCCGTAGTCGAGTTTCCCACTGCCATTTTAACCTGGCAAAATAAACCCTTTTCCAGACCTAAACTTTAATTTTTAATATGTATAAGTTAAGCCTAAAGTAGGCCATAAAGGCTCACAGGACAGAGTGCATTGTATTTAAAAAGTAGGACTGTGGGTTTAAGTTTTACATGTCTTGGTTCTCGACTCCCTGTACGACTCCTTAGGACAACTCTCACTCAGATACCCATTCTTCACCCTCCTAGGTGATTTTAACCTCCATCTAGAATCAAAAGCAGATGCTCAAACCATCAATTTCGTTCAAACCCTTGACATGTTCAACTTTAAACAACTTGTCACTTCACCCACCCACTTCCTGGGTCACACCCTCGATGGAGTCTGCACAAACTCTCCCTCCTTGATCACACTATCCCCTTTGCCTCAGATCTGGTCTGATCACTCCCTAATCCCATTCCACATTCTGAGCGATAATCTACCCAACCGCAACAAAGCCGCTTTTCACCCCGACAATCACATCAATTGGAAAAAGGTCCAGGACAACATCACTCCTAATCCCTCAATGCACACTCAAGCTCCCATCCTTTCCGGCAACGTCGATACTGACGCCGATCTTTTCCACAACTGGATCACTAAAGAAATGAAATCCAGAATCCCGCCCCCACGTCCCCGCACCTCCCGGGGCAAAACCAAAACCAATGCCCCCTGGTTCACACCTGAACTAGCAAATGCTCACCTGCTATGTAAAAAGGCAGAAAGACAATGGCGTAAGACATACGAGGCCATAAATCGCACTTCCTATATCGCTACTAGGAAAAACTACCTTTCGGAAATCAAACTGGCTAAAAAAAACTACTACGTCAACGCCATAAAAAACTCAGGCCAAAAACAAAAGGCACTGTTCGCGATAGTTAAATCATTTACGCAGCCCAAGGCACTTCTGCCTGCAATCCCCCCCTTCTCAGAAATTTTGCGATCAAATCTCTGACTATTTCGAGGAAAAAATTGCTTCTATCCAAATCAACTTTCCCCCTCCCGCCACTTCCCCTGCGCCCCCTCCACCGCTCCCCCAAGGCTGCACCCTAAGTAGCTTCTCTTCTGTCACTCTTGAGCAGTCCAGAAAAGCCATCCTGGCCTGCAAATCAGGCGCCCCGTCGGATCCCTGTCCCCCAAGATACTTCACCAACTAATCGACGAGGTAAACCCGACCATCAACATCCTTATCAACTCCTCGCTTAGCTCAGGCTCAGTTCCCAGCCGTTGGAAAAAAGGAATCGTCAAACCTCTTATGAAGAAGGCAAATAAACCCCCGACTGATCTAACCAACCTCCGCCCAATTTCGCTACTCCCAGCCTTGGGAAAAATTACGGAACAACTAGTCCATAACGAGCTGAAACACTACCTGGATGATAACAACCTTCTTCATCCCCAACAATCTGGTTTCCGCCCCAAGCATTCGACAGAAACCGCTCTCATCGAACTGTCCGACACCTTAAAAATCCTACAAGATCAGAGAAAAAACTCCATTCTAATCCTTCTTGACCTAACGGCGGCGTTTGATACCATCTCCCATACCATCCTCATCAGTAGACTCAGGGATATTGGCATCTCTGACTCCGCCCAATCCTGGATAAAGTCTTTTCTCTCAGACCGATCGCAAACTGTCGCTCTGGGCCCATTCCACTCCAAAGACAAACTTGTCTCCTCAGGTGTCCCGCAAGGTTCCATCCTGAGCCCCCTCCTTTTCAACATTTACCTCATTCCTCTCCTAAATCTGATTGATTCATTCGGCATACTTGTCACTTCATATGCCGATGACACACAACTCTTTGTGCCACTGGACAAACAATCTACTAAAGCAGAACTTAACCTGAAACATTGCCTGACCGAAGTATTTCGATGGATGGACATCAACCACTTGAAATGCAACTCGAGTAAAACGGAGATCCTCCCCATTGGTACTAACATCTCCTTTTGTCCAGCACTTTGGTGGCCGGATAATTCTGTTGCCCCCCCCAGACAGTGTCGTCGGCCAGGAATCTCGGCGTAATCTTTGACTCCGAACTCTCCTTTGATCAGCATGCCAAAACCGTCGCAGGAAAATGCTTCGGAACTATCAGATCCCTCCGAAAGTTTTTCGACTTTCTCCCCATCGATGCCAGAAAAACGGTGACAGTAGCACTCATTATCTCACGATTGGACTACTGCAATGGCTTGCTCGCAGGAGTAAAAAACAGCACCATCCTAAAACTGCAGAGTGTCCTACACACAGCTGCTCGTCTTGTCCTAGGCCTGCCCCGCAGATCCTCTATCTCTACAGCGCTTCGTTCACTACACTGGCTTCCCCTTCACAAAAGGATTCTCTTCAAAATCCTGATCATAGCCTTTCGGGCCTACAACAAAACAGGCCCTAAATACCTCACCAGGCGCTTTCCCCATTATATGCCCAGTCGTCTCCTTCGTTCTACCAACGACAACCTCATCCTTCCCCCCAAATACAATCTGAAATCGAAGGGTGAGAAGACCCTCAGCTTCCTTGCTACTAAAGCTTGGAATAAACTGCCCAAAACCCTCAGACAACAAACCCAGGAAAATCCTTTTAGGAAGCTCCTAAAGACATGGATTTTCAATCTTCCAGATGAATACTCCAAAGCCTCCATCTAATCCTCCTGGACTGGCTCACTCTGGTTCTCAGCGCCAAGATGCTCCCTCCGGAGCGAACGTCCCGCTCTAGAAATACCACACAAATATCACCCAAAAAAAATATTGGTAGTAAAAAAAACTCCTAAAGTCGTTTTCACTATTACAAGGCATCTCTCTCCCTTAGGATAGCATCAGGTTACCTTACCTTATTACACTTAAGTTGCAATAAGAGATTACTTAAGTTTGGGAGCAGATAGGAGAATTATGTTTACACTCAAATTAATTATAATTTAAATCCCTCTTTAATGGTAAAGCCAGATTTTTTGTCACAATTCTGAAAAAGGCACTTTTCGGAAGTTGGTATGTTTTTTATTCTGACCATTTGATGCCTGTCTGTGTCTACGGTCACATGACTGTGAATAGCTTGGCAGCAGACCTTTCTGTATTTCTTCCAGACAGTGAGAACAAGCATTTTCAATGTAATAGGTCTCGCATTTGCGAGAGTATGAGATATGGCATTGTAAATGACAAGGCCTTTTGTTTATGTGTAGGTTTTCAAAACATAAATAAATGGCTTTTTCATTTACAATGCCAATAACTTAAACTCTTGCAAATGCAAGACCTATTGCATTGTAAATTCTTGTTTAGCAAATGTTTTGTACAAACGCAGTAAGCTCTTATTACAAACTGCTTTCTTATCACTGATAAGCACAATCAATACTCTGGATTTAGTATACTGTTTTTCATTCATGCAGATTCCTTTAGAGCTTAGAATGAGACATTTACTCTGCGTTCTTGTACCTTGTTTTATGATGTACTAGTAGCCCGTCCCGACGTTGTCCGGGTATGAAATAGAATGTGTGCAATGTGTGTAATAGGCAAGGGAAATTTATTTTATAATCTCGCTGTAGACAACACTTTTAGCATGAAGTGTCACAATAGTTAGGCATGTGTGTGCAGAAACTGTGTTTACCTCGGAGTAAGAAGTATTAGCAGATGTCTCTAGTGTGGATGTACTCTACTTCCGTAGGTAAGCGTGTGTGAAAGTGCATTCAGTTGTAAATTTCGTGTCCTCACAGGCACGCTGAATCGCGTCATCCCCCGCTTGAGGCCCGGCTCCAGTTTTGTTTGATGTAGTGCTTGTGGTGTAAAGTCGTTGATGCAGAGAGTTGAGTGGGTGACAGTGTGCGCTGGAGGCATTGCGCGTGTGGGAAAGTGCAGTCAGTTCAAAGGTTAATGTCCCAGCAGGCGCGCTTAGTCGCGTCATCCGCCTCCTGAGCCCGGCTCCAGCCCTGGTTGATGTTGTGCGCCTGGTGTCAATTCGTTTATGCAGAGAGTTGAGTGTGTGACAGTTAGTGTCCCTGCAGGCACGGTCCTTCATGCAGAGTGTTGACTGGCTGACAGCGCGCAGGATACTGTGCAGTTATTGTCCCCGCAGGCACGATCAGTCGCGTCTGCCCCCGCCTAAGCCCCGGCAATTGCCGCACCCATTGGCCACGCCCCTTGCTCCCACGCAATTGCCGCACCCATTGGTCTTGGCCATGCCCCTGGCCCAAAGTACACGTTTGTTTTCCACACGCCCTCAAGGCACACTTTTTTTTTGGGATGTGCCGCGTGATTGTTGCCGGTTGTTGCACCCATTGGCCACACCCCTTGCTGCCACGCAATTACAATTGCCGCGCCCATTGGCCTTGTTCACGCCCCCAGCACACGCTCCCAGCACAACGCACACGTTTAAGGAATGCTTTTTTTTGTCGTCATGCCGCGCCCCGCTCACGCCCACGCCCACAAGGGACTACTTTGCTGGTAAGGTTCTTTTACCTTTCAAATGTATATGGTGGGCATCTGTATAGCCTATGTCCTTCTGCTGCAACTGCCCTTTCCAATGCTGTATTGGGTGTTGTGATTGGTGCTGTGGTTCCTGAGATTACCCGCCTCAAAGGTTTGGGCTCTCTCTTTATAATATTAGTATGGATATGGATGGATGTTGTACTGGGACTTCCTGATTATGGCATTTTTCACATTGTATACTTTATCGATTTTATCTTAGCACAATTGTTTTTATCTTCGGCGATAAATGCATACTTATCATGAACATCACGACTGTAGAGCAATCTCTAAAATCATTATGTTTTATGTACTGTAATTGTTTTTATATTGATTCTATTTGTGCATTTGTACTGTTTCTATGTATACTTTGATGGTTTTTTGACAGCTGAATAAAGTATTTTCCTACTACTATTCCTACAATACTAATAAAGCAAGCAAAGGCAAGGTTCCCTTATGAAAAAACTCAACAAACGATTTTACAAAAAATGCACATTTAAGTACCAATTTCCAGAAAAATGTTAAACATACCATAACCAAATCTCCAGCAAACCGTTGTATTTCTGTCTTCCTCTGTGGCCATGTCAAGGCCTTTTGGAATCCCACTCTGCAAGATAGTCACTTCAGGTTGTGACTCCAGCTATTATTCCAAAATTATTTTGGAAATCTTTTTTTTTTCGTGCACATTTCAACAGCGCGCTCCAATCTTGTCACGTATATTTATATATAAATACATCAAACATTACTTGTTATGTTTGAATATCTCCTGAGTTAGGGTCAAATATAATCAGAATTTATTTGTTCTAGAAAAAGTACACCTGTAGCTCCAACCCTTGTATGTCCAAAGGTGCATTGCTGCGTGGCATATTTTATTTGTAGTTGACCATAAATGTATTTCCGTTTTATGTGTTGCATCTACTTTACTCAACACCCATTTTTTTGTTTGTTGTCATTGGTTCACTTGTTTGTTTAGGATACATAGGCCCCCGCCCCTCACCACACAAAAAATGTGCTTTGTGACGAATTTCTACTTCCGGTTTCTATTTTATGTTAATTGTACTGACCGAGGGAGGAAGAGAGAGCAGCAAAGATAGCCCACAGGCACAACTAATTACCCTCGGTGTCCCTGAAGGGGGCGCCGGGGTCCAAATTAAAGTAAAAATAATTAATAAATAAACGGAGCGCAAACACTACCTATCTGTCTCCCTAGCTCTGCTGTTCTGCTATCGGGCCGGGCCGTCGGAAAAACACAGAGCAATAAACTCAATGGCAAGTTACAAAACAATAACATGGCAGCCATTATTAGTGCTGAAGCTGCCGCACTGTTAAACTGCCATTACACAAATTATAAAAATAAGTGCTTACCCAGTAATTAAAGGACACCATGTAACACCGTAAGTAAAAGATCCAGTCTGGATGGGCCGTCCCAAAAGGAGACAGGGCGGTAATAAGGAGGGACTAGGAAGCCTCATTAACAATCGAAAGCCAGCTCTTAGCATGGACGATGAAGCAAGCGAATGGAAACACAGGGCGGGGCTTCCACTCCACTTCTAAAACCTACCCTACTACAATATGCCTCGCACAGCGAGCAATGCATGCGCACTGCAACGCTAGGCGAGACCTAAAAAGGGGGACTCGTTGCTGGCAGGATGGGCCATTGCGCAAGGATGGTTGGGGTGAAAATGTTCCCTGCCCACTTACGTTTCGAAGGGCTCCCTCCAGTATACATACAAAGGAACTTGACACCAGCCTTTTGTCACCCTATACTATAGAAAGCCTTGGCAGATGAAGGGAGGAACGATCCAGAAGCAGATATAGGTGCAGTATAGGAAGACCCAACCACTTCAAAGACTAGCACCTGGTATAATTAGGTCTGAGTGGTAAACTGTGCTCCGCTCGCGGATTTTGCAGAGTTCTGCCACTCAGCGCTCCACTTGGTGCGCGTAATTCAGCAAAATCTCCGCTGCCAACCACCTGCGGAGCGGAGTTAACGGCGTGGGCTGCTCACACCTAGACTCTTCGATTTACAAAAGGGGGTGGTGATGAACAGAGTGTCTGAATTGAGCAGACCACTCTTACCCAGTCCAAAGATCAGGGCTTGATCCATCACCGTTATTTATCTCACTGCCCCATCCCAGCTCAGAACCTGGCTATATGCAAATCAGTCTGTCCCTGGCCCAGTGCATCATGGGAACAGGGCAGACTAAACTACCAAGCCAATTCTTTACCAGAAAGGAGACAAGCTACCGGGGACCGGTTTCTGGCATTTCAGCCTCTTCGGCCCAGCTTGCTTGAATCCTGATGGAGCAGTGAGAAAGGGACTCATGTCTGAGTATACCCTGCCACACCTATAGTGGCCAAAATCGATTTACAAAAGGGGGTGGTGATGAACAGAGTGTCTGAATTGAGCAGACCACTCTTACCCAGTCCAAAGATCAGGGCTTGATCCATCACCGTTATTTATCTCACTGCCCCATCCCAGCTCAGAACCTGGCTATATGCAAATCAGTCTGTCCCTGGCCCAGTGCATCATGGGAACAGGGCAGACTAAACTACCAAGCCAATTCTTTACCAGAAAGGAGACAAGCTACCGGGGACCGGTTTCTGGCATTTCAGCCTCTTCGGCCCGGCTTGCTTGAATCCTGATGGAGCAGTGAGAAAGGGACTCATGTCTGAGTATACCCTGCCACACCTATAGTGGCCAAAATCGATTTACAAAAGGGGGTGGTGATGAACAGAGTGTCTGAATTGAGCAGACCACTCTTACCCAGTCCAAAGATCAGGGCTTGATCCATCACCGTTATTTATCTCACTGCCCCATCCCAGCTCAGAACCTGGCTATATGCAAATCAGTCTGTCCCTGGCCCAGTGCATCATGGGAACAGGGCAGACTAAACTACCAAGCCAATTCTTTACCAGAAAGGAGACAAGCTACCGGGGACCGGTTTCTGGCATTTCAGCCTCTTCGGCCCGGCTTGCTTGAATCCTGATGGAGCAGTGAGAAAGGGACTCATGTCTGAGTATACCCTGCCACACCTATAGTGGCCAAAATCGATTTACAAAAGGGGGTGGTGATGAACAGAGTGTCTGAATTGAGCAGACCACTCTTACCCAGTCCAAAGATCAGGGCTTGATCCATCACCGTTATTTATCTCACTGCCCCATCCCAGCTCAGAACCTGGCTATATGCAAATCAGTCTGTCCCTGGCCCAGTGCATCATGGGAACAGGGCAGACTAAACTACCAAGCCAATTCTTTACCAGAAAGGAGACAAGCTACCGGGGACCGGTTTCTGGCATTTCAGCCTCTTTGGCCCGGCTTGCTTGAATCCTGATGGAGCAGTGAGAAAGGGACTCATGTCTGAGTATACCCTGCCACACCTATAGTGGCCAAAATCGATTTACAAAAGGGGGTGGTGATGAACAGAGTGTCTGAATTGAGCAGACCACTCTTACCCAGTCCAAAGATCAGGGCTTGATCCATCACCGTTATTTATCTCACTGCCCCATCCCAGCTCAGAACCTGGCTATATGCAAATCAGTCTGTCCCTGGCCCAGTGCATCATGGGAACAGGGCAGACTAAACTACCAAGCCAATTCTTTACCAGAAAGGAGACAAGCTACCGGGGACCGGTTTCTGGCATTTCAGCCTCTTCGGCCCGGCTTGCTTGAATCCTGATGGAGCAGTGAGAAAGGGACTCATGTCTGAGTATACCCTGCCACACCTATAGTGGCCAAAATCGATTTACAAAAGGGGGTGGTGATGAACAGAGTGTCTGAATTGAGCAGACCACTCTTACCCAGTCCAAAGATCAGGGCTTGATCCATCACCGTTATTTATCTCACTGCCCCATCCCAGCTCAGAACCTGGCTATATGCAAATCAGTCTGTCCCTGGCCCAGTGCATCATGGGAACAGGGCAGACTAAACTACCAAGCCAATTCTTTACCAGAAAGGAGACAAGCTACCGGGGACCGGTTTCTGGCATTTCAGCCTCTTCGGCCCGGCTTGCTTGAATCCTGATGGAGCAGTGAGAAAGGGACTCATGTCTGAGTATACCCTGCCACACCTATAGTGGCCAAAATCGATTTACAAAAGGGGGTGGTGATGAACAGTGTCTGAATTGAGCAGACCACTCTTACCCAGTCCAAAGATCAGGGCTTGATCCATCACCGTTATTTATCTCACTGCCCCATCCCAGCTCAGAACCTGGCTATATGCAAATCAGTCTGTCCCTGGCCCAGTGCATCATGGGAACAGGGCAGACTAAACTACCAAGCCAATTCTTTACCAGAAAGGAGACAAGCTACCGGGGACCGGTTTCTGGCATTTCAGCCTCTTCGGCCCGGCTTGCTTGAATCCTGATGGAGCAGTGAGAAAGGGACTCATGTCTGAGTATACCCTGCCACACCTATAGTGGCCAAAATCGATTTACAAAAGGGGGTGGTGATGAACAGAGTGTCTGAATTGAGCAGACCACTCTTACCCAGTCCAAAGATCAGGGCTTGATCCATCACCGTTATTTATCTCACTGCCCCATCCCAGCTCAGAACCTGGCTATATGCAAATCAGTCTGTCCCTGGCCCAGTGCATCATGGGAACAGGGCAGACTAAACTACCAAGCCAATTCTTTACCAGAAAGGAGACAAGCTACCGGGGACCGGTTTCTGGCATTTCAGCCTCTTCGGCCCGGCTTGCTTGAATCCTGATGGAGCAGTGAGAAAGGGACTCATGTCTGAGTATACCCTGCCACACCTATAGTGGCCAAAATCGATTTACAAAAGGGGGTGGTGATGAACAGAGTGTCTGAATTGAGCAGACCACTCTTACCCAGTCCAAAGATCAGGGCTTGATCCATCACCGTTATTTATCTCACTGCCCCATCCCACACCTAGACTCTTAGCACTACCGCTGATAGCTTGAACTCCTGGGATATCTGACACCAAAGGCCGAGGTCTGGGGCCAGCGCAGCTGTTCCTGTTCTAAGATGGCCACATGTTGCCTCAGGATGCATGTTCATATCTGCACGCTGCCTTCGTTGCGTCCCTTTCACTTGCTGTATTTTGCCTGTCGCAGTTGTACATCATGACCTCTGCTGTGACTCGTTTTATGGCTCATTTCCTGAGGGGAAGCAGAGTCGTCATGCCTCCACGGGCTGGCATCTCAAACCGGACATGGGCAACATGTATGGTATGGTGATATGCTTTATCTGAACCCCGACCTTGAGTGCTGCCAGCCACACAAATGCTGCCTGGACCTGCCACTTTAAGCTTTTGAAGCCCGTCATGGGCTTCGCATGCAGTTCCCAAAAGTAACGGGCCAGACCCCACTTGGCTCTTTGAGATGAATGGAGAATGCACGCCCCCCTTTATTGCGGCATCTAATTTCTTAATGCTTTTATTGGTTTGAGCACATGTGAAACCTTCTGTAGTCACAAGTTTGTTCTATTGCCTTGCATACTATTGCCTTTAGGTTCGCAAGACAATTCAGTTCTATTAATTTTATTATTTTGTGTACAGTAGTTAAGGATTTTAAGCTCATACTCGTTACACAAACCAAGGGATGCAATTGCAAAGTGTCTGATTAACAAGATTGGCCTAACTAGTCAAAGTTGGGGCCAGCTGGCATATATGTGGATGTAAACTCCACCACGCCATGGCTGCATGAATAGGTACCCTTGTTCTACGTGCATACAGAAATCCCAGCTTGCAAAGTACTGTTGAATAAAAAGCCCAGACTGGCAAAGGCGTTACACGTGAAATTGCAGATGTTCCACATGTCTCACATTGGCATGTTTTGAGCTACTTCAAATGAATATTCAAAACCTTCACTGCCCAGGAGAATGTTTTGAGCTCCCACACATTAAAATTCACCGACTTTACACCAAAGTGGAATCCCAAGTCTTGCCCACCCCTGTCTCCCAAGGCAGAAAGTAGAATGTTCTAAGCCAAACCATGAAGTGTCCTGAAGTACACTCATAAAATGCCCACGATCTCGACCTCCTTCCCCACAGGATTGTCATCTCACTACTCGTCTGCAGAAACCCATGTTTCCTATGTGGACCTTTCATTTTATATACTAACGCATTATGGAAGCTGTAGTATTATAGCACTTAACATTGAACTGACTGGAACATTGCACCTGATAACAATGATTTGTAAAATAAAACCCTGTTAATATTAATGATGTGGGGCAAGGTGGCCACCATACACCCTCTCCCCGCCTCATATCGATGTCCCAAACCTCCCCCGCCACTTCCTACTCCCAGTACACCCCAGGAATGCACTGCAATTCTTAAGAACTGTTTAAATCTGCCATGTGGAGTGAACCTACTTCCAGAGGCATGCCTGCTTCTAAGAACCACCTCCCACACCCCGTGCAATGTTCTATGCCCCTTCTTTCGTATAATGTTATAGCATCCCCATCCTTTTAATGGTCGAGCACTTCATCTTCTTGTAATCGCAAGTAACGTGTTGAACCCCATTAGCAGTTGAGGGCTTAAGAGCTCCGTCATTCTCTTGCGCTCCTCACTCTCACTTTCTCAATGCCGCTGACCATGCCCCTTCAGTACCCCATCATGGCGATAAAGGTGGCTGGGTAGCTCCAGCCCTTTTGGATCTCACTGATTAACTCACAGACAGAGCAGAGCCAGTCGTGGGGAGAGAACCGCTGCCAACCCCTCTGGCTCCTGCACCACGTCTCCTAGCGCACCTCGGATTCTTGCACCTCCCTCAACCCAGGCCCCCCCAGCTTCTGTAGCTGCAAGAAACAGGAACTTGTGGTTTGCTCTGAGCTCAGTGTACGAGCTTGGTAGTGGTTACCACTGCCTGAAGCGGACAATGCAGGCCCCTAGAAACCAGAGGCACCATATGACTTTTGACTCCTTTAGCGACAAACCCCCCACCAGTGCACGTCTGATGTCATACGACTCCTCCACAGACTGGGCATTGCCGGAGCTGAGCTGGAATGCGTTCGCTCTCCAGAGGACAGTAACCACCTCTGCCCCAAAATGTTTTACAAAATCATGATTGTTAAAACAAAATAATAATCGCTTTAATACAGAAAAACATGTTTAAAACATTGAAACCGTCAAACACAGAAATTACAAAAAAACTAAATTTCATGGATTGCCTTCAGAAAGCCCATGACAGATTCTAGGCTTTTCTAAGCTTTTTCTGTAACAGGAAGAGCCAGGACTTGTCTGTTGTAAATGGTAAAACCAAGTGGTACCTAGTAAGAAAGTGAGTTAATCGTCTGGAATCACAACGCAAGTGCAATACACACAGGGTGATCACGTGATTCTAGTTGGTCACGTGACTCAGTCTCCTGAAACAATCGCATAAAACACAACGCGAGTCCCACAACCAGTGCCCCCCCAGACAGCTCGGATGACTGTCGGGAGACACCGACGGATAGGTAAGCAATGCGCACGACTCTGTTGTGTTGAATGCGTCTAAAAAAACCGCCAAGGATACAAATCGGTTTTGTATCACGTAACGCAGTTGAGTATCTACCATCACAAACAGCGCAACGCCAGGACGTTTGTCTCTTTATACCGAACTCCTTAGACTTTGCTTTAACTCATGGGTACTCTACATGTGCAACATCAAACATATGACACGTAGGAAATCTTTACATCTTTTTTGAAGCGAAGCTTAAGACCCACCATCTGAGTCTATATGATCGTCGAAGACATTGAATGTTCACAAATAATCCATATATCATCTCATGGATTTTCAAATGAGCAATGATTGCCTCTTGTCTTTTTATTCAATCTTTTTACTTTAGAGCGGTGCTCCTCATACCTGAGCCGCAGCCAGGTGGGGTGAAGCTCCTCAACCATCATCTATGGGTGAGTGTTTGTAGTGGAACTGGTTTCCCATGATGTATGGATCTGATGCCGTATAACTCAGGTTTTACTTGACACAATCTCATAAAACCGCGGGAAGATGACATACTCATGTTCTCCCATTCGGTTTGTCTTTGTTTTTCCCTGTGGATCCAATGCTTTGATGCGGTGCGGTAACAGTACATGGTTGATCACACAACCTGGTCTTTGCAGGTGATATCTTTTAATAATTATTTTTCACAAAAAGCAGTAGTTTCTGAAATATCTGGTCCTGAGGAATGCATGAAAATCTTTTCACAATTTGCGGAAACATGTCGACCACTACTGATTGCGGATATTATTTCTAAACCCGCATTTGCACTTGTCTCTTAACCTTAGGGACTGGGAGACACTAATAAATCCTTTATTTCTACCCAGTTCACCTAATTTTACAATCACTCACTTTTCACCCTTTCCACTTTACACTGCTTTTTTTCAGTCGCCACTAAATCATGTGATACTCTCCTCTCACATCTCCATTTCGGTAACGGTAACATCTGACCGGCCGTCTTGTTTTGTCTCCTGGGCAAGGAGATCTCAAATGATGCAAAAGAGGGCAGTACAGTATGGCTTCTGATGGGAATTTTTCCAAACGTCCTTGAGCCCTTACTTGGCTAATTTCACATTTAAAACGTGCATGGTGTGTTCCCATGGGTGGTATCTGTATTGCACTTGCGTTGTGATTCCAGACGATTAACTCACTTTCTTGACTACTAGGTACCACTTGGTGTTTAGACATTGATTTTGGGGCATGTACCTGGGTAGTCGTTAAACTTGCCCTTGGGCCCTCTTCTAAAATGTTGTTGTGTATGTGAACAGTACAGCTAAGGCTGTGGGCCCCTTTTTAAACAGTAGTTGATCATCATTGGTCTCCTATATCATTGAATTTATTGAGAGGTTGACTTTCATTGGCTCCCTTTTTGAACTTTCTTGTCTTTGCTGATTCTCCTCCATCGAGTTAGCTATGGCCACTAACTGGGGCTTAGCTTTCGAGAATGCTGAGGTTCAAAACATCCTAGACGAAAACCCGAGTCTCTTAGAGAGCGTCCCAGTCCAAATAACAAGTAATGATGAGGAATGGGCAAAAGTCCTAGTCCTTAAGAAATCACACTCCAGAACAACAGTCCATGGAATAGTCATGGCACAATACCTCCGTGACAACTGTGCACCTTCTCGCCTCATTGTTAATAACGCACCACGACTATTCCTTGATGACAAGGAATTCCTAAAAGATTGGTCGATGATTGCCTGGATATGCACAAGGGACTGGCTGGTCCTAATCATTAAAACTGCAAAAAGAGTGGCAGACAAGATACTTATTGAAATTCAAGTGCTTGAGGGCCAGATAAAAACCACATTAAAAAGCGGCCTTTTCAAGAAAGGACAGGACGACAGTGACAAGAATAATAAAGACTTTAAAGAGTCAATTCTTTTCACTAAATTAGAAAAATTTAAAAAAGACCTAGCCAGATTTTCAACCGAAAGAGTATACCCTTACACAAGCGAGTCGTACACAGCACCCACATTCAATCGAGGTGGTAAAAAAGGTGGCTCAACATATGGAACGTCTAGCTCAGAAGGAGCATCGAGTGACTTAGACACTTCACTCAATGGGTCAACAAACAACACTCCTAGAGGGCGTGGAAACCGTAGAAACTGGAGGGGTGGACAACACCCACAAAATTTCAACAGTTACCAACCATGGTGGCCGGCCAATCCCTAGATGTTTGGACCGTCTTGACCTCCACAAATGGGTCCCTTTGGCCCCCCCCAAATGCAACAAGGCCCCGGAGCTTTTCCTTTTTTAGGGTTTGGCCCGAGACGAGGCAGGGGCAGAAGGAGACAAGGAGCAACACCTCAAGTTGACTGGAACACCACGCCGCAGTCCACGATGGATCTTCGCAGGGGGAAGAAAGTCCCACAAGAAACCGCAGGGACGAGCAATTTGACAACCTCGTGATGAATCTCAGCTCATACACTCTATCTCCTAACGAGGAACGCCTCTTAAACAAAGGCCTTGGTTTTGTGGCTACTCAGAAAGGGGATCCTTTCGTAGCACAGGTGGAATTAGCCAAACTATTCAGAAAAATAAGATTGCATTATTTTTTCTCGAAACCAGGGAATAAGGAATCACCTGCTGTGGCTAAGAATACTGGTCTAAAAAAGCCATCCACATTTAACCCACCAAGTGTCGGATTGCCCCCGAAGGTCTTAACCTTTGAAACAGCAGTAGAGAACGATAATATAAAACATCTCTACCAAACTGAAAACAGACCCTTCATGAACCTTTCAAGAGATGAACAATCGGCTTTGCGCTCATTAACATCCAACGAACGCATAATCATCAAGCCAGCCGACAAGGGCGGGGCGATCGTGATTCTGGACACTGAGACATACAGAAACGAATGCCTGAGACAATTGAGCGATCGCAGATCTTACCTTCCCCTGAGTGAAGATCCAACTGAGAGGCTAAAAATAAAAATAGGCAACTTAGTGGAAGAAGCGACCACTGAGGGTTGGATTACACCACAAGAAGGACAATATCTCCTCACAAGTCATCCCACCATACCTTATTTCTACTGCCTACCGAAGGTCCACAAACCACATAGACCGCCACCAGGGAGGCCTATCATTTCGGGAATTGGGTCAATATTAGAACCATTGTCGACCTTTGTTGACCACTTTCTAAATCCTATGGTCAAAGCCATGCCCACGTACCTTCAGGACACGAAGGGCGTTTTAAGACTCCTTCCAAACATACAATTCAATACCAACACTGATATCCTTGTATCGTTTGACGTCGAGTCACTTTACACTTCAATTCCGCAAACTGAAACACTGGAAGTTGTGGGGAGTCTATTAGAACGAAGTGACCACCGGTCCATTACGCCAACACGGTTCATCATGAACCTCGCAGAAATCGCTATGAAAGAAAACTACTTTCGCTTCGAAGACACTACCTACCTACAAACATCTGGGACCAGCATGGGTAGTGTCTTCGCGCCGATCCTAGCGAATCTGTATGTTCATAACTTCGAACAACAGGAGGTCCTCACACCTGCCAACCCCTATCTATTGTCGCTACAGGTGTGGCAGCGATATATAGATGATATTCTGGTGGTGTGGCGGGGGACAGAAGAAGATCTAATGTCCTTCCATGCATGGCTCAACACCAGAAACACATACTTGAGATTCACCATTGAATTCAGTCGAACGACGCTGGCTTTCCTAGATTTGAAAATCAATGCAACTTCCAATGGTCTGGAATCTGAACTCTACCGTAAGCCCATGGCTCGAAATGCACTCTTAAGATATGATAGTTGTCATCCTCGTGCCTTAAGAGACAACTTACCGTTTGGCCAGTTTCTGAGAGTACAGAGGAACTGCTCCAACAAAGAAGCTTTCAAGACTCATTCAAAAAATCTGGCACAACAACTAAGTGTAAAAAACTATCCAAAGAAAATCATTCCCCAATCCAAGAAGAGGGCATCAAACAATAACAGGGAATCTCTGCTCGAGATACATCAACCTAAAGAAAAAACCAACAGTATCACCTTTGTCAATACATTTAACACCAGATCCAATCAAGTCCAAAAGATCGTAAAAAAACATTGGTCGATCTTGAAAACTTGGGGCGATGATATCCCTCTACCTCTTTTTGCCTTCAAAAGAGGACAAAACCTCAAGGACCAGCTAGTCCATACACGCCCACGTAACAAGGAACCCACACAGGTGGGCACACTTTGGGACTTGCCACCGGTTCAAGGCCATCATCCCTGTGGGGCATGCTCAGTATGTCCCCAAACTTGCAAATCTACGAGTGTAGATATAGGGACAAACAGACCATGGACTCAGACAAAGTTCACCAACTGCAACAGCAGCAACCTGATTTATTTAATAACGTGCCTGTGCAAACTTCGATACGTTGGCATGACGACTAGGAAGGTTAGGACGAGAATTCTAGAGCATAAAAGCACAGTGCGGTGCCGCAAACAAGCAACTCGCCTAACTGCACATTTCCTAGAAAAGGGATTTCTATTGGACAGTTTTAGAACAACCACCGATCCCAGAATCCTGTCCAGACGCCAGCCGCTTTCTGTTCAAAATCGAACAGAAATGGGTATACAGATTGAACAGTGACAAGGCGGGACTCAATGAGCCTATACCATGGATGTCCCTTTAAAAACAATATACGTTCAGTATTTAACAAACGTGCTTTTCATTCCTTGCGATAAATACCAAACACTGATCATTGTGCGTAACAACTAGCGTTTCTTGACTGTGTCATTGTATTATATACACAGAATGTGTTTTATACATCATATCTCACACCAACTGGGCTCTAGCGCTAGTCATTCACTAGAACTACAACATTTCGCACCCAGAACTACAACTCCCGACACACAGGGTGATCACGTGATTCTAGTTGGTCACGTGACTCAGTCTCCTGAAACAATCGCATAAAACACAACGCGAGTCCCACAACCAGTGCCCCCCCAGACAGCTCGGATGACTGTCGGGAGACACCGACGGATAGGTAAGCAATGCGCACGACTCTGTCGTGTTGAATGCGTCTAAAAAAAACCGCCAAGGATACAAATCGGTTTTGTATCACGTAACGCAGTTGAGTATCTACCATCACAAACAGCGCAACGCCAGGACGTTTGTCTCTTTATACCGAACTCCTTAGACTTTGCTTTAACTCATGGGTACTCTACATGTGCAACATCAAACATATGACACGTAGGAAATCTTTACATCTTTTTTGAAGCGTAGCTTAAGACCCACCATCTGAGTCTATATGATCGTCGAAGACATTGAATGTTCACAAATAATCCATATATCATCTCATGGATTTTCAAATGAGCAATGATTGCCTCTTTTCTTTTTATTCAATCTTTTTACTTTAGAGCGGTGCTCCTCATACCTGAGCCGCAGCCAGGTGGGGTGAAGCTCCTCAACCATCATCTATGGGTGAGTGTTTGTAGTGGAACTGGTTTCCCATGATGTATGGATCTGATGCCGTATAACTCAGGTTTTACTTGACACAATCTCATAAAACCGCGGGAAGATGACATACTCATGTTCTCCCATTCTGTTTGTCTTTGTTTTTCCCTGTGGATCCAATGCTTTGATGCGGTGCGGTAACAGTACATGGTTGATCACACAACCTGGTCTTTGCAGGTGATATCTTTTAATAATTATTTTTCACAAAAAGCAGTAGTTTCTGAAATATCTGGTCCTGAGGAATGCATGAAAATCTGTTCACAATATGCAGAAACAGGTCGACCACTACTGATTGCCAGTTCACCTAATTTTACAATCACTCACTTTTCACCCTTTCCACTTTCCACTGCTTTTTTTCAGTCGCCACTAAATCATGTGATACTCTCCTCTCACATCTCCATTTCGGTAACGGTAACATCTGACCGGCCGTCTTGTTTTGTCTCCTGGGCAAGGAGATCCCAAATGATGCAAAAGAGGGCAGTACAGTATGGCTTCTGATGGGAATTTTTCCAAACGTCCTTGAGCCCTTACTTGGCCAATTTCACATTTAAAACGTGCATGGTGTGTTCCCATGGGTGGTATCTGTATTGCACTTGCGTTGTGATTCCAGACGATTAACTCACTTTCTTGACTACTAGGTACCACTTGGTGTTTAGACATTGATTTTGGGGCATGTGCCTGGGTAGTCGTTAAACTTGCCCTTGGGCCCTCTTCTAAAATGTTGTCGTGTATGTTGTAAATGGTAGACAGCATCTTCTAAGTGAAATACGAACTGTTTAGAAAGCATATTTAAGACGGCCTATAATTCTACAGTAAATGCCAAGAAGATCATAACAGATTGCTCTGGTTTTTACCTCCCAGTTTGAATTTGGCCTAAAAAAGAAGAATTACAAAAACAGGTTGCAGCCTAAAGGACTTTCACATTTCTTCTCGATGGAACGCGCTCATAGAGTGCCTGGGGAAAAACCAAAGCCTGTGGCGCCGCCGAGACCAGTCCTTGCGCGTCTCTTTAACTTTAGAGATCGAGACGCAATTCTACAAGCGGCACGGATCTCCCCTACCATCCGAGTGGGGGAATTCTCCCCGGGAGGTATGGACTCTGGCAGTCAAGAACCACACCACGACGTATCTCCTCAAGAAGAATAAGGTTGGACATAGAATGAACAATCCTCTATAGGTGTTGATGCGGCACTGGAGATGTTTAACAATGTACTGAACAAAAAAACATGGACAAGGGGGGGCCTACAGGACTCTAAAAGGCGGCTGCCTCGTAAGACTCACCCCCCGAAATGCAAGTATTGCAGCACAGGGTGGGAAATTAAAGCACTCTGCTAAGTTGGGGTGGTGTGCAGTTATAGGTTCGCCGAGCAGTGAGGCGGGGTGGGTGGGTGGGACTTGGGAAGGGAAGGTAACTGAAGCGTTCAATTTTGTTGACTATGTTACATGTCTGATTTTGCTTTCTTGTTTTGTTGAATGCTCACTGGTTAAGACGCGACAAGAAGACAGGTACAGTTTGCCAGTGATATTGAGACAAATCCGTATGTTCAACCAATGTACTTATGACGCTCTTGTATTGGCAGTATGCAATGTTATTGGGGTACTATTTCCTTTTAATGCGGGGTCTGAATGGGACAAAGATAGCTTTGAAATGTGGCTGATTGTTACCTTGACTTATGGCTGATTGTAATTTGCAGGAGCCCAGAGCTCCCCAAACAGCTCTGACGATATTATCTTGGAATGTCCGTGGTGTTGGGGATAAGGTGAAGAGAGGTCTGGTTTTACAATATCTAAAACGCTGTGGCCCCGCAGTCGTCCTACTGCAGGAAACTTATCTAACGGGCTCGACTGTCAAGGCCATGGATAGATGGGGGTATCAGAAGGTCGCTCACGCAGAATTCTCTTCGGGTTCTAGGGGTTCTGGAATACTCATCAGGAAGAAGTTCCCTCTGGTGGTACAGCAAACACGAGTTAATGACCAGGGTCGATTTGCGGCGCTTACATGTCAATGGGAGGGTCAACTGTTCAATTTGGTCTCTGTGTATGTCCCACCGGCCCTCCACACACAGGCACATTCCGCTCTGACAAACTTTCTACTATCGCTACCCACTGCAACACTGCTCATAGGGGGCGACTTCAATGATATAGTTGACGGTTCTCGAGACAGATTTCCCACTAGACCGGGGGTACAGGGCGGACGACACCTCCTTGGTCTCTTGGACGCTTTGGGGCTCACAGATAGCTGGAGACACACACACCCTAACGAGCGGCAGTACACCTTTTACTCTGCAGTCCACGACTGTCATACACGCATTGACCACTTCCTAATTTCTGCAGACGGCCTGCCTGGAATAGAGGAAGTAATAATCCATCCTAGGGGCATATCTGACCATTCCTCTCTGCTGTTGAAATACACACATCACCAGACCTCTAGGAGGCATATGTTTCCGCTTCATGCTGGTTTCTTGCATGTTGCCCCTTTCATGAAGCACCTCACGGCCACCACTAGTCACTTCTTCCAGGAAAACGCTGGATCTGTGGACTCCCCTTGCACGCTATGGGAGGCCTATAAGGTGGTCCTGCGTGGACAAGCGCTGGCCTCCATTACAGGTCACAAACGATCAAAACGGGCTGAATTAGATAATCTGGAGGAGGAGCTCAACGAGGCACTGACTGAATAGGCTATGCGCCCTTCGCTTAGCGCCACCCTTGAGGTTAAGCTTAAGCAAACCGCGTATGTGGCGTACCAGCGGGAGAGTGCGATACAAGGCCTTCAAGCAACTAGACGTAGGGTGTACGAACTAGGTGACAAGGCTGGGAAGATGCTAGCCAGGCTGGATAGGAAAGAAAGAGGAAATAGGGTCATAGCACAGCTGTTGTCCCCTACGGGCGCAGTGGTCAATAAGCCGGACGAAATAGTGGACGTTTAGCCGATCATTACGAACAACTAAATATCCCCGGGCAACCTATACGTCGGAAGCTGTTGGAGGCAGATATCACCTTAGACGAACTAGAAACTGCAACCTATTCTCTAGCGTCAGGTAAGGCGCTTGGGCCTAATGGTCTCCCAGTTGAACTGTACAAACGGACAGCACAGACGACTGCACCCTTTCTACGCGAGATGTTTCTTGCTAGCCTAGAGGTGGGAGAGTTACCGAGAGACCAGCGCCTCGCCACAATAGTCGCGATTAACAAGCCCGGCTGGCCAGAGAGAGATTGTGCGTCCTACCGCCCAATTTCTCTGATCAACGCAGAACCTAGCCAAGCTTCTGGCGTTGCGCCTTACCCCCCATCTTGCCTTCATAGTACATCCTGATCAGTCTGGATTTATGCCGCACCGTAGCACTGCCCTCAACTTGTGCAGACTCCATGCAGTTCTGGCCCACAAGTCGTATGTCCGGGAGCCTTCCGTTATACTCTCCCTGGAGCCACCATGGAGGTCGATACCGTGGAGTGGCCTTACCTCTTCGCGGCGCTCCGTCATATGGGCTTCGGCCCGAAATATTGTGCATGGATTCGCCTTCTATACAACTAGCCACTGGCCCATGTCTCGGCCAACGGACGCACCTCTCGAGATTTCCCGCTTGGACGCGGCACAAGACAGGGATGCCCTTTATCCCCGCTGCTCTTCGTGCTGATTCTTGAGCCACTCGCAATATGGATCAGATGGGAACCCTCTATTAAGGGAGTTTCTTGGACCAACACGTGGGAGGACCGCATTTCCCAACATGCTGAAGACATTTTACTATACCTCACCTCCCCCAAGAAATCCATCCTAGAACTACTGTACGTATGTGAAAAGTTTGGCAGGGTATCAGGTTACAATATCAATTGGTCTAAGTCCGTCCTCTATGTGTTGACCGGTCCCCCCCCCCCCCGTCTTGCCCTCGAGTTGCCCCTTGCGGCCTACTGTAACAGCTTTCAAATACCTCGGTATTTACATCACGTCCGACCCTGACAAATTTTTTGACCTGAATCTCAATCCCCACCTAGAGCGGTTTAGAAGGGACGTTAAGATCTGGTGAACGCTTCCTCTCGTGCTCTTGGGTAAGGCGGCATTGTACAAAATGATGGCGCTCCCACGGTTGTTATACGTCCTTGAAAATACACCGTTCCTGGTCCCTGACTCTTATTTTCGAGCTGTAGCTGCAACCGTTACCACTCTTTTGTGGGATGGGAAGCCACCACGTACTGCACAAGACAAGTTAATAAAGGGTTGGTACGATGGAGGTTTAGTGCTTCCAAATGTACAATTCTATTACTGGGCAGCCCATCTTAAGCAGATAAACTACTGGTTGCAAGCTCCGCAGACCGAGCCGGAATATCTCGCCGATAGACGAAACTTGGAGAGCCGAGGCCTACTTGGCAATCTATATTGCCGTCGTATTCCCGCGGACCTAATCGGACCCACGCAACACACGGTACATCTTTGGTATAAAGCGAATCGGCGTCTGAAATCCACTGGGACGATTACGCTGATGACTCCACTGTGGGATTCCTACAAATTAGGCCTCCTTCGCAACAGTAAAGGATTCCAGGGCTGGGATGCCAACTGCATCTCAGTAGTGGGCAACCTTTGGAAAAAGGAAAAAGTGGTAGATTTCTCCCACCTCCAAACACAGTATGACATGACACAAAAGGAAAAGTTTAGATACCTTCAAATTAAGCACGCACTTCAATCTGTCATACCTCCAGGTACTGATTTACAGGAGTCCTCCCCTTTAGAAGACAGACGTCCACGCTGCGACAGAAATGGTCCAGAGAGGTGGGCGACTTTGATGACTCCGAATGGCAGGAGGCCCTCTCGTCTCCCAGGGAAACGGCGATATCCTCCAGGTTGAAACTAGTTCAACTCAAAATATTACACCGCACATATTACACAAGAACAACTTTATTCACAATAGGGTCTGCCCCCCACAAATTTTGCCTGCGTGGCTGCGGAGATGAGGGATCATTCTACCATACCATATGGGACTGTGTACACATAGCAAGGTACTGGATAGCAGTTATGTGCACAATATCCCAATTTACAAACATTTCCCTAACGCCAGAACCCCGGCACTGTTTACTAAATGTCTGGGAGCCAAACGACTTAAACCACAGACAACAAGATTGGGTGATGCTAAGTCTGATGGTGGCAAAATGCAATATTGCTCTATTGTGGGGCTCCGAGGTGTTACCTACCCTCCGCAAATGGTGCAGGGATTCTGCATCTATTTGAGGACGCCCTTATCCCTGCCGACCCGAGCAGACTATGCCCTTAACTACTCCCCTCAGTGCGGGCACTGTCGCGCCCCGCCACACCACACACCCACTTGTGTTTTGCCCCCCTACCGGCAGCCGATATCTCTCCCCCTGGCCCCTCTTCTTCTCGCCTCTGCTTAACCTTCCTCCGACCTTTCCTTCCTTCCTACTTGCCACTCTGGCTTCCGCCCCCCTTAGGGGCAGTTCGAGCCCGTTGGGCCTTTAGAAAACGTGACACTGCAGTTATCACTTCTATGCGCGCCTCCCCCGCACAACTATGCAGCACCCGCATGTGGACAACTCTTGCCATCACTGCCCCTAAGCCACGCAGCCGACCCCCTCTGAGGGGTTGTAGGCAGGGCGATGTGTTAATGCTTCATCCCACCCCTGGGTGGCACGCACCTACAAGTTCTTTTTATGCGCGGCCGGCCCCAGCACGGGGTTGTAGGCTTATCGCTGTGTTCACAATAAAAACAGATTTGAACAAAATGGTGCAGGGATATGGACGAACTAATGGTGGCAGAAAAGTCAGTGTTCATTCATCGAGGGTGCGCTAAGAAATGGGAGAATATATGGGGGGCCTGGAATTAGTTTTGTGGTAATATTTGTGAACCTCCAAACCTCGAAGACGATGACAGTGCCTCAGTGTGACCAACTTCAGCCATGTAAGGATATTACTAAGTTAAGATGTCAACGCCCAGAATCATTTTTGTAATGCTATTCATAGACTGCGCTACTTTGTTCTTGTGATCCACATAACGTATGCTATTTTGCTGCTCTGTATCACTGCGACCCGTCCGCGACCAGCACCAGGAACCCTGGACCTCCGCCCCGCCAACGCTACGACCAAGCAGCACTCCACGCACTCAACCCAGGCTACAACAACAACTGCAAGCTAGCATCACCTGCCGACATCCATGGACCCTTCAGCTGTCACCGCTGCCGGCACACCTGCAGCACCTCCAAGAACACGGATCCAGCACAACCCGCCCACAAGAACACAACCGAACCGAAGATTCTGCAATGCATCCTCCTCAACGTCCGATCCCTCCACAAACACGCCACAGAAATCTAGGACCTCCTCGACAGCACCACCCCGGACGTAGCATTCTTCACCGAAACCTGGACCAAAGCCACCTCAGGACCGGACATCGCCATCCCTCAAGGATACAAGATCTACAGGAGGGACCGCCCCACCCACCCAGGAGGAGGAATCGCCATCGTCCACAAATCCTGCCTCTGCCTGAGCATACTCCCTGGTGAGTCCACAGAACTGATGGAACACCTTCACTTCAAGATACTGGCCAGACCCCACTGCCGCCCTCTGAGGAACCCTCATCTACCGACCCAACTGACTCTTCGCCAACTCCATCACGGACATTATCTCCCCGCAGGCCATCGCATTGACCAACTACACCCTGCTGGGAGACCTCAACTTCCACCTCGACAATCAACTGGACCCCAACACCACATGCCTCCTGGACAACCTCCACAACATTGGACTCTGCCAGATCGTGACCGAGCCCACGCACTCAGCAGGACACACCCTCGACCCCCTCTTCACTACAGGAAACTCCATCACCTTCAGCCACACCACTGAACTCCCATGGACCGACCATCGTTGCGTCCACTTCACCTTCAGAACACCCACCATCCACAGACACCAGCATCTACTTCCACAAAGAAACTGGACCAAAATCACCGAAGACCAGCTCATCTCCTCACTCAACAACTCCACCCCAACCATCACGGAAAACGACGACCCCAACATCGCAGCCCGAAACCTGCATAGATGTATCTCGGACAGCACCAACACCATAGCCCCCCTCAAGAAAAACAACAATACCCGTGCCAAGAAAGCCAGATGGTTTACCACCGAACTTTGAGAGTCCAGGCGCACATGCCGCCGCCTCGAAAAGGCCAGGAGAAACACCAAATCCACAGAAGCCCACAACAACTTCAGAGCCGCCACCAACGCTCACCATCAACTCATCAGAGAAACGAGGAAAAAAGCGATTGAAGACAGAATCTCCACCCACGCACACAACAGCAAGGAACTCTTCAGCATCATCAAGGAGTTCGCCCAACCCACCAGCGAGTCTACCGACATCCCTCCCTCACAAGACCTCTGCGACAAACTCAGCACCTTTTTCCACCACAAAATCAAGAGCATCTACTACAACTTCGACGAAGACAACCAACACACTGAACCCTCACCAACCACCCCTGACACCAGGAAACCAGCGATTGATGACTGGACAGCCCTCACCACCAAAGACACACTGAAGACAATGAAGTCAATCCACTCAGGGGCCCCCACGGACCCCTGCCCCCACCACATCTTCAACAGAGCCACTGACACCATCGCACCCATGCTCTGCCACATCATCAACCGCTCCCTGGCGACCGCCTCGTTCCCCAATGACTGGAAACACGCCGAGGTCAACCCCCTCCTGAAGAAACCCTCAGCGGACCCCACCGACCTCAAAAACTACAGACCCATCTCCCTGCTCCCTTTCCCAGCGAAAGTCATCGAGAAAGCCATCAACAGCCAACTCGCCACATTCATTGAAGAACACAACATCCTCGACTCCTCCCAATCCGGCTTCAGAAAAAACCACAGTACGGAAACCTCCCTCCTCGCCGCAACAGACGACATCCGCACCCTACTGGACAAAGGAGAAACAGTAGCCCTCATCCTCCTAGACCTATCAGCGGCGTTCAACACAGTCTCCCACCGCACCCTAATACGCAGACTCTACGACGCAGGAATCCAGGACAAGGCCCTCGACTGGATCTGCTCCTTCCTCTCCGGCAGGACGCAACGGGTCAGACTTCCCCCTTTCCTCTCAGACCCCACACCTACCACCTGCGGAGTCCCCCAGGGCTCCTCCCTCAGCCCGACGCTCTTCAACTTCTACATGGCTCCACTTGCCCCCATCGTCAGAACCTACAGACTCAACATCGTGTTATACGCAGACGACACCCAGCTCATCCTCTCCCTATCCAACGAGCCCAACACCGCCAGACGCAACTTTTGAGAAGGCATGGAAGCCGTCGCCAAATGGATGAAAAACAGCTGCCTAAAACTAAACACCAACAAAACAGAAGTACTCATCATGGGCCCAAACCCCGATGCCTGGAGCGACACCGGGTGGCCCATCGCCCTCGGAAACCCGCCAACCCCCACAGACCACGCACGCAACCTGGGAATCATCCTGGACTCCGAGCTCAAAATGGACTGCCAGAGCAACTCTGTCTCATCTTCCTGCTTCCACACCCTCTGCCTCCTTCGTAAGACCTTCAAATGGATCCCCCTCGAACACCGAAAGACAGTCACTCATGCCCTGGTCACCAGCAGACTCGACTACGGCAACGCACTCTACGCCTCATCCGCAAGCTACAGAACATCCAGAATGCCGCCGCAAGACTGGTCCTCAACCTGCCAAAACACTGCCACATCTCCCAGCACCTGCGCACACTCCACAGGCTCCCCGTCGAGGCGAGAATCACCTTTAAGATGCTCACCCATGCACACAAGGCCCTCCACGGCACCGGACCAGCATACCTGAACAGCCGGCTCTAATTCCACACACCCCAAAGGACCCTACGATCAGCCCAGCTCTCCTACGCCGAGGTCCCCCGCACTAGAAAGACCAGATCGGGAGGCCGCTCCTTCTCCTTCCTCGCGGCCAAAGCATGGAACGCCCTTCCGCTCCACCTCAGACAGACAACATCGCTCCCCATTTTCGCAAGAAACATCAAAACCTGGCTCTTCGACAGGCCCCCTCCTTGATGGAATGGAACCTGCACCCCCCCCCCCACCCCTAGCGCCTTGAGACCCTTACGGGTGAGTAGTTGCGCTTTAACAAACTCCTGATTGATTGATTGACTGCCATGATTGTTTTCTTAATAAATTTAATTTAAAAAAAAAAAGGAGAATTACAGGCACAAAGATTATTGTGACTGTGTTGCGCCAGTTATGTGCAATAAAGAACCACCAGATTCTAACTGTTGATAAGTGGCAGGGCAAAATCCATCTGAACAAGTACTCTTTGCATTCAAGTTGCAACAGGAGCATAGTACAAAAGTAGACGAAAACAGTTTATGCACCTGAGGCCACATGTAAATGAGCCTGTATCTCATAAAGGGCTTCTTGTATTAGTCATGCTTTAATCTAAACCAATTGTTGTGAATAACAATAACCATTGTTGTAAGGTAAACTAAACCTGCGGTTCAAAGCAATGAAGGTTGAGTCACTAGAGACTGGTTGGATGTCCAGGTTGTTTCCCAAGATTCCATTTGGTGCATCTTACTTGTGGTCAAGATTCCATGTGCTGAACACGACTCTGCTCTCATAATTGCTGTAGGGATTGATGGAGTGCCTGGCTCCGCAGTCCTCTGCATCAAACGCACCCTGCAAATGAGAAAAGTTTTCATATATAGTAATGGCTGCATTCTTCACCTTCAGGTCTCTTATTAACCCAAGCATAAATCTTTTTGTGCAGAGTTCTTCATAGACTAAAATTGATAAGAAGCAGGTTGTGTGATTTCCTGATGCTACGGTGGGTAGTGATGACTTTTACTTCACAAGAGTTCAAAAAGAACCTCAGGTCAGAGGCTTCCAGATAACACCATCAGTCGCTGCCGCTATACTCTTAATGTGCTGCTTACTTATTTATTTGTAAATCTTATAATGTGCACTTAATGAACTAAATCGTTTGTGAGCTCGGGCCAAGATGGATACAATAAAAGAACAGGAAATTAAAGCAAGAACAGAATATATTTCCTCCTGTGTCTAAAAGGCTGGCAGACAGAGAGGGCGGTCATAGATGGAGTCTATGCCACAGTTTTACAGCCACCAGAAAGCGTCACGCTCTTCCTGTGAAACTTGAGGATGGAACAAAAGGTGCTAGGAGGAGCAAATGTTTCTGTCAATTTGTATATTATTCTTCCAGTACTAATGGGCCACAAATGTGTACCAGGGGAAGAGGATTGTGAGCCTAGTCTAGCCTTACATGAAAAATAATGTGTGGCATAGTGTAACCCTAAAATCTTGAGCCTCAAGAGACACCACACAGCATGCTCACAGGTGGGTGGATCAGGGACGGTGTTAATCCTCAATTTCATGAAGCAATGTGTCTCAGATACAAAGTACAAAGCCTGAAAACAAAAAAATACAGTTAAGAAAGAAAAGGGTGACTCAATAAGTGAGTTTCAGGGTGCAATAAGGAAATGCATAAAGATTTATTGCAAAAAATCTAAAGGTACAAAACAGAATAGCGAAATGTAGAAACAACTGAGTTGCATAGGAAATCAACTGTCATAAAGGCAATTAGTACAGAAAAATGACAAAATCAGAGGAAAATGTTATGTCTCAAATGGGTAGCAAAATCACTAAGAAATCAAATATCATCCCTAATGCCATAGGAAAGTAAACTGGCTCACCCCCATATTTGAGGGTTTATATAGGAAATCTTTTTAAACATTAAAATGGAAAATGCAGATTCAACATGATGTGAGCAAAATAATTACATTTTCAACAAAGCAGAACATTGAATTGAAAAGCATCATACAGACTTAACACGAAACACTAAACCACTGCGTGAATATTGATTGAGCCCCGTCTATGCTAATGTCATCCAGAGATGTCAAACAAACCAGTTACAAAGCAACTGTGTACCATTGTGAATGAATGCAATTCTGCATGCCAGGCAGAATAAACTTGAAGAAAAGTTCCATTACGGATTCCATGCTAGAGAGTCTTCAAGGCAGTGTCATTCAGAAATAAACAAATCTGTCTTGCTCGACTATGTGCAGCAGGCCACAACCTAGCTGTGGCCTAGTTAGCATAAGCCAGTAAAAATGCACTTTAACAGTTCATATCAAAAGTGTTCGAAAGGCAATAGCATAATATATAGTATGCAGAGGTGAATTTGAGAACAGATTACTATGCTGCAGGTTATTAACAATGCACAGTTGATATTGAACACACAAACACATCCATAGCAATAAGGCCTTTTGAGGCTAGTCAAGTCAAGTCAAAAAATGTATATAGCGCACTACATACCCAGAGGGTCTCAAGGCGCTTGGGGATGGGTGGGGAATTACTTCTCGAATATCCAAGTTTTAAGTTGCTTTCTGAATGCTAGGTGGTTTTGAGTGAGGCGAAGGTGCAAGGGAAGTGAGTTCCAGGTTTTGGCCGCTAGGTAGGAGAATGATCTTCCTCCCATGGTGGTTTTGTTGACGCAGGGAACAGCAGCGAGGGCTTGGTTGGAAGAGCGAAGCTGGCGGGAGGGGGTGTAGAAGGAAAGATGTGTATTGAGGCATTCGGGTCCAAGTTCGTAAAGGGCTTTGTGTGCGTGGGTGAGGAGGCGGAAAGTTATTCTCTTATTGACGGGGAGCCAGTGGAGGTTTTTCAGGTGACCAGAAATGTGTTCTTTACGCGGGATGTCTAATATGAGTCTGGCTGATGCGTTCTGGATGCGTTGGAGTTTTTTCTGAAGTTTTGCGGTGGTACCGGCGTAGAGGGTGTTTCCGTAGTCCAGGCGGCTTGTAACCAGTGCGTGGGTGACCGTTTTTCTAGTTTCGGTGGGGATCCATCGAAATGTTTTTTTGAGCATGCGAAGAATGTTGAAGCAAGATGAAGAGACTGCGTTGACTTGTCTGGTCATCGAGAGTGAGGAATCCAGGATGACGCCTAGGTTCCGTGCGTGATCCGTCGGGATGGGTGCTTTTCCAAGGGCCTCTGGCCACCAAGAGTCGTCCCAGGCGGAGGGGGAGGTACCTAAGATAAGGACTTCTGTTATGTCTGAGTTCAGTTTCAGACGGCTCTGCTTCATCCATTCGGCAACCTCTTTCATTCCTTCATGTAGGTTGGTTTTGGCGATGTTTGGGTCTTTGGTGAGTGAGAGGATTATAGGATCCATTATTTTATTGCAGCAATGAGTTTTCCCGTCTTATTGAACAAGCTTTATGTGTTTCAGGTGGTAATCATGTAGGACAACTCAGAGGACATTAACAGAATTAGGCTTCGAAGTGAACAGAAAGCTAAGTACTATATGATGCTTGTGATTGGGAAAAAATGGGAGGTGGCAACAAAGTTGACTAAAGGACAAGTAATATATTTAGATCTTCGTGCTTATGTTAAGAGTCCAAAAGAGCTCTTTGACCATTTACAGACTTCGTAGGGGCTGTAAGGTGTCCAAAAAGCAGTAGGCTAATTTGGCAACGCAGTTGGAGAAAATCACAAGACTGAAAAAAAGAATCATAACCACCGTTTTTGTACAGTTGTGTTTGAGTTTGCTTTAGTCCACACAGCCTGGCTCTTAAAAAGAGATTTCAGAAGGGAATCAGAGGGCCAGATAAACATAGGAAGATTTGGGTGTTAGCTGTATAAAACTAAAAATAATGTTTTTCTCGCTGTAGTGTCCAATTTAGGGTAGCATGAACACATCGACAAAAAAAAGAGACCGTCCAACAACCCACAGACAAAGACATAGTGCCCATTTATATTATTTATTAATTTATAAAGTTTTATATAGCGAACAACATTCCAAAGATATCAGAGCGCTTTACAGTAGTATGAAAGAAAGGACATGAATGAGGTATCAACATCAATTGGGAAAAGGAAAATAATACAGTAAATTGATGAATTCAAACACCAAAAGGGGGTAAAAATATGCAGTAACGAGGAGCCATATCAAATGGAGGTAACCCTGGTGATAGCAACAAAGTCAACCAGTAAAGTGAGCCTAGCCACTTAAGGTAGGAATTTGCTCATTAGAAATATCTTAGCTTCCATTTTGAACTCCGTCGTCGAGGAGAGTCTGCGTACTTCCGGTGGGAGAGAGATCCATATCTTTGGGGCAGCACCAGAGAAGGCTCGGTGACAAGTTCTCTTTTTGCTAAGAATGAGAGATTTCAGGAGGTAAGTTGTGGTGCTTCTTGAAGCTCTCTCCCCACAGGATAGTTGAAGTTTTTGCGCCAGGTACCTGGAAGTCTTGAAGTGGATGGCTTTGTGCACCAGAACTGCAATCTTAGCCGCAGTGTTCAGAGAGGCCCTTAGTGGAGCCAGGGCGTATTTGGGAAAGCCACAGAGGGTAGCACTGCCATAGTCTAGCCTCAGCAAGACAAGCGCTTGGACCACCTGCTTGAAATTGCTTTGTGGAAGGAAAGGTTTGATATTTCTGAGAGTCCTCATCAAGTGGTTTGCTTCCTTACATACATTGCTGATATGAATATTTCTATTCAGGTGCTTGTCTAAGGTAACACCGAGAGATTTGGCTGAGTCTATGATGATCGGCGTACAGTTGAAGGCAGTGAGGTGAGTCAGCAAGAGATCTAGCTTGGGGAGGTGGTTTGGAGGGGAGGTGAACAGGAACTCCATTTTAGTGGTGTTGAGCAGGAGATGGTACTCGGTTCCGTGAAGTGGCTGAGTTATAACTATCTTAAATGTAACTCAGAGAAGTCTGAGATCATTTTTTTTGGGCACCGGCCACCCGACTTGTGGTCTGAATGGTGGCCCCAAGATATGTCACCCCCTGTGTCAGCTGTTTCTCAGGTGAAAAATGTAGGAATCAAGCTGGACTCATTTATTTATTTTTATTTAAGGTTTTTATAGAGCGCGTAGTCACCCAAGAGTATCCCAGCGCTCAACCCGCTCTATGAAGGCGCAAATATATTCGGTAGCCGGGGTTTGCTTTGGACTGTTGAGAATGTTGCGAAACTTTGCTGTCCATCCCTTACAGGAAGACAGTGGTGCAGGCCCTAATAATATCTAGACTAGATTATGTGTCTTGGCCTGCCTGAATATCTTTTGGGCCAGCTACAAGTGATTCAGAATGCAGCTGCTAGAGCCATCTTTTTGGTAGGCTCTAGAACCCATACCACCCTGTTTCTGTCATCACTACACTGGCTTCCAGTACGGAAAAGAATTCAGTTCAAAGCCCTGGTCCTGGTTTTTAAAGCCTTTCATAAGATTGGAGCATCCTACCTTAGGGACAGATTTCAGCCCTATGTTCCTAAACGCAACCCGAGATCCTCATCACAACTGCTGATTGTCACTCCTAGGGTGAGATTGTCTCGGACGGGTGGGAGATTTTTTCATGTGGTGGCCTCACGGCTGTGGAACAGCCTTCCCCTAACCATTAGACAGAGTCCAGATCTTCTGACTTTTAGGAAAAGTCTTAAAACATGGGTTTTTCAGCAATAAACCGTTTGATTGTTGTCAGTGTGTTCTGATGTTAGGTGACGTATGTTCTGCCCTTAGCGCCGGGACACTCCAGGGAGTAGCCGTGCGCTTTATAAATATGCACTAACATAACATTAACCAATTTTGAGTAGACATTAGGATAGTGTTGAGTGAGATGATGTTATCCGGGGATGAGATTTTTAAGTATAGTTGTGTGTTGTCAGCATACATGTGGAAGAGAATGTTCGTGGAGTTTAGTGAATTTGCAAGAGGTTCCAAGAAGAGGTTGAATAGGGTAGGAGAAAGGGTGGACCTTCGGGGGACCCCCATGAGAAGTGGAGAGGGCTGGGAGAGAGAGTGGTTTGCCTGGACTCTTTGTGTTCTGTGATAAAGGCAGGATGAGAACCATTGTAGCACCAGATCGGAGAAACCCATTCTGTTTTGCAGGATGGATAGGAGATTGATATGATTAACCAAGTCGAAAGCTGAGGACAGGTCAAGGAGGATAAGTAGACAGGATTCATTTTGGTTGAGCATTTTCAGAATGTCATCCATAACGTGTGAGACGGCCGATTCGGTACTGTGCCCCTTTCGAAATCCGGATTGATGCTGGTCTAGAAGTTGATAGTTCTCTATGTGAGCACTTAGTTGGAATTGTACACATTTTTCTAGGAGTTTCGCTAGGGTGGGGATGTTGGAGATGGGACGGAAATTATTGAGATCGGATTAATCAGCGTTGTGTTTTTTTTAAATAGGTGATACCTGAGCTGCTATTAGGCAGTCAGGGATCATGCCTTAATATAAAGAAGTGTTTACAATCCTAGTCCAGGTAGGGATGAGAGCGACCTTGATCTCTGTGAAGATGGCCGGAGGGAGCAGTTCACCAAAGTGGTTGGACGGGTTGATAGTCTGAAGAATTTTGTAAATGTCTTTTTCACTAAATGGGGTAAAGGAGCCCCAGGACGCATTGTTCTTGGTGTTCATGAAGGTTGGGTTGCACTTTCAAAGAGGTCAGTGGGTGCGGCAGCAATAGAGGAGGGTAATAGGACCTTCTTGGAAGCAAGGTCAGTGGAGATGAGTCAAGATTTTTCCGTGAAGAAAGCATCAAATTCTTCACAGGACGGAGGGTTGCCACCCGTGTCTGAGAGGTTGGACCGCTGTTTGACGAATTCGAAAAGTTTCTTGGGGCGGTTTGCCACTTGGTCTAGTTGTAAACTGAAATAGTCCGCCTTGGCTTTCTTGATGTGCTTGTTGTAGAGGCTCCTTATATCTCTAAGGAGTTTTAGATGGTCTGAGGAGGGATTTGTTTGCCAGGGGCGGTCAGCTGCCCTAAGGTTGCGGCGTTAAGTGTTTAAGTTATCGTTATACCACGGTTTGGATATTTTTGAAGAGGCATTTTTAAGTTGGAGTGGAGCAATGTCATCCATGATGTTGGCTATGGTCACATTGTAGGCGTCAGTGAGTGTTTGCACCTTAACCAAGTCAGCTTGGGAGGAGAGGACGGATTTAAAGTGGGCAGCAAGATCGTTGTTTTATTGATCTGAGGTCCCTTTTCCATTTCAGAGGTTGAGCCTTCTTCAACACCACCTCTCCTTTAATATAAAAGAGGATGCTGTGGTGGTTGGATCAGTCACACAATGTTATGGAATCTAAGGTGATGGTCTTTTCCTTGGAGATGATGAGGTCTAGAGTTTCTCCTTTAGTATGAGTTAGTTAGTCACAGTGTTGAGTCAATTCTAGATCATAAAGAGATGATTTAAGGCAAGAGTCCATGGGGCCATTGGGCTTAGACCAATGCAAGTTGAAGTCACCCAGGAAGATTTGCGGCACAGCTGAGTTGACATTGCTGGAGATGATTTCCATTAATTGCTCAATGAAAGTTAGATTGTCTACCGGGGGGTGGTAAAAGGTGTGTCGTTTGCAGATTGGTAGGTTCTCACTTGAGATGCTAAGGCAAAAGTATTCACAGGAAGAAGGGGAAGAGGACTCCATGTGTGAGATTGAGAGAGTATTCCTAAAGATACAAGCTAGGCCCCCACCCAACTTTAAGGCTCTGTCTAGTCTGATTTTATCATGAGTGGGGGGAACTAGGAGGTCTAAGATAGGAGTGGAAGCGGGATTAAGCTAAGTTTCAGTGAGGATGATAAAATCTAAATCATTGTGTTGGATGAGGTCAAAGATATCTGAGGCATGTTTACTGGCTGTTCTACAATTTAGCAGAACACATTGGTGTCAATTTTAGTGGCTTGTGCTTCAAATGGGAACCCCGCCCTCAACCAGATGGCCACCCCTTCGGCAAACCCTGAATATGTTGTAGGAATAATTGACTTTAAACTTAGTTCGCAGTTTGAGATCTTCTGGGGAGGAAAGATAGGTTTTCTGCAGGTAAACTATATTCACCTTCTGGCGATACAGTTGCACTAGGATTCTGTGTCACTTATGAATAGACCCCATACTCCTTATGTTCCAGTCAGTATCTTGTAATGCTGCAAAACAGTCGGCATGTCAACAACGCACAGGCACTTAGGTCAGGGGTCACTCATCTTTTGCTTGGCTGCATGGTAGACATAGGAACACACATGGTGGTAAAATAGAAAAGAACATTTCCCCAATTCCAGGTTCAGCCAAAAACGATTGTTTGACCAATCTAAAACTAACAAACACATCACAACAAAATGGTACATTATGCAATCGCTTTAGAGGAAGGCCAATAATAGAACAAGCAAGTACAAGGCTTTGTAAATGCAAGTACCTTGCACAGGAGCCTCAGAAAACCCAGAAAAGAATAGCTGCGCATAATTCAGCAGTCTACATTATGTACAGGTGGTAACAATAAACTTTTGTGATGCACAAGCGGCCTACGTGACAATCATAGTACCGTGCAACAGCAAAGACAGTCCACGGGGGAAGAATTCTAGGCAAAACAACCTCACCCAAACTAGGGCTCTTCTGTATCTAGGAAGCGGGGCAAAAAATGGGGCAGGGGGGAGAAATGGGGCAGGGGTGGAGAAATGGGGCAGGGTTGTAGAAATGGGAAAGGGTGGAGAAATGGGAAAGGGTGGAGAAATGGGAAAGGGTGGAGAAATGGGAAAGGGGGGAGAAATGGGGAAGCAGGGAAGAAATGGTGGAAGTAGGGAGGGCACAGAGATAGAGACTTATCTGAACCAACCATTAGACGAGGCAGCAGAGACACCAGGCTGTTCAAAATACTGGCTTAGATTAAATCATAATTATCTGCATTCTGTGGCGCCATAGAAGGGGAAAAGAGCTGTGCTCGTATTTGAGTCCAAGTCAAAGTCTGCACATGCTGTGGAGCTAGAGGAGGGTTGTCGGCGCTGCAATCCAATAGGAGACATAGTTGCCAGTACAGCCTGCCTACCGTCCATGGTTGTTGAGGGGAAGGGGCAGCCCTGGAAGTTGCTTACCAGGTGGGCCTGCATCTCACCGATGAGGTTTTGTGTCCCTCTGGATGATCGCTCCGATGGAGTAGGGCGAGGTGCATTAGGATAGTGCTGTTCGAGCCAGTCCCACACAGCATCTGGCGAGTCAAAGAACAGTGAGTGCTAGTCGTGGATCACCCTCAGGTACGCTGGGAACATTAATGCATAAGAGAGCCCCTCCGAGAGCAGCTGCCATTTGGCCTCCAGAAAGAATGCACGGCATCGCTTCACCTCCAATGAGGTATCTAGAAAAAGCGACACTGTGAAGTTATCCACGATTATGGGCGCCATCTCCCTGGCCTTTTGTAGTAGGACATCTCGGTCCCTGTTATATTATGTCATGTTATGTTACAGGCATTTATATCGCACGCGGCTACTCATGAGTGTACAGGCGCAGGAGCCAAATAGAAGACTGTGGGGAGCTGTGAGTCACTGCCAATTAAATAAAAAGCAGAGTTTTTAATCTCTTCCTGAGCAATCGAGGGTCTTGGTCGCTCCCCAACTCGAATGGAAGCGAGTTTAAAAGATTGCGAGCTCCCTCCACTCCAACAAGCCGAAAGGGAGGAATCTATGCCAGACACTGCGAGGCCGAATGACGGTATCTTCGAGGGGAATAGAAACTAAACAGTTTCCTCTGATAGAGCGGACTAGATCCATGAAGGGCTGAATGGGCCAGAGTGAGAGTCTTGAATTTGACTCTTTGAGCCACTGAAAGCCAGTGCAGATCATGCATATGTTTTTTTTACACTAGACCTGCTCCGGATGCCCATCAAAGCTCTGGCCGCTGCATTTTGTACTACTTGGAGTTTTTTTAAGCAGGTATCCTGGTAGACCAATATAAAGTGCGTTGGCATAGTCAAGGCGGCTGAGAATTAGAACGTGAGTGACCATCTCCTTAGCAGTCCTGGGTAACAGGGGCAGGAACTTCTTAAGGGATTTCAGTGTGTCAAAGCACTGACCAGCCAGTTTCTTTAAGGTCCCTCAAGTTAAAGAGATGCCCAACCAATGGGCGCTGTGGTGTTCAAGGTGGAGGGTGGCGGGTTCGCACCATACGTGCACATTCCATTGTAAACCGGGCTGAGAGCCCTCACAAGCAACCGTCTTTTGGAGCCATTGTTCAATAAACAACATTGGGTTGGATCCCTACACGGCCTCCAGCATCCCCACGATGCACACAATATTGCGGCATGCGCTGCCATCCTCCACTCTATTTTGCAAAACTGTAAGTTGCTCTTGGAGATCAGCAATTGCGGTTGAGTATGATGCCTGTATGATGCCTGTTAATAATGTGGTTTCAGCTGCTTTGAAGGTTTACAATGGTCATCATGTAGGAGTCTGAGATCAGCCAACAGCGTATCAATGTGGTGCGTGATGGCAGATCTGAAGTCACATATTTCCTAAAATATTGCATACAATTTGTCAGGTGGGGGAGGTTAAATCATGAGTGGGATGCATTCCTCAAGTGTATGGGTGGAGGAGCCATGAATGTGACTATGTTGAGATAGCATATGGCCCTACTGAGTCAACAGTCTAGTGGATTTGGTGCTGCCCCTTGCAATTTTTTGAGGAATAGTGGGAAGAACAATGCGCAATATACGGCATGCAGATAAGTCCTGGGTTTGTGGCCTCTCACTCTGGTCGATATGGACCCAATACTGTCCGCACCACACAAATGGCAGGGACCTTTTATATACTGCAATGAGACTCCACTGAGTGTAGCTCATGGAAATCACAGTAGCGGGGACATCAGTAAAGTCACAAGTAGTGAAGGGGTTCTGGGAAGGGTACAGGTACCCCACGACACTCAGTGCAGCTCAGGAGCTGTGGATTGCACCCCTCATACAGCATCAAACGTGAGGATGAGGCGTATGAGGTGTGAGGCCGATGAGGCCTCCAAGCCACTAGCAATAACATGCACTGTTTACTTGTTACCGAGGCTGCTGCAGTGAAGAATACGGGTCACCAATGTCCTGTGGGCCCAATCGATGGGGGCTCCCTGCTTATGGGGCTCAAAGCTGTGGCTGATGCAAAGTGCTCCATCCGTCACAGGAGGCGCCACAGTGCCCATGCAATTTCCAGCTGATATAGGCGCCTATGCCCAGCTCCCGCCCTTCTCACCTATGGTCATCCAGACCTATTGCATATGCCGAGGAGGACATCACCATCACTGTTTCAGCTATGCCGGGAGGTGTCTTCTGAGATCAGGGGTCCAGAGGCAGAGCTGTAGAATACCAGGGAATCTTTCAGCAGCTAAATCAGTGCTCTGGTCAATGAGCGCTATTGCACAGGGGAGAGTGCGAGGGCAGCACACCATTCGACATCCTTGGGCGTCACAACCATGCGCAGAGTCTGTCCAGGTGATATGGGTGACAAAAATCCTACAAGTAGAACCAGGGGCTCCTCCTTCCTGGAGGGAGCCTCCCACGCTGCGACCTGAGTTTTAACGCAAGATGATGCAGGATTCCCGGGCACCCAGCGGGAGTACTGAGAAGACGTCCGCCACCTTGGTGCCGCTGGACATGCTTCTCCAATCAGACCCTTACAATTAACACAAAAATATGTCATCACTTTGGGAACAAGATCACTTTGATAGAACTGTAAATCTGAAAACGTAATATACTGCTTCTGGTATCCAGGTAATTTGAATTATGGGGTAGGGTATGAGAGATTAAAACTTAGAATTTTCTGCTGTAAGGGCCACAACCCATGTAGAATGTAAAATGCACCTGTGAGTCAACATTATGTAGATAACAGCCACTGCGCAAGTGAAATAAGGTGGCAAACGATTAGGAAGATTAATCTTGCTCTAATTGAGGGAGTATCACAACATTCCATATTACCAGAAAATGTATATTCACGTTCCACTTGTTGTTTTATATAACAAATGAAGCAAAAACAACACAATATGCATGTCAGTGCTCTACACATTATTTAAAACATTAAATAAAACAAGTGTATAAATAGAAAACATTTATTCCAGACTGTACAAGAACACTATTCTTAAAAAAAGCTACAGACAATGGCACAAGCTGATGTCCTCACATTTTCAAACTGCTTTTATTCCTCCACATGTCTCTGAAACCAATAACATAGAGGAGTGCCTGGCCTCCTTCAATACTAACTTGCCATCCGCCATGGACAGCTTAGTCCCCCTAAAACAATCCTCCACAACCATTAAGTGCCGCCAGACGCCGTGGTATTATGACACCCTTCACCTCGAAAAAAGTCAGTGCATAAAACTGGAATGTCAGTGGCGCTGTTCACATGACACACTAGACAAAGATAGATTCAAGTATGAACTGACACAGTACCACAAAAACCTGAAAAACGCTTGCAAAACGCACATCACATCCCAACTTGATTTAACAGGGAGTAAGCCGAGAACTCTCTACGAGATCTTAAAAACATTCACCAACCCCAAAGCTTGCGACATTGAAGCTGCCCCATCTCAAATACTGTGCAACAACATAGCCTGTCATCTAACTGAGAAAATTGATATGATCTACAATAAAATCACATTGGCGAAGGACTCCCATGTTCGCCCTAAGTGTGACCTTACACCAGCTATTCCCATCTCCCACACTTTGGAGGATTTTCCGACACTTACCACCGAGGAGACCGAAGCCCTACTAAAAACCATAAAATCCGGGTCCCCTATGGCTCTCATTCCCTGCAAAAACAGCCGCCACACTATCTTAACAACTAGCCGGTCCCATCTGTTCCATGCTAAGTCGCTCCATGAAGGAAGGCACTCTCCCACGAGATAGCCGCACAGATTACCCCAACTAGGAAAAATCCCAAAATTGCCAAGGAAAATGTAACCAATTGCCGCCCTATTTCTTTACTTCCCTTACACATCAAACTCCTGGAAAAACACATTAACCCCTTCGATGCTCATGACGAGCTCAGCTCGTCATGCAGTACACTGGTCGTGTGCTCATGACGAGCTCAGCTCGTCATGAACAATGGTAATCAAAGGCTCTCAGCACAGGAGGGGAATTGCTGCAGCAGTGATGGTATTAACAAGCACTTGTCCAATTTCGTTGAATCCTCGAACTGCTTGGATTCCTCGCAATCTGGATTCCGACCCAGATACAGTACAGAGTCTGCGCTGGTGGAAGTTATAGATAACATCAGGATGCTGTTGGATGAAAGTCAGGCGGTACTCTTGGTGCTGCTTGACCTATACGCAGCTTTCAACACCATCTCCCACCAGGCTCTACTTAGGAGACTGGGAGATATAGGCCTCATAGGGAATGCCCTGAAGTGGATGGCTAACTTTCTGTCTGACAGAACTCAGAACATCAACCTGGGTCCCTTCCGCTCATAAACAACCAGGGTGACCAATGGAGTACCACAGGGCTCATGTTTGAGCCCTACCCTATTTAACATTTATATTGCTCCCTTGGCAAGACTATTGAAGAACTTAGGATTCATTCCTATATCCGACACTGATGACACCCAACTTCTACTCTCCTTTGACAAAACCAACTCCAATATTCTGACCACCTTCTCAGAGGGTATGAAGGTCATCACGGACTGGATGAAAGAGAATTTCCTTCAGCTCAATGCATCTAAGTCAGAGATTATGCTGTTTGGTGAAGCAACTATTAAGTGGTCCCCCAGCTGGTGGCCAGATGAACTAGGTCCTGCCCCATGTCCAAAACAGGTGGTAAAAAACCTAGGAGTTCGATTAGATCACAAACTCACTTTGATGGAACACACCGCCTCCACCGCTGGAGCCTGCTTTCACAGCCTTAGTCTACTCAGAATAGTTTTCTCTTTCGTGCCATTATCCACTCGAAAAACCCTAATCAAGGCATTAGTCCACAGCCATCTGGACTATTGCAACACCCTGCTGATTTCAGCTAACGACAGCTCCATAAGCAAACTACAGGTTGTCCAGAACACTGAGGCACGCCTCGTGACAAATGCCCGCCCCCAGAACCGCATCGCTTTTGCTGCTTCAAAAACGTCTCTGGTTACCAGGCGGAAGAGTATCAAATTTAAGATCTGCTGATGGCATACAAGTTGTTAAACAACCTTGGCCCTAGCTACCTAAAAGACAAATTTGTTAGTTATGTACCTTCTATAACCCTTCGCTCTGGAGCTAAAGCACTGCTCCAAGTTCCGTGTTTCAAAAAAAGCTGCTTAGGTAGCAAAGCCTTTAACCACCTGGCCCCACGCTACTGGAATGAACTTCCCATACACTTGCGTCAATGCACGGACTACCTGGCTTTCAGAAAGCTGTTGAAAACGTCACTGTTCTAAATGTTCCTCCTTGGTTAACTATGGCTGTCTTAGCGCGGAGATACCCTGATGGGGTGAATACAAATAAGTAAAATAAAAAATAAGAAATGTCTAGAGTTGGATTTAATACATACTGTTCCATTACATAAATGCACTCTCTTAAATATCTGCTTATTGGTACGAGTCATGCCTCTTTTTTTTAGAAGAGTAAAAAGAGGCTAGCAGGTATTGTGTAAGCCTGATGGACATTGATTCACAAAATGCCTGGGGTAGCAGAAGTAACATCACACAGCTTTTGACATTAGTGACCTGACAGGAAGTGACATTATATGACCTATGATCCCTGACTCTTCCCAGGAAGCCATGCCACATTACCTTAACACAAATGGCATCTCAATAATTGACACTTCGTTTCATAATATATGATTGATGCAACAACATATATAAAGTTCTATTTTAGATGCCATCTATTTTAGGATGCTGACATCATCTTTCAAAGTGGAGGTGAGTAATATTTGTCCTGAATTGCACAAACAAGCTAAGTGAATGAGACAGACCTCTTAAACTCCAGAGAACATTGTGCCCAAAAGAGGTAAAATAGTGTATTTTAAAGCACAATTATCACATAGATTTGCTTAAACTCCATAGGCTCAGAAAGGACACTCAACATTCAAATCCTTTCATGAAGTGCAATGAAACCCAACTCTCTCCAGAAGACGATCCCATTTTGTTTTACCAAAATGTGCTATGGATACCTTCATATGTGAGAAATTACCTTCTTTGTAGCAGGGCTAGCATGTGGTCATTGATGACCAAACAATATGGGTGTCCTTCATGCCTATAATTACATAACATTTGCCCATGCTTGAATGTTGCTGTTAATGCCATGCTTCTACCACGAGTGACCTCAAGTAGAAAATTACTTAGAATAAATCAAGGTCACCACTTTGTCATGACTGCCCCGTCCCATATGCCACATTTGACCTTCCTTAAGACAAGAATGATCTTCAATGCGCTACCAACAATTTGCCAAGGGTGGTTTCAAGCCAAGAATTCCCTCAAGGGTGACAGCACCAGCATTTTTCAATGGGGGCTCCATATGGCATGAATTACCTCTTGTATACTATCAACAATATTTTACCTTCCAATATACTAGTGCCAGTATATTGTTATGGGTGCCTGTCATGCTAGGAATTGCCTTCAGTCTTCCAGTGCCAGTATTTATGCCATAGATGCCTCTAAAAGACAAGAATTGCCAGGGCCAATGGCAGGCTTGCAAGCATCACATTACTATTCACCATATTCTTATCACGTTCACTTACATTCATTGTTAGACCTGCCAGCCTTAGAGGAGTCTTCCCCCAAACATTTTGCCTTACTCCTCCATTTTTGCTGCTAACCAGTGCTAAAGTGTGTTTGCTCAATCCCTTAAACATGGCAACATTGGCTTATACACAAATGGCACATTTTGACTTGACAAAATAAAGATTTTGCAAGGCCTAAACGTTCCTTTTTTATACATATATGTTATCCTAAGGGTAGGCCTTAGATAGCCCATAGGACATATACTTTTAACTTTTACATGTCCTGGTAGTGAAAAACTTAAATTTGTTTTTCACTACAGCAAGGCCTGACTCTCCCATAGGATAATATTGGGTTACCATATTACATTTACTACGTAATAACTTTCACATGGGAGAAGGTAGGGATATTGAGTTCGGGGTATATAGAATTGTAATTTAACCCCCTCTTTAATGGTGAAGTTGGATTTTAAGTCACTATTATAAGAAGCTGGCATTTTCTTGTCTTTAGCAGCATTTGGTGTCTGCAGCCTTTTTCCTAGGTCACATGACAAGGTACAAATGGTAGTTGGTTTTTGTGCATTCCTCCACGACAGTGAGGCAAAGAGGGACTAGGTGTTAGCAGGATGGGCCATGGCAGACTTGGTGTGGGGGAGGGGTTGTCACCTACCACAATTGCACATCGAAAAGGCTCTGCCTGATCACACTCAAAAAGAGTTTGACAATAGTCTTTTGTGACCCCAGACAAGATGGGTCCTGAGTATGGAGGCAGGAAATTCCAAACAACTCTAGGGGTGAAAACCTCCAGAACCTTCTCTTACTTCAATAAAGGCACCAGGTATAATAATAGACCCTCAGACCCAACTTTTCAGTACCCCATATGGACCTGTGGGTACTACAGAAGAAGGACTGCTCTGTGGCTCTGCTGCAAGAAGGACTGCTACTCTGCTACCTGAATCTGCTGCCCTGCTTGCTGAGAAGCAAGACTAGACCTGCGCCCTTCATCCCAAGCTGTAGTGACTCTGAGTGTCAGCAGACTGGCCTCCTTTTCTAAGCTACAGGGACATACATAGCTCCAGAGGCCTCCCCGTATCTTCCCAGCTGACTTGCAACTGAACCTGCCTGAGCCGTACTGCCCTCTGCTTGAGTGAGTTCCTGACTCCCCAAGAGATGCCCTCAGGCCATGGATCCTTGGTGTGGCATCAGTTGAGCTCCCCTTTCAAGAATGTTGGGCTCTTTGTGACCATGAACGGGCATTTTCTTGGCAAGATTTTTCCACCCGCATCGACCGCCAACGCAAAGCACTGGTTAACCTGAATCTCCTCAACACGAGTTCTGCACTTCGTGTTAGAGCAACAAAAGCCAAAATTGACTATTGATGCAAATCACCAGCAAAGACTGTTTGGGATGCCAGACAGAATCTTAGTGCTACAGCAATGACCATCCATGACGTGCAGCCTGCTCTGCGCATTACAGCAGTGACCATCCACAACGCTCTCCTGGTCTCCTCCTCCTTCCAGAATGGAACTTTTCATGCTAGAGATTAGAGGTAACTTTTTCAGAAGGACCTACCTGGTCCAAGAACCCTATCTGTGCTCGTACATGGTTTTCCTCAACTTCTGACTTTTTTACTGATCTCGCATAACAAGATAACCGCAAGTCAATTTTGTGCTTTTTGGCACCATACTTACATTAAATCTTTAAGATTGCATATTTCTGGTTTCACTAATTGGACTTTTGCCGTTTTGGTCTGAAATATTTTATTACATTTAACTCTCATTTTCTAAATTGGCGATTCATTTTTCATATGGTGTGTTTTTACTGTATTAGTTTTTGAAGTGCTGCATAAATACTTAACACATTGCCTCTAAGTTAATCTAGTTTGCTTTTGTGCCAAGCTACCTGAGAGTTTAGCAAATGTTACTTTGGTGTTTTTTTATGACTTCACCCTGACCATTATTGTGATTGCTGCTTAATTAGGGTTTCACCACCCCTTAACCAGTAACTCAATTTCCTACATTACTGTATTCACTCACTCTCATTCACTTTCGCTCATTCTTACTAACCCATACTTACTCACTGACACTCACTTGTGCTCCCACCCTTTCTCACCTACCTATTCTCAATCATTCATGAGTACTCACTCTCTCTCATATTCAATCACATTCACTTTTACCCCCCACTCACTCATACGTTTTTCATTCACTCACTTTTACTCGCTCTTATTCAAACTCATTCTACCCAACTCTCGCTCACAATCTTTAACACTCCCTCATATTCATTCTTATCTCCTTCTCATTCACACATACTTGCAGGAAAGTGGAGTAAAGTGGAGTATCATGTGGTGTGGTTTTTAGACCTCTCCATGTAATACTATCATGACAATCCAGAGATGGTCCTTGGAATCACACTAGCTCAGTCCTGGTAGTATGGTAAAGAGCAGTCAGGCATGCATTTCAGAGTACCAACACGGCTAATAATTGACATGGCTCAAGAAAAACCCAACACCAATTTATAAAAATAGAGTGTATTTGCTATCTTAGTTTGGACACCAAAATGAATGGAATGGTATGCATATAACCGGAGTTATAGATTTTTGAAGCAATATAAAATCAGTGCAAAGTAATACAGGGAAAAAGTAATATTGCGGTCATGGTAAAAACCACTGTTGACATTCGGTCACTTGCAGGCCGAGTGGTGTTGTACTCTTGCAGGGTAAAGGAAATGCGGGTCCCATGACAAAGACAAAATAGTCAGGTCAATTTTACTTGGTCCGTGTAGCACCGATCCAGAGTTGTTCTGGCTGTTCCTGGTGCTGAAAGGGAGCCATGGGAGAGCTGCTTTTACAGCTGAAATGGTGCTGCAAAACACAACGACGGGACAGCTGCTGATGTTGGATGAACATCAGATGGAGTTCTCTCTAAGTGCAGCATCGAATGTGGGGGTCGGTTGCCATACTCTAGAACAACAAGCCGTGGCACTGATAAGTGGGCCAGCAAGTAACTACGACATCCGGTGGTCCTGGGGAATATGGTACCTACCTGTAACTTTCTGAAAGGTACGACTACAGTTCCCACAATGCACTAAACCATCTGGATTTGGGCGATCCCACGGAAAGCCAGATGGCCAACAATTCTTTGGATCCAGAACATTTACCTGCAGTTTGCGGGGGACTAGTGCCACTAATCCAGGGGAGACTGAGGGTGATTCAGGCTTCCACAGGGGGTGCTTCAGGATTCCACAGGATGTGCTTCAGGATTCCACAGGGGTCCCTCTGTCGAGGGAAACAGAGAGATACCCTAGGACGAGTCTCGGTAAGGCGTTGACACAGATGCAGGGTAGCCCTCTTTTGCTTTGTGCGGGTCCTGTTGCAGTAGACACGGGTCTCTTCTTCATTTCTCTTTGATGCAGGTTGTTCAGAACTGAGGTTCTTGAGTCAGGGGTGTCCCTTAAATAATAGATTATGGGGATTTAGAGGTGTGAGAGCCCCTGGTGAGTTGCTTAATGATCCCAGCGTAGACATTGTTCCCGTAGTCCAACTTGCTGGTGACTATGGCATGAGTGACAGTTTTTCTAGTGCTGCTTGGGAGCTTTAGAAGATCTCCCTCAGCATCTTCAGAGGGCAGAAACAAGATGCAGTTGCTGTTTATGATTATTCCGAGGTTCCTAGCCTGGGTTCTGGGTGTGGTAGGCCACAAGCAGGAGTTCCATGGTGAGGTGTTCTTGCAGAAGATCACTACTTCTGTTTTGTTGCTGTTGAAATTGAGGCAGTTGGCTTTCATCCAGTGTTGATCATGCAAATAGTTAACTTGCTTCTTGATAGGGAGAGTATGATTTGCAGGTCAGCGGCGTAGGAGAGGCTGTGCGCGGATGATGTTGGCCAGAGGTATCATGTATAAGTTGAGGAGGGTGAGGCTGATGATGAACCTTGAGGCATTCTGCAGATGAGTATATGGGCGTAAGATAGTTAGATTTTAGAGATAGATCCATAAATAGATAGACTTTACTGAACAATTAATTAAAATCATTATAACAGTGCTCCAGGTCCTTCAGCAGGTGCAATATAAGTTTGAGTGCTACAAGGAGAGTACTAAAAAGCCACACTTCAGAAGGCAGTTCAAAACTCTCTGCATCCAATACCTAAAAAGCTAGCTTTGCCTCTCTTGTGAATTCTAATGCCAAGGCTTAATAAAATGCAAATGTTTAAAGTGCAGTGTTTTAACAGCATATTTGATTTAAAAGGCCTGCCTTGAAGATAATATTAACTCACCTCCCATGGGCAAGATTGCTCTATTTGCTTCAGTTGTGTATTCCAATGATAATGCCTAGTTAAAGTGCAAAAGGTTTAAAGTGCATTTTTTAACAGCATATTACTGTGGAGTGCTTGTCTTGGAGCTACTATGGTCTGACTTCCAAGGGCCAAAGGTGCTCTTATTTGCCTCTAGGGAGTGGTCCAAAACTCCAAAACTAAGGCCCTAGTAAAGTGCAAGGTATTAGCAGCATATTATGTTAAAACAGTTAAAAGGTATTAGACATGGTGGATTAAATGCCTGCATTGGAGATAATATTGTCTGTCCTCATGATCATAAGGACCTTGAAATACTCAGTTCACCTATACCCCAGTATCTGAAGTGCTAGCTGTGTCTGATATGCAAAGTCAGATCTTAATACCCATATGAGGTACCATGATTTTAGTCTGGAAAAGTGCAATCTTTTTAGCAGCATATTAACTCCCTCCATAGTGACAGCAAGTGCTTAAGCAGATTTCATAAATTAAAAATAAAGTGGGCTGTTAGCTGCACTGAGTCATCTCTCAAAAATGCTTGCACAGCACCTGATGGTTAGGGTATGCGATATTTGTAGCAACCAAAACTTTCTTAATGGAAGCAGCTTTTTGCAAATGAAGAGAATGTGGGTCAGAGATTCCTCTCCTTTTGAGCAGAAATGGCATTGTCTAAAGGTATCATCAAAGTAAGGGGCTTAAGGAGTAAGGTACCAGGCTGAAACCTTGTGTTCTATTTGTTAAGGAGCAATTCCAGTAGAGAGCACGTTCTTTAATTACAATTTCATGCAGGCGCCTGATCAGAATGGGATGTGAGACAAATCCAAATGTTGCAGAGGGGTCCAGGCGAATGAGGGCTGCTGTGTCTCCCACGTCAAGGACTATGCGTCGTCTTTGTCGGCGATGAGGGCTGTTTCTGTACTGTGGTTGGGCTTGAATCGAGACTATGTTCCCCTGAGGAGCTGAAAGTTGCCGAGGTGATTGGTGAGGCATTAGTTGATTGGTTTCTCCAAGACCTTTGCTGGATACGATAGGAGGAAGATGGGTTTTTAGTTTGAAAGCATGGCTGGGACAGCAGAAGATTTCTTGAGCAGAGGCATGGCAGTGGCATGTTTCCAGGAGTCCAGGCATGTGGCTGTTGTGATGGAGGCATTCAGGATGGGCGTTAGCGCTTTACTGATCGATAGGAGTCCTTTGCTGAAGGTGTGGTGGTTCAGATGGGGGGCCCCATGGAAGGTCTTCATGGTAGCAGTAATTTCGACAGCGGTGACCATGGGCCATGAGGGTCAGGGTTCGTTCTTTGGCGGTGATGGGAAGTTGAATTGAGACGGAGTCCAGTTAAGGTTTGAAATGGATGTATATAGAGGTAATTTTGTTACAGAAGAATTCCGAGAGCTAATTGCAAAGGTCTCATGAGGGAGAGGTGGCAGTAGGTGTGGTGAATTCTTTGATACTAATAATCCACATTTGTAAAGTGCAAACAATCACCTGTAAGCGTCTCTAGGCGCTGGGGGCCGTCTGGAAGATTAAGCAAGCTTATTGCCCAGAGTCACATGGTGTTGGGCTAATCTGCTGCCGACGCCGGGGATCCAACCATGATCCCCAGATTCCGGAGTCAGTAACCCTGGCCGCGGCGCTGATGGCAAATATTTTCTTGCTGCTGTTAGCCTTGGTGTTGATGCAATCTGTAAGAGCTGAGTGCTCTGCAGTCTTTAAATACTGGTGGTAGTTCGTGAAGTATGAATTTGAAGATGTCTTGAACTGGTTTCTTGAAATGTTCTCAATTTGCATTCCAGGGACTTGCAGTGTCATTTCGCCAGCCAGTGTTTCTATGTATAGCAGATGGCCTGTGATCAGGCCCTCGCCATTGGATTACGCGTGAGGGGAGTCATGATGTTGGAGCATGCTGTGAACCAACTGTTGGGGTTCTGGATGGCTTTCAGCAAGTTGCTGATGTTCTTGGGCTAGTGCACAGAGAGGGTGGAAGCCCACTCGTCTTCTGAGCTGCCTTTCCAGCTGTGGTAGGTGCTTCCAGTGGTGGTATGTCGGTCTTGGTGGGTATGTCGAAACTGACGAAGGCATGATCTGTCCAGATCATAGTTGCTTCTTGTTGACTGTGATGCTGCTAATTGAGAAGCAAAATGTGGCCAATAAGTGCCCGGCAGTGTGTGTGGGTTTCCGTGCCGTGCTGGCTAAAATAATGGTTTCCAACGTTTTCAATGATGACCAAAGAGTTAAGGTCAGTGCAGTAGTCTAGGTGAAAGTTAATGTCTCCAAGGGGGATGAAACTGCCGGTGCTGATGATAGGGAGGGGTTGGGGGGGTAGGGGGGGGGGGGGCAGGAGGACACAAAATCTGGCAAAATTGGTGAAGGGTCCTGGTGATCTGTGTACAAGTGTTCCGCACAGGCTGAAGCTGGCTGTGATATGCATCTTGAAAGTACGGTGTTCCATGTAGTTGGTGGGATGTGCTGGGCAGATGGTGCAGGGTTCATCTGATGATATCTTTGAATATAATAGAGACTCAGCATCCGGGCTTGTGATGACAGTCTAGCCCGGTGACCCTGTAACTAGTATGGATAGCTGTAGTGATATCCAGTGCAGACATTCTGTTTAGCCATATTTCCGTGAGAAAGAGCAGGTTCAGAGCACGGTTGTGCAATAGGTCCTATAAGTCCATGCAATGTTTGGTGAACGAGTGCTTGTTGAGGAGCCCGCCTGCGAATGTGGCATACTGTGTGGGTAGTATTTGATCTGCATGAGTGTGAGCAGGTGAATGGTTTGGGTAAAAAGTGGGGTGCCGGGTGCTGTTGGTGCAGAAGTGGTGGGTGTAGGGTGTGAGAGCGCATGAGATCTTGCAGGAGGCATATGCAAATGTCCCTTCCATGTTGTGTGGACTAGTAGCAGTGCGGTAAGTAGCGGCTGGGGTTGGGAGCACAGAGGAGCATGGTAGGGTAGTGCTGGGGAGGAAGAAACCCAGGGTTCCAGGCACTGGGCGTGGTACAGGCTTGGATGGGCACAGACAGGCTTGCCTTTGGAGCACTGCACGTCCACCCTGCAGCCACCATCAAGTATGTCCTGAGACGGAGGAGGACCCAGCTTTGAGCTTTAAAACGCACACTGGATCTATTTCGAATGACTGTTTCTTTTTTTTAAAAAATCAAAAAAATTAAAAAAGACCCAGAGGCGAGTGTGGAGCAAGGAGGAAAGCAGAGACACCCCATAGTCATTATAATGAGTAAAAGCTACAGAATACTTGGGCTATGTTGAATGGGCTGGGATAGGCTGACTTCTCACTCTTTATTAATGTTACAATCGAAGCCAATCATTTTCTGGGCTCAAATAGTCTGTAAAGAAATAATGAAAAACATAGACCTATCACAGATGGGAAATTGGGATGTTTATAGGCAGGGGTATTATATTTATAAGTGGAAATTGAGAAGACTAATTGGGGAGTGGGGATATACATGCCTCTGACCCAGACGACCTGGTTATCTTGGGCTCCCGTGACATTTACACCACTCATTGTTATTTTTGAGCACTTAAGCAAATATGCATCTTCAGACTTTCACAGAGAGTTTTTTTCTCTCTGCAAAGCAGTCAAGAATTATATACATTTGTTGGGTATGCTGGAGTGGTGCATGCTTGTATTGAAAGGGAACCTAGGTTGTTTCTCTGCATTAACAAGGATTGTAGTCTGGAAGTTGCTGTCTGGTGTTTTTTAGTTGAACCAATAAGGCTACCACAACTAAACATAATGATTTGTGAATGGAAATCACCAAAAAGCAAATGCTGTATCCAGTGAAACAGAGTTATCTGTTAACTATGTATCGCCCTACTAAGGAGACATACGTGATGTCCTTCTTTGCTGAGGAGGCAGGAATAATAATCTGTGCATAAAGAAGTAATGAATGTCTTCACTGTGTGATCTGATTTTGGGTTGAGCAGGTGTGAATAATACCTTTGTATGATGAGCAGACATTTGAGTGGGTTGAACAGGTAGGGAAAACCACATTTCTTTTGGTTTTCATCATGCAGAGTGAAAGACACAAAATCTGGCAAAATTGGTGAAGGGTCCTGGTGATCTGTGTACAAGTGTTCCGCACAGGCTGAAGCTGGCTGTGATATGCATCTTGAAAGTACGGTGTTCCATGTAGTTGGTGGGATGTGCTGGGCAGATGGTGCAGGGTTCATCTGATGATATCTTTGAATATAATAGAGACTCAGCATCCGGGCTTGTGATGACAGTCTAGCCCGGTGACCCTGTAACTAGTATGGATAGCTGTAGTGATATCCAGTGCAGACATTCTGTTTAGCCATATTTCCGTGAGAAAGAGCAGGTTCAGAGCACGGTTGTGCAATAGGTCCTATACGTCCATGCAATGTTTGGTGAACGAGTGGGTGTTGAGGAGCCCGCCTGCGAATGTGGCATACTGTGTGGGTAGTATTTGATCTGCATGAGTGTGAGCAGGTGAATGGTTTGGGTAAAAAGTGGGGTGCCGGGTGCTGTTGGTGCAGAAGTGGTGGGTGTAGGGTGTGAGAGCGCATGAGATCTTGCAGGAGGCATATGCAAATGTCCCTTCCATGTTGTGTGGACTAGTAGCAGTGCGGTAAGTAGCGGCTGGGGTTGGGAGCACAGAGGAGCATGGTAGGGTAGTGCTGGGGAGGAAGAAACCCAGGGTTCCAGGCACTGGGCGTGGTACAGGCTTGGATGGGCACAGACAGGCTTGCCTTTGGAGCACTGCACGTCCACCCTGCAGCCACCATCAAGTATGTCCTGAGACGGAGGAGGACTGCCGGGTGCCATGAGCGGGAAGCCAGTGATGCCACTTCCTGTGCAGATGAGTTAAGGAAAATAATCTCCTCTTCCTTGGCTTCTTCTTCTGAAGACCGTTTGAGGCAGGGGAGAAGTGAAATATGTCCCTTCCTGTGCATAGGAGAGATGGGAGTCTTGTATGTTTATTCACTATTACTATCATAATAAAATCGGCATAAGGGCAAGCTGCCCCTATGTCTTTGGCACAGATTTTGACACCTCTGAAACAGGGTCACAATGCTAATGCTACGGGTCACAAAGGGCTAGCCAAGGGGTCACAGCTGCGACTCCTGATCACCCGCAAATGACATCCACGACAGTGCGACTAACAACAGCATTCCAACACACATTTCAATAATTAAGGAGGAAAAATGGGCTGTAACTGATCCATGGATTTGAAAGAAGGCAATGCATTTAGATGCTAGCGTAGTGTGTTAAATTAAAAGATTAATGCTGAGAAAAGAGGAGGAATAACATTGAAAGATGGACCCAGCTTTGAGCTTTAAAACGCACACTGGATCTATTTCGAATGACTGTTTCTTTTTTTAAAAAAATCAAAAAAATTAAAAAAGACCCAGAGGCGAGTGTGGAGCAAGGAGGAAAGCAGAGACACCCCATAGTCATTATAATGAGTAAAAGCTACAGAATACTTGGGCTATGTTGAATGGGCTGGGATAGGCTGACTTCTCACTCTTTATTAATGTTACAATCGAAGCCAATCATTTTCTGGGCTCAAATAGTCTGTAAAGAAATAATGAAAAACATAGACCTATCACAGATGGGAAATTGGGATGTTTATAGGCAGGGGTATTATATTTATAAGTGGAAATTGAGAAGACTAATTGGGGAGTGGGGATATACATGCCTCTGACCCAGACGACCTGGTTATCTTGGGCTCCCGTGACATTTACACCACTCATTGTTATTTTTGAGCACTTAAGCAAATATGCATCTTCAGACTTTCACAGAGAGTTTTTTTCTCTCTGCAAAGCAGTCAAGAATTATATACATTTGTTGGGTATGCTGGAGTGGTGCATGCTTGTATTGAAAGGGAACCTAGGTTGTTTCTCTGCATTAACAAGGATTGTAGTCTGGAAGTTGCTGTCTGGTGTTTTTTAGTTGAACCAATAAGGCTACCACAACTAAACATAATGATTTGTGAATGGAAATCACCAAAAAGCAAATGCTGTATCCAGTGAAACAGAGTTATCTGTTAACTATGTATCGCCCTACTAAGGAGACATACGTGATGTCCTTCTTTGCTGAGGAGGCAGGAATAATAATCTGTGCATAAAGAAGTAATGAATGTCTTCACTGTGTGATCTGATTTTGGGTTGAGCAGGTGTGAATAATACCTTTGTATGATGAGCAGACATTTGAGTGGGTTGAACAGGTAGGGAAAACCACATTTCTTTTGGTTTTCATCATGCAGAGTGAAAGACACAGCAACTTACTTGACATGAGAACCAGCCCTCTGATGTACAGATCCTACGCGTCTCCTCTTCTTTTCGATTAAAGTAGCACCCGTTGAATTTCACTGACTTCAGATGATTCCACATTAACTCTGCTATCTGCTTATATTCAACCTGCTCTTTTAGACTCAGAGTTGAAGCATGGCTTTCAACCTGTATAAACAACAGAAGAAGAAAAGAAAGGTAAGTCCATCATCGTTTACGGCAAACTTTAGGTCGCATGCAAAGTCTCATTTTATACCAACCAGTTCCCAGTAGCCTTCAGTGCTAATTCATCTTAAACATGGGTACAAACGCAGGATCAGGAAGACTGTCAGATTTCCAGGAAAGTCTTGAAATACATTTCTTAGATTTCCATTTTTTGTAGGCATACTTAACTTATGTGAAATACCCGAAAATCTGGTATGGACCTTACTCTGTGAATTCACATTGAAGGATTTGTATTTAAGTTGAACAACACCTGAAATAACACATCTTTCTAAAAATCGATTATTTGTTTCCCAAATCCTTAAGCAAAACACATTTGAGCATGCCTCCAAGAATACTGCACTTGTAAGTTCAGATATTGAATACTTGTCTAATAGACCCTGGTACAGCAAATCAAATGAGGAGTTGGTCATCAGGCTGAAAATCCGGAGTTATTTTTAAATGCAGATTAAGCACTCGCCTGAGCCAATTCAGTAGAGAAAGACAATCCTGTGTCTTTGACAGATGGGGATGCAAAAAGAAAACTAGAGGGGCTATGGTCTGGGGAAAATGAAATCAACACCACCTTATGTAAGAAGGAAGGGGTCTCCTGCAGTTTTCCCTTATCCTGAAAAAAGGTTACTGTGAGAAAGACTCCTCCTGCAGCCTCCCAACTCTTCTCAATTACATTAAGGAAAATAGTTTATTGTCTGGCGTGTCAATGGCAATGAATGCATGTACTCCTATGGAGACCACATCAAAGTGGTTAATAGTTGAGTTCTGATAATCGGCACAAAAACCAAAGAGCCATGCTCATGTCAAAATGAGTGATCGAAACAGTGCTGGCTTACAATTCCTGTACAATCCCCATCTGGCACAGATTCTGTATCTGCTGCAGAACACAACATTTGCAGGATATCGTATTGCCACCAGGACCATATCAAGCAGATCAGCAGGTAGGGTGAAGGCATCTAGAATTCTTCACTCAATTTCTACACATGCAGATTTGGGACTCTTCATTTTGGGTGTTCCGCTGAACTGGATTGTTGAATTTCAAACTCTACATAATTAGCCGAGGTCAAGAACATTCCTATACGAGTTCTAGAAGGTCTAGAAGCTCCAGCCTCCTGACGCTATGTGGCACAATGATGATCATCCAGCATGGATGCATTCAAAATTGTTAACTACTAATACATTAATGATAAAAGAGTGAAATGATAGCACAGATGGAATATCTAGTCAATTTTGAATCCCCCCCCCCCCCCCTAGTTTAAGTCACATTTCGTATTCAGGCAGTTTTATGGCCAAAATATCCAATTATGAGACTGTACAGCTTGTAAAGATTTTCAGAAGAATTGGGCTTTATTTATCACTTGTACTTCATGAAGTGTGCTGCTGACAATGCAAACTGTTTGCCTGTGGCTCAATGCCATTGTTGTTGTGCTTTTTTGTGTGGATTTCATGATCCATTTTTTCCTTTCGCTGATGTAGGACAGGACAATGATACTTGTTGCAAGACCTGAACTTCGGTCTCCTATCTGGCAGGCAGAAAACGTCGCAGAGATAGGTACGGGGCATTAATGCCGGAAAATGTATATGGAAATAATCTGTAGCCAAAGTCCACCCTACAATCATAAGAGTAAGGCATCTGTCACAATGATGAACCAGGGACGGTGCAGGTGAAAAAGCATGTTCTTGAGCTTCAACCACTGTAGGTGGATCAGTGCAGAAGTAGGATGTATCTTATCTGTGGTGTAGACAAAAGTCTGCCATAGTATTCTGTACAAAAAAATACCACTGTACCACAGTCAAGGTAGACACATTGGAGATTCTAGAAAGAAGCACAAAGCTGTACATTTGGGATAAACTGCCTTGTGTGAGGAACACTGTGCACACTATAAAGCTGGTCCTGGCAGTTCCAGTGTCCAGTTGTCACAGAAGATGAGCCAACGTGGTGGTAGGCACATTAGAAATGTGTGACACCCATCATGAACCAAATTAGCATCTTGTGAAAGGCCAGGAGTCAAAAGTAAAAGTAAGCATTCTGATGGCCTAGAAAAAACTAAGTTTTGTTTCTAAAGTGCATGAAGAATCTGCTAGAGCGTAACAATAAGAAAAAAGAACTCAAAATTAAGATCAAAATGATCCTTAGGACCAACTAGTTCGAAGCCACCTTACTATATCTGAGCATGAAGTCTGTCAGACATTACTGGCAAGTGTATTTTGGTACTTCTGTGAACAATTTTCTGAGTTGTTGGTGCTGACTGTCCTGGTAGGGATAAAAAATAATTTCAGGTTTGGCTGTGACTGCTGGTGTAGGCAGTCTAACGTTTGGCTGTAACTTCAGAATTTCCAGTAATAGTTATTATTTATGGATAAGGCTTGCTGTTTAGACCAAACCCAAAGGGCAGGCATCAGCTTTCCTTTGCTTAAACATTCACATCAAGTTAAAGAATTTCACACAAAAACGTTGTTGTCCATTAATGGGCTTATCCATCTATCGGGCTTGTGTATTACTAGGAAAATGGTTGAATACCTACAATGGGTTGTCGAAGCATGATGTTGCCGGGCATGTATGACCCTGCCGCTTACTTGATACCCAAGCACCACAAGCAGTATGCATGTAGGCCTGCCACAGACATTTGCCAGCAGTAGTGCCAGAAGTGTTTAAATCCTGCTCAGGTAAGAGGGGGCACGGCAAGAAAAAAATAATGTGCAAAGCAAATGTGAAAAAAATAAAAAATGGATGAGAAAAGAAAAAATCACCAGCCTCATGTCACCTTTAGGTAAGCACAAACAATAATACTAAAGCATCAGCAACTTTGCTATCTCATGCTGTCCCTTTTCGATTTTGTGCAATGATGTTATGTTTATCCACGTTATCAACTGGGTCCCCAGCACATGCGAACCAAAATAGCTGAAAAAACTTCTAGATCTAGCCAATGCCTAGCAATGATTCATGATGACTAATCTGTTGGTCAGAGTATCCATTAGAAATTAGGTTTTTTTAAGAACATATCAGTGTCAAACCAGAAGTACGACTTTTAGACTGTTCCCGGAAAGCTGCACACATTCCGTACATGCACCACAAAGATAGTTTTCTTCTCTTCACAGGCCTTGCGCAGCAGGGGTTGGCCACTAGCAGAGATGTTATAACCAAAGTTAACCACGATTTTACTTTAACCTTATTTTTCAGTAATAATATATTTATATGTTTGTATTGATATTTTTGCATTTGGAGAAGCCACAGTGGAAAGATGGCAGAGAGACATGCAGGAATGGGCGCTAGCGGAAGAGATCCGCCTCCATCAGGTCCACATGGATGACAGGGTGGAAGAGGACCCCAGGGACTGGGCGAATATGCTCCGACAATTGGCAGGGGACGGGGACCAGGTAATTTGTTAGGGCTCCCAAGGGCTGGATGGGGAGTGGCATGTAAGAAGTAGTAATGAAAATGACTGCATCCACATCACATGGAACACGTAGATAGGCAACTCAGTGGGAGGAGGTGGGAGTAAGAGACTGGTAAGGTCTCCTGGGGGAATTACACTCGTAGTGGGCTGACTCATGGTATGCTTGGTGGGGGGTGTTGTATTTTACTTTTATTTCTTTTATTTATAAAGTTTTATATAGCGCGAACTAGACCCAAGAGGGTAATGAATGAATGAATGAATGAATGAATGAAGGACATCTTGTATTGCGCAGACTTCGCCCGTGGGCATCAAGGCGCCTAACAGAAATAAAAGAAAACATATGTACAGGAAACCAACTTACAGATAAGCCTCTGCGAAAAGCCATGTTTTTAATGCCTTCATAAAGAACCAATAGAGGGTTGTACTTTTAATTCCAGAGGGAGAGTGTTCCACAGCCTCGGGCCAAAACGGAAAAGGCCCTTCCGCCCCACCTGAATTTCCGCACCCGGGGTACAGTCAGGAGATTTTTACTAGAGGAGCGTAGGTCTCTACGGGGAGTGTAGGGGACTAGGAGAGACCGTATGTCTTCCGAGCCGTCACCACATAGCGCCCCATAGACAAAGCATAGGATCTTAAAAGAGATCCTAGCCTGAATTGGGAGCCAATGCAGACTCTTCCTGGCTAAGGTGGCAGATGAGCGGCCAGGGACGTCAAGAACGAACCTAGCTGCCGCATTCTGTACAGTCTGCAGGCGATGTATTAGGCCTAGGTTGATACCCGAGTAGAGTGCATTACAGTAATCTAACCGGGACGTGACTAGGGCCACTACAGTCTGTTTCCGGGCTTTCAGAGAGAGGTAGTGAGTGATTTTCCTCAGGGTCTTGATGACACCCCATCAGGTAGAGACTGTTCTATTTACCTGCTGGTCCATAGCAAGAGAAGTGTCAATCAGCACGCCCAGATTCCGAGCGGATTTAGTGGGACGCGGACACTCTCCAAGGGAAGGGGGTATCAGAGCGCTTTACATTTAGGATCGTTGCGTTACAAGTTACATCAGATAAATGTTATAAGTTGTTACTGTATGACAGACATGATGCACATATGTAAGAGATGGTCATATATGGGGCTGACACTGATCAGCGCTGCTACATGTGCTAGCACCCTATTGCACAACGGTATCCTTATATTACCATATTACATGCATTTGTAACGATGACGAAAATGCTTCTGACTTTTAAAAATTCACTAAAAACAGAGTTTAAAAAACAAAACTATGGGTGCAGGAGCAGCAACCATCCCAGTGTGTTCTAAACCCCTTATGCAAATATCAAGTGGACTTGTCTTCGTCCTAGGGTTTGGAATATTCGACCGGCCACACAAGAGGTACAGTCACCATTCCCAATTCAAACTATCCTTTCACAGAGTCGATGTTCAAACAAAGAAGTTAATTTTCTGCTCAGTAGAAAACTATGTGTTTTTGAGCATTTGCATGACTCACACTTCTCATAAAGCCTCAAAGTACCACCCATATGGTTAAGAGCTCACAACTTTGAAGGCCATTAGAAAAACATTTGATTGAAGATCCTTTTGCAAAATGTGAACAAGACTTGTATGTCTTTAAGATCTTGTGGGAGGGAATTACAGAGGTTAGATCACGCAATACTAATCTTCTAGTGCTAATGAAGACCACCTCAAAAGAAGGAATCTCTTTTTGTAAGAGGAAGTGAACAGCCTTTTATTTGGCGTAGAAAGGGATAATACCCAAAAGTTAATAATCTAATTGTGGGCTTTTTTTTATCATTCTACACATAAATATGGAACTGTAACAGACACTGGTCTTCAGTAGATAAACAAAGTTTAGATGAGTAAAATTAAAGGTGGATAAAAGTGTGATCAAAAGATGTAGCAGTGAAAAATAAACTGTGATCTGATAACTATAAATAAAATAAAAGTCTTGTCACAAAGAGCAAATAAAGGAAATGCACTGAACAAAGACACAAGCAAATCCAACCTACAATGAACAAACACATTAGCCAATCACTGCCTCCTCCTTCCAATGATGATTAGAAAAATAAGAAAGAGTAAAACAGTGGCTGTGGCTGGACCAGTCTCTTACTTAAGACACCATGATTAAGGACTCTGTTTAACATTTAAAAATGCTTTTGGAAGCTATCCAAAATCCAACAATGGACAATTTAAAATAGCCATTCAGCATTCTTGTGAACACAATTTGAAAATCTCCCCAAAAATTATTTTATCCAAATATGCAGAAAGCGATGCCATTGTAATGCTCTTTTAGGTTTACCTCTCTCATGTAACTACGGATCCTGCTTTCACAGTTGTACGCCATGTATGCGGATTTGTTCTTAAATCGGGTGCCAATACCTGTGATTAAACACAAATGTCTTGAGTATTTATCAACGAATCATTAATTGCCTTGGTTTGGTGGTGAAGATACAACTACTTGTGAAACGCAGTAACTGAAATAAGCTCATCTGATTAATAAGAGTCTATGGGAGAAAAGCTATATTAGCAAAACGCTTGTCCCTGATAAAAGCTATCAGTGCTTCCAGCCTTAATGAGGTAAGAGGTAAGGGACCACAAAATGAAGAGCATGACAGAGCATGGAAGCACGCAAGAAAGGATTAAAGAGGAAAAGGCCAACGGGGCAAACCCATGGGTCTGGATGGGAGACTGCAAAAACAAGCATAAAGGAGTGCAGGCTTGTTGATGCGTAGAGGCATGCACTGAACAGAGGTTTAAAGAAAGAAGGGAAGGAAAGGACATCCTCAAGTGGGTAAGGGCAAGGGACTGAAAGAAGAAGAGGAGTCTTGAAGATCAGGGGGAAAAGCCTGTGAGGCGCATATCAGAAGGCCTGTGGGATTGGAAAATGTAGATAGGAGGAACAAACAAGATCAAAAGGGACATAAGCATGCAGGAGTCCGACCAGATGGGCCCAGAGAAGAGAAGCTGCAGAAAGAAAGATCAAAGACTAAAGTGGAGGAAGGAATCCTGAGGGGGCAGGCCACACTATAGCAGGGGCAGGATAAGGGGACAAGCGAGATCAGGTGTAGAGCGGAAGAGCATTCAATGGGCACCCCAGATGGGAACAGCAGCTTTCACACATTAAGGAGTCAAATCGAGCAGAAAATAACAGAGGATGAAGGAGAGCAGTAGAGCAGCTGCAGCCGGCATGACTCGTGGGTAGGAGGCGAGCGGGGATTGGGGGGATTGGGCGGGGAGGGGTTGTAATTGCAGGAGGGAGGGAAAGAATGTAAAACATTTTTAAATTGCTTACCGTGCTGCTGCTCGCTCCTGCTTCGCTGCTCTTGCTTCCAATTTCAGGAACAGGAAGCAGGTAACCAGGCTCCGTCCCTGTGACACGGCGCTCAGCCCGGGGCTGTAGGGATGGCCCCGTACTCCATGCAGGCTGTAATGCAGCCTGCATGGAGAAGTGGGAAGCGCGCATGACAGGTTGAGGGGGCCCGAGAGGGCCGACCACACAGTCACTGCGCACTTTTAGGAGTGGGCAAATCACTCCTCTGCTGCCCTGTTCACAGGAGAGCCCCAAGTAAAGCAGCCAAATATAAAATGATAATAACTGAAAGTAATGATCATTTAATGTTTTTGCTTCTGCACTGCTTGACAGCAGTGGGGTGATGCTCCTCCACCATAGCGGAGGAGCCGCCCCTGCAGTGGAGGTAATACGAATTCAGATGACAGGAGCAAATAGCCCCTGCATGGGAGAGAAATAAAATGATAGTGTGGGTGAGGATAAAATGTGGCACAAGGTACCGGAAAACAATTTTATTCTGGTGGTCCTCTGCCACAAGTAAAATTAAGAATAGCCTGTAATCGCTGGAACTAAGGTTTCCAAGGGCGAACCAGGACTTAAAGTGCAAATGGTGTGGTCAACATGTTTCTCGCTTCTAGTGCATTGACTGCGATTCTTCAGGACCTAATAGAAAGACTACAATCTACAAATAGTATCAGTTTATATATAGCACATAAGTTGTACTACCTGTTTGACACTGCTCTTGCCTAAAAGGGGAGACAAAGGAGATCATTACCACAGGTAAGTAACAACATGTGACCCTGTAGTGACCGTGAACACACTGTGATGATGTGACATACTAGTGAAGATTGTGACTAGTATGTGATTAAAAACAAGTTAAAACAACTGATTGCAGCAGCATTCAATTAAAATTAATCGCAAATCCAAGGGATTGGGTGTACTGTTACTCACCTAGAGGTTAGGGTATTAGGGTGTCAACAGTACCCGGTAGGTCTGACATCAAGGGAGAAGCCATTATGGTTGAGGCTATGGAAGGAGGGATAAGGGTGTGAGGATATTAAGGTAACAATTAACTTAATATAAAGTGGACACATGAGTCACCAGCTTCGTGAATGACCGGGTTTAACCGTGTGAGAATGACCAGTGCCCAGTCTCAATGGAAGATTAAATATATAAAAGCTATCGCAAAAGGGTATCTTAACTCTGTGGACACCCCTTAAGCAATGTAGGCCATAGCGATCAGGGTCAAGACCTCGCATCTATTGGGTTCCAACCGTGAAGGAAGGGAAGATTCGTTTTTGTAAAACCCCTCATCGCAGCCAAGTGCACCTCCTTGTGCACAGTTGTGTTGGGGGAAAGCAGTACACGGCAAGTAGTTGGGTAGTTGCCGCATGGTCTGAGCGCCTGCTTCGGAATGCTACGAGCCGTGCTTCACAGTGTGAAATTGATCTAAAAGGGACGTTTTACTCAATTCCAATGAGCGCCTTTGGTGCACACCGTGTGGCCAGTAGTCATTTGTAGGCACACAAGCTTGAGAACAGAGCATGTCCGTGTTTGTACTTTGTGGCTCCGGACACTAGGGCATATTTGTACCGCTAATCTTCCCTTCCTTCACGGTTGGAACCCAATAAATGGGGGCCCTGACCCTGATCGCTATGGCCTACATTGCTTAAGGGGTGTCCAGAGAGTTAAGATACCCTTTTGCAATAGCTTTTATATATTTAATCTTCCATTGAGACTGGGCACTGGTCATTCTCACACGGTTAAACCCGGGCATTCACGAAGCTGGAAACTCATGTGTCCACTTTATATTAAGTTAATTGTTACCTTAATATCCTCACACCCTTATCCCTCCTTCCATAGCCTCAACCACAATGGCATCTCCCTTGATGTCAGACCTACCGGGTACTGTTGACACCCTAATACTCTAACCTCTAGGTGAGTAACAGTGCACCCAATCCCTTGGATTTGCGATTAATTTTAATTGAATGCTGCTGCAATCAGTTGTTTTAACTTGTTTTTAATCACATACTAGTCACAATCTTCACTAGTATGTCACATCATCACAGTGTGTTCACGATCACTACAGGGTCACATGTTGGTACTTACCTGTGGTAATGATCTCCTTTGTCTCCCCTTTTAGGCAAGAGTAGTGTCAAACAGGTAGTACAACTTATGTGCTGTATATAAACTGATACTATTATAGGTCATGTTTTGTAGATTGTAGTCTTTCTATTAGGTCCTGAAGAATCGCAGTCAATGCACTAGAAGCGAGAAACATGTTGACCACACCATTTGCACTTTAAGTCCTGGTTCGCCCTTGGAAACCTTAGTTCCAGCGATTACAGGCTATTCTTGATTTTACTTGTGGCAGAGGACCACCAGAATAAAATTGTTTTCCGGTACCTTGTGCCACATTTTATCCTCACCCACACTATCTACTCTGTTCTGGCCCCTCACCCACACTTCACCCATAGGCAGTTGGATATAAAGATCTCCGATAAAGAGCCCCTCTTTGAGGTGAGCCCGTTGGGCATTGCACCGCCTGCCCAACGAGAAGCATTGCCGATGATGAAGCATGACACTCACAAGGGTGTGTGAGGCCACTATATCCAACAATTTGGATACCCAGGGGTGGTCCTCCATTGAGCACTAGCCCTTGTACCTTATTGACCGTTTTCTTCCTTCTTTCCTTAGGAACAGCCCAGTCCTCCTTTTTGTTGTCCACTTGTCTCGGGCTGCGGCTGCGGCTGGACCTTCCATTCTCTTTTTCCATGAATGGTAATTTGAGCCCTACTGGATCACAATTGATCCTTCTCTTCCCCTACCTGTTGTTACACACTATTCACAGTAAGCCATCTAATCATTTTTCTTTTTATGCAGATCAATTTTATATGATTTTTTGGCTATAATAGTCTACGCGTTTCGAACTCAAGTTGTTGTAGAGTTCTCATCAGGACCAAAAATCTGTGAAGAAAGGGAAACAAACAACCTTTCTTTAGAATCATCATATCATTATGTACCTCTCTTGCTTAGCCTCTATCACTACAAACCCTTTGTCTCTTACCTCTGCAGTTCAGAGTTCGTGTGGGTGAAATAGGCAATCCCGACGCTCAATCCAATCTCATTGGCGGGAACATATACAAAGGCTTCGGTTACTAGTCAAGTACACAACTTGCATACTCTGTCATTCTTCTAGCTGTCAAGGACTTACTTGTATATTTGCGATGATATTAACTTGTCAGCATTCGAGCTCTATGAGACAACGCAGTTAATTTGATGGCTCCTTTTAAATTTGGCAGCGTATATCCAAGTGTGCTGTCTAAGTCCGCTGTGTCCCGCTATCTGCCTGTGGGCGCAGAAATGGAAAAGTATCGATAAAATCTAACAACAGGACGGCTGCTGCTGTAGCTCGTCCAGTGGCAATGTCGAGCGCCAGTAGTAAAGTGCATTCGACCGCGGCATGTACCTGTCTCCGTTTTCGGCAGCATCCAACCTTCTTGTTCTCCTCGTCAGTCACCTACGGGCTGATGGCGACGGATTTCCGGGTCCGCGAAGAATCACGGGAAAGGCAGTCTTAGAATTGTGTTGGCTCTGTATTTATACTGTTACGCATTGTTTTCCGTCTTCTCCCTTTTTGTTACAGGAATGAACTTTGCGTTACATTAATAGGTTGAGTGCCCATGTGTCCGATGTATTCACATTTTTATCGATTGTGATGCTTGTATTAGGAATTCCAATTTTTTGGGTCCGTAAGGGTTCTTGGGAATTGTAGTTGACTGCATAATGTAGTCCATCAGCAGAATGAGACATGAATACAACGTTGCAGTATTGGGTTTGTAGAAATTATTTGTATTTAAAATTCCGAGTATAAGATGTTTTGTGGTTTCTCTGTTTTTATTAAAATGTGTATTCAGAGGTTCATGAATTCTCATTGTGATCTATTCTAACGTGGTGCTGTCCTCTAACATTTCACCAAATCGGGTGGTGAATGACGGTGCCATGTTTGTCTCCCTGTACCATACGAGCTATGAATTCATTGCTGTGTACCATGATCAAAATCGGGCACGTTTTTTTTGGCAAAAAAAAACGTGTATTTAATAAATACACTAAATTCTGAATTCACATACAGTATTGGCACTTCTTTTTGATTATTAATAGCTTGAGGCTAGCCTTGCTGTTGGGAGCCCTGACCCAGTGGTGGTTTTTCGCCATTCAATTTTAGGCAGTTGTTAGACATCCAGACTGCCAGCTCTTGTAGGCATGAGGAGAAATTGATGGCTGCTTCTTCATGAGATTGGGATGAAGATACTACTAGTTGCGTGTCATCCGCGTATGACACAACACTAATGCCGTATCTTTCAATAATGCCACTTACCTTGTCACCATTTCTATTGGCTGTAACATATTTTCCCACATTTACCAATGCTTATTCCTCTCCTGCTTCTCTTGGCAGTTTCCCGCCGTCGAAATACTGTCAAGATCGGCTTTGGTTCAACTATATTTCCATAAAGTTTAGCCTTTTACTCTTGCAGCATATTTATCTACCAATTTATCACACTGCGAGATTACGTGATTTGCATTGATGCACATGGTGTTACGCGTCGCAGCAGACACTCGAACCGGGATTCCCAGCTAGCGAGTCAGGAGCTCTGGCCACTGCGCCACATCCTCTACGCTCCTGTATTATCTGTAATGGAAGCTTTTTCCTTCTCCCGGACGATGATTGATGAAAACAGCTCTATATTCATTACATAGGCGAAACCAATGCATTACCAATGCTTGTTTCTCTTTGCTGTCTCGCTATTGGATACCTTGGGTTCTCCAATGGGCCACTTTCAGTGGAGGGCTATTAAGGTGATTGACTGTCTGCCGCAGCCGCACTAGATAATACAAAAACAACAATTGATGGACAGAATGCAGAACAATGTCATACATCCACCCCAGTACAGAGATCTGGGTCTAAATCCATCGTTTTTTTGCTCACCATGCCATTCAAGTTTAAACCCAGCCACATGCAAATCAGTCTTGACCCTGTGCCCAATGGGAACAGTCCAGCCCGAACTGTTAGGCCAGTTCCTCCCTGGACTGAAAACAAGCATCATAAGACCGGTTTCGGGGTTTTACCCCTCATCAGCCAGGATAGCTTGACTCCAGTGGCATGGAGGGCACGGGACCCATGTCTGGGCATACCCGTCCCACTCGGAGTGAAAAATGCAAAAACAACAATTGATGTACAGAATGCACAACAATGTCATACATCCACCCCAGTACAGAGATCTTGGTCTAAATCCATCGTTTTTTTGCTCACCATGCCATTCAAGTTTAAACCCAGCCACATGCAAATCAGTCTTGACCCTGTGCCCAATGGGAACAGTCCAGCCCGAACTGCTAGGCCAGTTCCTCCCTGGACTAGAAACAAGCATCCTAGGACCGGTTTCAGGGTTTTTTCACCCCTCATCAGCCAGGATAGCATGACTCCAGTGGTATAGAGCGCACGGGACCCACGTCAGGACATCTCCGTCTAACTCGGGTTGACAAATGCAAAAATAACAACTGAGGACAGAATGCACAACAATGTCATACATCCACCCCAGTACAGAGATCTGGGCCTAAGGGCCATATGTATCAAGCAAATTCGCATTCGCAAAGGCCAAAATTCACAGAATTTCGGCCTTTGCTAATGCGAATTTGCTAAATGGTATGTATAAACCAAAATTGGGTGCAAAACAAGGAATCGCTAAATTTGCGATTCCTTATTTTGCAATTGCTTTTAAGGAATCTCAAATTTTGCAATTCCTTAAATGCAATGTATGATGCTAAAAAAAATTGCAAAATGTCCTTAAGGAATCGCAAATTACCACCAACTTCTAGTTGGTGGTAAGTTGCGAATTCCATGAAAAATGCACATTTTTGCATTTTTCAAAGTGTCATGTGACACACATACATGCCCTTAGGGCATGTATGTGCACCACATGTGCACCCATGTATATTTCAGGGGTGCAACTGGGTTTCCTTTGGGCACCCCTGCACCCTTGATATTATTCTCAATTTGCGATTAGCAAATTGCGAATAACTTCCCATTCATTTCTATGGGCCTCCTGGCCCATAGAAATGAATGGGAAAGTATTCCTTAATTGCGATTCGCAATTTGCTAATCGCAATTAAGGAATTTTGGGCCATATGTATCATCATCCAGTTTTGCGATTCTCAAATAGCGATTTTTAAGAAATCGCTATTTGAGAATCTCAAATAGGTGTGCATGTACAAAATCGCATTTTTTGTGTGATTTCATTAAGGGCCATGGGCCATATGTATCATCATTCAGATTTGCGGCTAAGTAGCAAAGGAGGGCATCATCAGCACCCCTTCCTTGCCATCACTGAGGGGCTATTTTTTGTGTTGTAATTTAAAGAAATCTGTCATTCTCCTCCTCGATCCCAATCCCCTGCAATATCCAATGAATTTGTTTATTTCTTCCCCAAGAAAAAAATCTTAATGAAAATCTTCCTAGGCTTCATTTCACACACACATTTCAATACCATCACAATTCATAATGCTATCTCACCTAAGCACATATGACAGCTTTCTGAGACACGATGGGGAGGCAGCCTTCCCATTATCTACCTACCATGGTCTCTCTTTCTGTTCAACTTAAAATCCAGTGAACTCCCTTCATTATCTTAATAAGCCTACTTTTGATATTCTTCAAGTAAAAACCTAGCACCTTAGGACCAGAAAACCATGACTACAGAACCGATTGAGTCATTCTTTGCCACCAAACCATCAAACAAATTGACTCCCATGACCCTGTTTTTCACTTTAGGCCATATTCCAGGCATTGTGCAGCACCATTACTGACATGTTTTAAGCAGCTGCCAAAACACTCACACTGCTTGACAAGGAATCATGTCCACTCACCCACTGACTTATCAAGAGTTCCTGAGACCATCAAAAGTGTGACGTTTATTCAGTCCTTTCCAGCTGAATGGCTATTAGGAGTAAGATTCTGTAATGTTTCAAATCATTCCTTGAAGAATGCACCAACACCACCTAACTAAGGTGTCAAACAGAAAAATAGCTTCATTGTCCCCAAGAAATGAATGTCCTCAAATTTAGCTTCCCAGGGAATTAATGCTTAATTTTCACTCTTAATTCCTATTCATTTTGATTATTTTGAAGAGTGAAAAAGATTTTAATGGTGTTTGGTGTTAAAAACTCTACCACTTGTGGGTCAGAGATTTCTAATGGACCATGGAACGGAGTGCAGTCCTTGGTTGATCTTGGTTGATAAACTGGTCTACTATATTTAAGGACAGCTGCAGGCCCTACCATGAATTATTTTGGTGCAATGAGACATCTTTACATACAAGCATAGTGTTGGGTCCATCTCTCCTTCCTACTGTTTGAGTGGGTGCCATATATGCCACAGGCAGAATTTAAATGGTATGCTAAATGTATTACAAAACAGAACCCACCAACCCTTATTTCTTTCATATATTGGAAAACGTAGCCAAATAATTCATGTTTAAACCAATCCAAAGCCAAAAATAATTCTATAAGTACATTTATGTTATATTTGAAGAAAACAACATCCGTTAATAAAAGTATACCAAATGATTTTTTCACATTTGCGATTAGATATTTTTTTAATTCATCAATATGAGATATTTGCAACCAAACCCCTACCACACTCTTAAAACACAATTTTATTTCAGAAAATATTTCCTTTGATGCTTAAAAGCTGTGATGTGTTCTGTTCATCAGACTCTTAGTAATTGATAGGCGTTCTGCCTGCTGGGCCCTTTCCACTAATGTCAACAGATGTGGTGTATTTCCGCTAAAAGCTATCCAACCTGCTCAGGGCACCAATTTCTACAAGGAATTTAACTCTACGGTAAAGAGAGCTGGGAAAGGTTGGCATATCTATAATCAAATATTAACATACTATTAGACCTTTAGAATAACTTGGATTGGTAAGCACTACAACCAAACCATTGTAATTGTATTTATATAGAGCTGAGCTACACAGCCCAACTCTAAAGGAATACACTCCTCGGGAATAGCTTCGCACGGAAAAGAAGCCTGAAAATGGTGCTCAGTGGGAACCACAAATCTATGGAGTTGGAATCCTTGACCGCCTTCACAAATGCACAGTATCCATGTCCAGGAAAAGGGGTAAGGACAATGCTCCACTAGTCCCAATATATACCCCATGGAGTTCTCGGAGGACACACCCTTGAGGGACAGATAAAGGACATGCATGTGAGCAACATTATACTACTATGCAGCCCTATCGAAGTGGCTAAAAACCCTTCAGCGACTGTTTACGATAATCAATTAACAAAGAAAAGGAGCGATTCCCTGGAAGCCCATAATGATTCCAAAAGAAACATCTATTTCATACGTCTTGGTCTATGGGTGCAGTAACACGTTCCTGATCTATCAAACTTGATGTATGCAAACTTAGGCATAGCTAAATCCAAAAATTGCTAAACCAACTTGCAACCAAAATGAATCGCCAACTCACTATATGATCTGCTGGCCTCCAGCAAGACAATCAATGGCTTGCTTAATCTCCACAATAGCTTGCTTAATCTCCACACCGGCCCTAATCGCTAAGGATGCCTGGCTTCACCTTGGGGTACACAGGAGTAGACGCCTCACAGGAACAGGCCAGGGTGGGTTCCTCAGCGGTACAGCGCGGGGACACACTGGCTAGTGTAACCAGGTGCTTTATACGCTCAGTTACTTACTTACTTACAAATGATGGCCACTATGGTCTAAGGGAGCAGCCACTAAAAACAATGTCAAGAGTGTGGTAGATCCCATTACTAAAAGAATAATATAAAATGTACAGCTAGAATTGTTTTTGGTTTTGGCTTTGGATTGGTTTAGGCATAAATTATCTGGTAAGGTTTTCCAATAAATCAAAGAAATAAGGGTTTGTCAGGTTCAGTTTTGCAATATATTTGTGAATCCCTTGTCACACATTCCCATATTTTTGATTGTAGGGGCCCTCTTCTGCAGTTTCTATAGTACCTAGCGTGAACGGCATCAAAGATGAAGGTCAGTCCTGTTCAGTCCCTATCAGTAAGGCAAAATTGGAGGACGCTATATTCTTCACAGTCACTATAGATTCAGGGCCTGAATGTTTCAATTATATCAGCTTAACTAAAGGTTTAACGGGGAAAGTGGTCTCCAGAGATTAAGAATACTTAAAAACAGCAGGGAATATATTATACACGGTCACCTGGGAACTGCACTGGTGTACCTGTTCAGGATAAAACCCGTTCAGTCTGGGTTTACAATTATCAACAGGTATGGAAATATTCTTGTAGGTCTAATCTTAGCAAGTACTATTTAAATTAATACGAGACAATAGTCAATAAGAAACTACTGTGTCTTGGGTCTTCTTAGGTAGGATGATACGCCTAGCCCCAAGCATAGTGAATGCAACATTTCAGTATCTAAGGATTCTTCATGCCATTATTATTCTAGAGTGCAACTGTTTCCATTTTCTAAGCTCCGCTTCCCATTTTGTGAGGAAGTATACGCTTTCTTTTACTATTACAATCTATTTAATATATGGTGCTATGAAATGTGTGCACATTTTATGATACAAGGGGCTATAACATACCTTCAAACCAGTGTCTGTCCTCGTCTCGGGTTTCTGCCAAAATGTTTTCATTCAGGTTTTGAATGAGATCCACCAGAATTTTCTGCCTCTTCGGACCCTGTTGTTCATCCGATAGTAGCTTCTGCGCAGCTTCCACAAGGTCATCTTGTGGTTTGTAAAAACTCTTTAAAAGCTGATCTATATCACTAGCATCTAGAATTGAAAAAGAAAAAACAGCTCTGCTTTAACCTACACATTAGAAACATGGCAATCTGTGGTAGTTGCTGGATAAATCCAGCTTTAGAATTATCTTTATCTGGGTCACACAGACTGGGCCAAAACCCAGACACTTCTGGACAAATACAACCATCAGCGTAAATTAAACTGCAACTATCTGGTACACAATCTTGGTTTTACTTTACAAGTTGTTCTAATCTTCCACGGGGTTGTGACCTCAGGGGGTTGGTTTAGCCCACAACATACTAAAGGAATATGAAAGCTACAATAGAGTGGCTATTCTACCATGCCAAAGTTGTTTAGATGAAGCCAACTGATGTAGCTCATTGGTCCATCCCCACTGTCTGTCCATTAGACACATGATTTGTGGGGTTTCAACCATTGTCTAGCTCATGTGAAGTGGATTTTTGTTATCTCCATATTTCACTGTGCTGTAATCTGGTTTGCAGCACAGGGACTGCTGGTACCACAATAAATTAATCCTTCCACTACCCAAGCACAGCCTAACGGTTCTCTGCGGCCTAGTATTGATGGAGATATACACAATCGGGCTAATATGTAGGCACAATTTTGTAATGCCTGCAGAGAGGAACTTAGCTTTTGAATTTGGGTAGAGGAACAGTCCTTTCTTGAATGCAGGCCTCAAAAGGAGAAACAAAATTATTAACAGAGCAACTGAGGAGATAATTACTGATGTGAAATCTGATGTCAAGAGTCTGCAAACCACGATACACAATACAGTGAGAATTGGCCACAATATGCATAGCAAATATTGAGGGACAGTGCGAAGTAAATTATAATTTCACACGGTACATGCATAAGAAAATATAGATTTCACAACACATTTTATTGGAATTTTGTTGGCATATAACATGATGACAACATTGCCAAATAAAACATTACAGTGCAGTAACGCCCGGTCCCCCTCCCTCCACAATACTGATGCATAATTAGCAGGTAGGCATCCCAACCATCGCAAAACAATCACATGAACTCTATTCAAGGAGTACAACTGTGTGTTAGTGTATGCTAGTGATGGAGCGAGGTGGCAAAGCAAAATTTTGTGTACCCCTCGTAAAATCAATGTTCCATAACAATAACTTTTACTAATGGTGTGTTGTGGTGAATTAATCAACCATAGTATAAGTTGCACACATATACACACGTGGGAATACTAATTTTGCCTGCATGAAGCAATATAATTAACTAATTTGTATTATTATTGTGATGGGAACTAATGCATGGCTTAAATCTAAACAAACGCAGCATGAATGTGCTTATTGTACACGTTTTTGTGCTAGAAAGTCGTCGGATATGTAAGTATAAAACGCTTTTATGTGGCTTATCTGCTAGGTAATAACTAATGGGGAAACATTAGTAAGGTGGGAGGTAAACAGAAAGGCTTTAGTTCTATATTTAACATGAATTTGTGTTTGTTTCTACGTAGTTCCAAAAGTGGCCTCGGAGGCCTAGTGAAAACATGCCTGCTCTGGTAAACTGCGAGCGAGTGCTGGATTGCGCATGCGCGCCCAAAGCCTGCAAGTGAGAGTGAGCTGCCTGTGCTCGGATGGGGAGCTCAAGGCCATTGTACCCTGAATGTCAGGCTGGTTGCCAAAACATGGACGCTCAAATGTTCTGAATGTGGTAATCCATGGCATAGTTGCGAGTCGAGGATGTGACTAGGCCAGAGACTTTTAAAAACAATGCTCCTTTAACAAATTGCTGATTTACTATGAATATGATGCTGTAATGATGAGGAGATGCTCATCCACCCTAAAGTTGTTCAATCAGAACCCGAGTTGGTGATGTTAGATACTTTTTAGATAGATTAAGTTTGGAAATTAGTGTAAAAAACCCTTGATTTTGTGTTGAAGTATCGCTCCTTTCGATTTCATCTCGAAGTGCTGTCGGATTGCAGATCGATTCCTGGATGTAAGACTCTTTGAATTATTTCTTGTTTACTTTGCAGGACTGAAGGATAAGATGAGGACGTTAGTTAGGGATGTTAGGAGAGAATGAATTTGGAACTATCTGTTCTTTGCTAAACTTTCCTCTGAACGTTGAAATAAATGTCTATTTCCCGAGCTTTAAAAATAAATGATCATTTTTGAAATAAAGCTTTAAGATTTTTCTGAATAAAGAATTAATAAAAGCCTAAATATCAGACATGCTAAAGGTTTGCTTTTAATAAAAATTAGATAATTGGAAAATTAAAGCTGGTCTTGTATTTTCCTACGCCTATTTTTCTTACTAGCAGATCCATTATCACTATGGTGGTGTGTCTGAATAAATGATAATTGTTGAAAATCATGGTAAATCGTTATAAAACTGCAGGTGTAAATAATAACTAGTTAAATAGGTTTAGACACTCCGCCAATGTTACAGCATTACTCCTTTGTGTTTCACCAATCCCTGAAGTAGAGTTAAAGAGATCAGAGAAAGTGTGCAGTGTTATGGGCCCAACTGGTGAATGAATGTGTGTCTGGATATTTCAGGGAAACGATGATGCTGGTTTAGAAATTATTTCTGGAGTACCGCTGCAACACTAGGGCACTGGGGGATTCATGATCATTCATTGAATCGTTGACCCTCTGTATCAAAAAGGGAGTCTACTGACTGTGTTGGTGCCACAACAATACCCCTGTATTGTGCCCATCTCTGCCAGATCTTTGCATGTTTATGTTGACACCCATGTGCTTGGAACGCTGCTACCTACATACCCATGCAATGGTCCATTCCCAGCTTCCGGGGGCGGGAATATGTCTCGCCATAGCCCTGCAATATCCCGTTTGGCCGGCTTTGGGCCCAGAAAGAGAAAGTGCGTTTTATATCTATTACCTCCAATGCCATGTGTGCTGTGAAGAAGTGCTGTCTTTATATGGAAGGGGATCTCCCATGACAGCACCCTCTCCAAACATGTCACTACCCCTTTCCAGAAGCTTGCCAGGGACATACACTCCAAGACTGTATGTATAAAGGTGCAGTCGGCCAATTCACAACTCAGATACCGCGGCGAGGCAATGACTCCCATGCGCCATGCCCAGTGAAACAGACTCTATGAAGGAATTTTAATTGAATAAGTTGCAGGTTGGCCGATATCGCCGCTTCACATGGGGCTATCTGAGGCTTGGTCCAATCGCCATTGTCTAGTGTGTACATGTCCTTCTACCAAGTCTGTGTCACGGCTGGGAGTGAGGAGGTACTATGTGTCACTAGTGTTTGATATACTTACCGTATTTTATGATTACCCAGGACCCCGTCAGAAATCTGCCCTCTAGTGGGTTGAATTCTGGTAGTTTCTGCAAGCCCTGTATATAGGGAGTTGTAGCATGTTGTATTTGAAAATATCTATACAATTGTTAGAGGGTCAATTGAAAATCATTCTGCAATTACTGAAAGGATTTAAGGGTTGTGCCATGCGTGATATCCCCTAGGGTTGGGATGCCAATGGCATCCCACTGCTGACATCCTGAAAGGGAAGTCACTTGGGTCATAAAGTTCCCACCCATTGAGGAGTCATCTGGGTTAATCTGGCCCACCACCCCATCCGTTTCAATGTTTGTTTCCACAGACAGTCGGAACACCGTTTGGGTTGCCTGAGGGATGTGATAAATACAGTTTTGATTCACTATGTTAAAGTTTTGTTCTTCCACTAAAAGAAAAGGACAAGGTATCACAGGGGTCACATTTTATACTGACAACCATTCTTCCACAGATAGAAGGTTCTGAAGTATATTACATGGCTCACTATTCATATTGATAATTAATATGTGCTTTAAAGAGCGTTTGGTTTTATAAGGCTGTGAAGTAAAGTAACAATAACTACATTTTGGCTAAAATCTTATTTAAAAAAAAAATCCCTATCGTTTATACAGTTTAAACGTGATGAACAATTAAGAGAAATGTACAAAGTTCAATGTTAATGTCGATTTCATTATTAATGGAACAAAATGTGTATTGTATGGGATGGGTTTGAATATAAAAACACAGCTAAAATTGTACATTAAATACAGTTGCCCACAACCCACTGGTGATATGTATAACCATTCTGATTGATTTTGCTTTACTTGTTTGGGAATAACCTATACATATACTTTGAAATTAATCCTCTGTTTCAGTACTTTCTTAAACCCTTACTGATATATTCAGGGCAATGGAAGCGCTATTTTATCTTCAGCTACTAAACAGCTACAATGTATGTTTCAAGTTCAGTTTGTTTCTCAAAGCTGCGGTAAGATGTAGGAAATCTATGGAAGGTTAGACCCCTGGGTGTGGTTTGCTCTCTCATATTATTACAAACCATCCACCCCCAATGTTTAAAGGATGTAATACTGCTTAATTTTTATTTTGAGTTTTACCTTGTGACAAAGCTGCTGTACTATTTGAAACAGATCGGTTGATAATTTATTGTATCGAATGAACATGGCTTTTAGAATTTGTTTATGTTTTAACTGGATGTATTTATTATGCTTGATTTTTTGAAAGGCCAAATTCGGCTGAATAAAGATCACTGGACTTGACTTGAAATTAAGCTAGGTGGTGGCTTCTATCAAGTAAAGGGACATTACTTTGAAACAACTAGAGCCAATAAAAATATGAAGACTATATATATATATATATATATATATATATATATATATATATATATATATATTACCTACTGGCGATAGCCAGTAGGTATATATAGTTAGGATTTTTTCTCTATGGAACTTTTGAAAATTCTATGCCTAATAACTTTGGCGTTTGTGGACGGAATTGGCTGAAATTTTCAGGAAAATGGCACATGTTGTTTCTGAGCAGCTCCTGGAAATTTGGGGGGGGTTCGTCAAGGGGGGCCGAGAAAAAAGGGGGGTCCCAAAACGCGTTTTTCCCATGTTAATTTCCATAGGGCGGTTGGCCTCACTTTTAGCCCGAACGGCTGAATGGATTTCCACGAAACTTGGCAAAATTGTAGGGACTGTTAGCCCGATGTGCCTTTGCTAGGTCTCAATATATGTGCTTCAGTGGATTTTGAGAAATTAACGTTTAAAACAAGATATATATCTGTAACAGCGCTCCGGGTAGCGCTCCGGTTCGCGAACTTTTCGCGTATCTGAATTTTGCGAAGCGAAGCTGATTGGCTCTCCGGTGTCTGTCAACATTCTAAACAGTCCGGAGCGGCCGCCATCTTGTCTCTCGGTAGGATCGAGAGACAAGAGGAGGCCAAAACAAAGGGGGAAATGAAGGAAAGGGGGCAAGGTAGACCCCTTCTGACCCCCTAGGATTGATGAGGGGGATATTATAGAGCCACGCGGGGCCCCAAAAAAAAAAAAAAATCCGATTTTTTCGCCGTAGAGACGCGTCTTGGTACGCGAACCGGGCAGCTAACCGGGAAGCTGACCGGCAGTGTAACGGGAGTCTGAGGAGTAGCTGATTGGCTGTCAACATTGTAAACAGTCCGGAGCGGCCGCCATCTTGTCTCTCGGTAGGATCGAGAGACAAGAGGAGACCAAAACAAAGAGGGAAATGAAGGAAAGAGGGCAAGGTAGACCCCTTCTGACCCCATAGGATTGATGAGGGGGATATTATAAAGCCACGCGGGGCCAAAAAAAAAAAAAAAAAAAATCTGATTTTTTCGCCGTAGAGACGCGTCTTGGTACGCGAACCGGGCAGCTAACCGGGAAGCTAACCGGGAAGCTAACCGGCAGTGTAACAGGAGTCTGAGGAGAAGCTGATTGGCTGTTATCATTGTAAACAGTCTGGAGCGGCCGCCATCTTGTCTCTCTGTGGGAGCGAGAGACAAGAGGTGGAAAAAAAAAAGGTGTAAATGAATGAAAGGGGTAAGGCAGACCCCTCCTGAACCCCTAGGATTGATGAGGGGGCTATTAAAGTTCCCTGCGGGGCAAAAGAAAAAAAAAATTGCGATTTTTCGCGGTAAAGGTGCTTCCTGGTACGTTAACCGGGCAGCTAACCGGCAGCGTAACGGGAGTCCGACATATTGTGTTTTTTGAACGTTTGTGATATGTGCACGTGTGGATTTTGTCTAATTAAGGTTAAAAAAATATATATATATCTTTAAGCGTGTTCTGGCGCGCTTACGTTTTGGGTTTGGTTTGCGCTGCAGAGACGATACGTCACGGTTATGCGATGCATCATGAGGCGTCTCACGGGCTACGTGATACGTCACTTAATAAAGAATATATTTTACAGCTATAGATATTAGCTTTTAAAAAACCAATGAAATTCACAGAAAAAACCATAGGTTATAGACCATATATAGTTAGGAATTTGCATTTACAAAACCTTGAAAATTCACTGAAAAAACCATAGGTTATAGACCATATATAGTTAGGGATTAGCATTTAAAAAACCTTATTTTATTTGCACAAAACCATTGAAATTCCATATATAGTTAGTTGCACTAACTATATATCGCGGACCCGCAATCCACTGCTAATGATGTCACATATTACATCATTCATGACATGGTCAGTGACATCACTGATGACATCACTGATGACATCTCAAATGACATCACTGATGACATCACTGATGACATCTCAAATGACATCACTGATGACATCACTGATGACATCACTGACATCTCATTTGACATTACTGATTACATCACTGATGATATCATTTATGTGATAATACATCTTCAGACTCTAATATAACCTTAGATACACTCAGTGTAAACAGGCACTCACAGACTGTCACACATCCATGGAGTTACTCACACACCTAGTCAGTCATGGAAAGAATCAATCACATCTCCATTTCCTCAACTATACAGTTATACACACCTTACTTATTCAAACATATAGTAACACATATTTACTCTCTTATACAATCCTTGATACAAGTTCACAATGATTCATACAGCCACTCACACATTCACTGGCTCTTATGTTCAGTTATTTATATATGTCAACTCTCACATGGAGTGTGTTTTACATATGTACTTACTTTGACATGTAGCACTGAGATATCCATTCACTCACCAATATACTCATGCACACAGTCAACTGTCCATACAGCTATTTCTACATGCACTTTTGAACCCATACACCTAGGGAATCAACTGCTCACACATCTATGCACAGAGTTATACACCTCCCAGCCACCCACACACATACTCAGTCTCCCATACAAATACTTGGGCAACCATTCAATAACCCATATAGTTACTGATATAGCTACTGATTTAAACATGCAGCAGTTTACAGAACAACATAAATAATGATTGCCAAATTAAGACACTTTAATCACTAACCCATACACTCAGTGAGACACATTTAATCATTCTCTCATACAGTCAGTCATGCACCTACTAAATCCTTCATCCAGACACTTATACATCCACTCATTCTTCAATATGTAAGACATATTTTAACTTTACAGAAACATACAGTCACTGGGTGTTGTCATCAGTGATGTCATCAGTGATGTCATCAGTGATGTCATTTGAGATGTCATCAGTGATGTCATCAGTGATGTCACTGACCATGTCATGAATGATGTAATATGTGACATCATTAGCAGTGGATTGCGGGTCCGCGATATATAGTTAGTGCAACTAACTATATATGGAATTTCAATGGTTTTGTGCAAATAAAATAAGGTTTTTTAAATGCTAATCCCTAACTATATATGGTCTATAACCTATGGTTTTTTCAGTGAATATATATATATATATCACAATCTGTTTAATAATCAATTAATTCTTAATCAGAAAAGTACCATTATAAAAATTAGATGGGTATTCAAACACACTACCGCGATGTATGCACAAGATCTCCCTGCTATTACTACATGAACGTAAAGGAGTACGGAGATATGCTCTGCTCACCAAATGATTCAGAAAAGGGGGTGGTGATGGACAGAGTATCTGAATTAAACAGAACACTCGTACCCAGTCAACAGATCAGGGCTTGATCCATCACCGTTTTTTAGCTCACTGCACCATCCCAGCTCAGAACCTGGCTACATGCAAATTAGTCTGTCGCTGGCCCAGTGCATCATGGGAACAGGGCAGACCAAACTACAAAGCCAATTCTTTTACTGGGAAGGAAACAAGCTTCCGGGGAACGGTTTCTGGCATTGCAGCCGTCTTCGGCCCGGCTTGCTTGAATCCTGATGGTGCAATGAGCAAGGGACTCACATCTGAGCATACCCTTCCACGCTTGTGGTGGACAAAACGATTCAGAAAAGGGGGTGGTGACGGACAGAGTATCTGAATTAAACAGAACACTCGTACCCAGTCAACAGATCAGGGCTTGATCCATCACCGTTTTTTAGCTCACTGCACCATCCCAGCTCAGAACCTGGCTACATGCAAATTAGTCTGTCCCTGGCCCAGTGCATCATGGGAACAGGGCAGACCAAACTACCAATCCAATTCTTTTACTGGGAAGGAAACAAGCTTCCCTGATCTGTTGACTGGGTACGAGTGTTCTGTTTAATTCTGATAATCTGTCCATCACCACCCCCTTTTCTAAATCTGCTCACCAAATAGCACTTTACACAGTCTACCTTCAAGTAAGTCTGTAAAGAGATTCTTTGTGGGTGGGTGAATGTTTCAAATATATCTGCATTATTGTAACAATTAAATAACAATGCATGCCATACTAACACCACAATTAGAAACCCAAGGAAGGAGGATATAGTTTTATATGTGTGGGCATTAGGATGTTAAATAATACGACACCAAAACAAAATCAATACATACAGTATAGCCAGAGTTATCAATTTTCAAGCAATAAATAAATCAATACTTTGCAATGTGAAAAACATTGAACATTTCGGTCAATGTGAAAATACATATGCTTGGAAGGGCCCCAGGATAAGCAATCACCAGGCAAAACAGCTCTACCCAGCTCGGACTTCTCGGGAGCAGAGATGTACCTGGCTTTCTGCAGTGCTGAACGGGAATGCAGGGACTCTCCAAGCTCAACCTCCAAGGGGCTCCCCTGAAGTCAACCTGCAAGTGACAGAGTGTCACAAATACTGTTTTTGACAGGTCCCACGACTCCCATTCAGCACCAAGGGTAGCGAAGTCACTTCTGCCTGCAGACTCCTTGGGCAAGGTAAAATTGTCCTGACTGTTGAGGCTTGGCCCTGCAAGACCGGAACTCCAAGAGGGTTCCATTTAACTCACCCCGCAAGTGACAGAGTGTTACCTGAGATTTTTTCCATTGACAGCAATAGTAAAGTTCGATAGCTCTGCAAAGTATTGATTTATTCAATATCATTCAAAAGAGCTTTATTCAATTTTTACAATATGTTCATAAAAACACATTGTATCACGTAATATTATAATCAATTTAAAATTTAACATGTATTGACAAAGCCAATAGGTCTCGCCTTTGAGACCTATTGCCTTTGCCAGTGGTTCAAGCCGTGTTGTACAGAATCACCAATACGGAGTACCACTGATTTTCTATAAAATAAATATTTATTGTCCTTTCCTCAGCGTTAGTTTTAGCAGGAAAGTTAAAGGTCCTTCCTTGCGCAGTGATTTTCGGAACAAGGTTCCCTGAGTACCAATGAGGTGGTTAACAATAGAAACTTGCTATTAAGCACCAAGATACCCTTCGGGATGAACGCCCACGTTACAAATACATCTTATGTTCTGCCAGTAACACTTGTTGAAGCAGCGAAAGCGGAGACACTATGCACCTGACGCAGTTTTCGAAATATTGACAATTGTGCTCCCCTCACACTTAAGAGGAAACGAGGCGAGTTGTCTTGTGTTTGAAATAAAACAAAAAAATCTAATTGAGTGCACTTCCTCTGTGTTTAAATTCGAAAGCCCCTTTTCCCACCTTTCAAAAACCAGAAAGTTTGATCTATTTAAAGATAATTGGTTCTTCACTTAAACGCACTATTCACAGCTTTTCCTCTTTCTTTCTATTTAAAAGCATTTTCCACAGCTTCTGAAAACACGAAGTCAACTGCTCTATTTTTAAATACTTACTTCTTCAGACCCTGCAGCGCCAGGTAAAACAAGCAAAAGCGAAAGCATGGCGCGTTGTGTGGAAATAGTAACCTGACCCACAAAGAATGCAGCTGCCACCCTGCGTGCCTCTGCTTGCTCCCGAGAGCAAAACACTGTGGGAGTAAACATTATAAAAGAGGTGGGACATACACCCGCCTTTAGCCATTTGCGTGCTTTCATTATTGAAAGACACACGCAAAAGCTGTGTGGGAGGAGTCAGACCCACATGGAGAAGCCGGAAATGCCACAAGAAGCCTCGCAGAGCAGCGACCTAAAAACGGATAACTCAAGTTACACAAACTGTTTTCCTGAATTTCTCTACTGCAGCGGTTAGGAAAGGCATGTTATGGTTATCCAAGAACAAGGCCCAGGATCCAGAACGGATCCCTCATGACCTCTACGAACACGGTGTGGATTTTTTGGGTCCCCGTCTTAACATCCTTGATCAATGCAGCTGGAGAGGCAGCCCCGCTGCCCCCCAAGTCATGGGCTAAGTCAATCATAGTGCCTGTATTCAAAATGGGTGACGGGATAGCACCTCTTGTTACAGACCTCTTTCACTGCTTGATTAGGTGATCAAGGTGCTTGGGCATATCATCTTGAACATGCTTTCTAATGGGCCGAGGCTAATAACGTTATATCAGAATCACAGTATAGATTTCACCCTAGGAGGTCAACTATGGACCAATCTTTGAATCTGTATTTAGTGTTAAGTAAATACACTGTTGCACGGCCCGGTTCAAACCATCTGGCTCTTAAGGACCCATCACAAGGGTTTGACTGAATAAACATTATAAAACTATGGCACATTATATTATCTATGGGGGTAGATCAGGACACTGTTTTATTTTTGAGGGACCACCATTGGGATATTGTAGCAGTGGTTTGATAATCTAAAGGTTAAATGTTTACCCGCCTTTTTCAAATACAAAGAGGGGTTCGGCTGGGCTGTATCCTGGACCCATTCCTCTTTAATCTATATGTTAACCGCTTGGATCAGATTTTTTCTGACTCAAAAAGTAGATTGTCCACAGGTGGGGCCCTAGCGTTTACAGGTCTTATTATACGCAGATGATGCAGTGCTTATGGCCAGAACTGCTAAGGGTCTTCAGACCTTCCCAAATTTTTGTGTTCAGTTCATGGAGTATTTGGATTTGTCAGTGATTGACAAAAATCTTTTGTGATGGCTGTAGGGCCATGATCTACCAAATCGATCTCCGTTAGAGTTGTGCTCTCCCCAGTACCAAAGACTAGGGCGTTTTCTTACTTGGGCATATTATTTGATTCTGCCTTGAACTGGCATCCCCTGGTTAACAAGAAAAAAAGAGGACCTTGTCAGGGCGAATATTGCCTTATTTCATTTTGCCACATGGCTGGGCAGCAGACCACCAGGAGCTCTTTTACTGATTTATAGCGTTAAGTGTATATGTAAAGCAGTTTGCGGGACTGAAATCTGGGAATATATCATGCTGGAAGAGCTGCAAATTGTAGAAAACTCCGCAAAGTACACCAAACTGCATGAAGAAATGGGAATGACGGTTTTAACAGACATTACCGCCTTCCGTCCTCTCTCCCTCTGGATGAATATTTGGGCCAGGCATGGGATCCAATTGAGTAAAGATATTATTAAAGAGTGTCTATCCTCGGATCACTCCCCTAACATCCCCTGTCTTAAATATATAAGGGAATGTTTTTTGAATTTGGGCAGGAGAGATCCTTTCACAAATCCTGGAAGGATTGGTAAACAGGATTTTTACCTAGTGAAAGAACAATTTTATACAAGGAGGGGGCTGGATACGGAGGAGTGAGCCATTATGAAGCCTAGGGTTCGACATTATATAATTCTAAAAACAGTGCACTCTACCAAGCCTTACCTTTTGTATGTTAAAAGCAGGTACAATCGCTTTCTAATAACCAATTTCCAGCTGGACATGCTGCCTTTTCTGTTAGCCTACCCTTGTGGGGGGAATAGGGGTATCAATCTTCCATCCAATGCCTGAGACAGTAAATCTATGCAGGACACAACATTTTATTATGTTTTGTACCTTTTACACTGTACCTAGAAAGGAGTAGTTTCTGTCCTGTAACTCCAGTTCTGTAGTAGGGGTATCTCTGTTATAGTCATAATCTAGTAAATAGTCCCGCCCATGTGTGCGGACCCCGTAGCAATCAAAAATAATCTCTTAAGCTGTCAAAACATGCAGACCTGCATAGACACTTAAGAGAGAATTTAAAGACAGATAATGCAGCCTATAACCACAGGCTACACTGTCCAATACTTCAACTAGAAATTCCACCAAAAACCACAACAGCACAGCCTGTCCAGGGTCTTCCACAGAGAAAACCTTGCCTTTAACAGCAAAACCCTCTGGAATGATAGAGAGGAAGGAGTGGACAGACAAGCCCCATAGGCTGCCATTATGTGGCTCAAAACAGGATACTGTGCCTTTAAGAGAACTTTCCAGAAGCCTCACAGTATCCCAGAATGCAGTGCAGGTCCCTTTCACCTTCAGTTCTTTTTGAAGGCGTAACACGCCAGACCTGTAGCATTTCTTACATGAATATCTCTCTCCACCGGGGAGGAGGGCGGGCGCTTATGACTATAACAGAGATACCCCTACTACAGAACTGGAGTTACAGGACAGAAACTACTCCTTCTGTAGTAGGGGATCTCTGTGTATAGTCATAATCTAGTGAATAGAATGGCAAGCCCATCCCTACACCAAAGCGGCGGTGGAGAACCGAGAAATAACACCACTACTGTGCGAACCGATTTCGCAGCGAAGCCTGCCCAACCTGAGCATCTGCCCTGGCATCAGTGTCCAGACAGTAATGCTTAGCAAAGGTATGGACCGACTTCCAAGTGGCGGCCTTGCAGATTTCTGCAATCGGAACATTAAGTAGCAAAGCAGTCGTGGCAGCTTCGCCCCTGGTGGAATGAGCCTTAGGTTTACCTCCTAAGGTCGTATTAGCCTTTTGGTAACACAATTGTATACAGGACACAATCCACCTAGAGATGGACTGTTTTGAGGTAGCAAGACTGGTCCTGACTGATCCATAATTGACAAACAATTGATCTGAACCACGAATATCTCTGGTTTTATCCAGATAAAATTCCAACACCCTCCTAACATCCAGGGAATGTAGGGACCTTTCCGCTGGAGATGCAGGATTCTGAACAAACGTAGGCAAAGTTATCATCTGGATGACATGAAAATCAGAAATAACCTTTGGAAGAAATTTAGGGTGAGTATGTGTAACAACCTTAGCAGCATGAAATACAGTATAAGGTTCTTGGCAACACAACGCCTGAATATCACTCCCCCTGCGGGCCGATGTGATGGCCACGAGGAACGCCGCCTTCCAGGCAGGTGCTGCAACAAAGCCTTATGAATAGGTTCAAAAGGCTCCTTCATCAATCTGGACAGCACCACATTCAATTCCCATGAAGGCGAAGGAAGCCAGACAGGAGGGAATGCTTTCTTCCAGCCTTCCAAAAAGTCTTTGATCACAGGGATCTGGAAGAAGGAAGTCTGAAGGGCATTTCCTGTAGGCAGTCAGCACAGCAAGATGAACCGTAATGGATTGGACATTAAGGCCCGACTACGCCAGGTGTAGAAGATACGGAAGGATGACATCTTCCTTACACGTCGTCAGGTCATGGTCCTTGGACTTGCACCAGATGCAAAACCTCTTCCACTTGTAAGCATAAGAAGTCCTAGTGGAAGGATGCTTAGCCTCCTTCAGTATGTCCATACAAACTTCTGGTAGATTCAAATGGCCATATTACACTATCTCAGGAGCCATGCAGTCAAACTCAAAGACGAGAGGTTGGGGTGCAACATCTGCCCCCTGAACTTTGTGAGAAGGTCCGGCCTGCAAGGCCACCGTATGTGAGGACGGAGAGACCGGTGAAGCAAGTCCGTGAACCACCACTGTCTGGGCCATTCCGGGGCAATCAGGATCATCCGCGCCCTGGACTGGGACAGCTTGATGAACACCGCCGGAATCAAGGGAAAGGGTGGAAAAGCGTACAGAAAGCTGTTCGACCAGTTAATCCAGAACGCATTCCCCAGCTTCCCCGCAGGCAGTACCTGGAGGCGAAGTCTCGGCATTTGCTGAAGACTTCCCCTAATACTTCGTCGTTTATGACCCATTCGTGGTTTTCCTGAATCAGTCTGCTCAGCACGTCTGCCTGAACATTCTGCACACCTGGCAGATGGGTAGCCGTTAGCGTCAGTCCTCTGGCTAAAAACCAGCGCCAGATCGCCCGCGCCTCCTGCGACAGAGTGCGCGATCTCGAACCCCCCTGCTTGTTGAGGTAATACATTGTGGTCGTATTGTCCGTCTGTACAAGCAGAGAGTTGGTCTGGAAGGACAGCAGAAACGCCTTCAGTGCCAAGTGAACAGCTCTGAGTTCCCGGAAAATGATGTGAGACGTGGACTCCATCGGGGACCACGTTCCTTGTATCTACATGTCTCCGGAAAGGGCCCCCCCAGCCGTGGGGAGACGCATCCGTCACGACAGTCTGTGTGGAAATGTCCTTGTGAAAGGGAACCCCTCTTAGGAGATTCTCCGCTGAACACTACCACTTCAGATACTGAAGAGCACGCAGAGACAGTCGTATCTTGTCGCCCAAAGATCCTTTCCTCTAATCCCACTGATCCTCCAAGCACTCCTGCAATGGTCTCATGAGCAGCCGTGCGTCTGGCGTGAGGAAGATACAAGAGGCCATCGACCCCAGTAGAGAAGACACCGTCTTCACTGTTGTAGATGGGGCGGTCACAAGAGCCTGAGCCTTCCTAAGGAGAGATAATCGTCTCTCCTCCGAAGGAGACACGCTTGCTGACAGCGTATTGACGGAGGCTCCCAAGTACTGTATGCACTAGACCGGAATCGGGACAGACTTGGACATGTTGATGTGCAACCCCAGCTCGTTCAAGCGAACGCACGTCCTCTGGAAGTGTGCCTGAGCTTCCGAGAAGGAGGAGGCCTTGATCAACCAATCGTCCAGGTACGGATAGAGAAACCACCTCGTTTTTCCTCAGGCGTGCAGCTACCACTGCCATGCACTTCGAGAATGGTCTGGGCGCAGATTTCAGCCCGACTGGCAGTACTGTGTACTGATAATGATGGGCGCTGACTTGGAATCGCAGAATCTTCCTGTGTTTGTGTGCAATGAGCACATGGGAGTATGCATCCTGTAGATCTATGGCACCGAGCCAATCTCCCTGTTGCAGCTGAGTATAAACCTGATGCAACGACAGCATGCGAAATTCCTCTTCTGCGAATCCTTTTGTTTGCTTGTCGCAAATCCAGAATGGGCCTTAACTCGTTCTTGTCCTTCTTGCGAACCAGAAAGAACCGGGAGTACAGACCTCTTCCCCTTTGAGACAGAGGTATATCCTCTATCGCCCTTTTCCTAAACAGGATATCGGCCTCTGCTTGGAGCTCGCGCAGTTGAAACCGCGAGCCGACCGGAGGAATTGCTGGAGGAGGGTCGATGAACCGAAGTCTGACTTAGACCCAGCCGGCCTTTGTTCGCCAAGGAGCAACAAGCTCTCCCGCGTATGCGCACAATATACTTGTAAAGCATTAAATGGCGGCCAGGGACCACCGGCAAATCCTGGGAGGAAAAACACCGCTAGAAAGGGCAGAAGGCCTCAAGCCGTTCTCCATGCCCCAAACCTACAGCCGTCCAAAAGTCTCCGATTCAGACTTCATGCGAGCCACTCACTACTCCCATGGCCCCAAGGGTTGCCCAAAGAACGGGAGAGTAGAAGCACACTGCTGAGCCGCAGGCTGCAGAGACGTCAGGCGAATAAAAGTATGGCAACGTAGGACAAACCCACAATACCTGGGGGTCGGCAGGAGAGAAAACTCCGCTCCGACACCGATGCTTAGATCCGAAACAATCAGGCCCATTAGACCACCTCTTGTAAGGCTTCCCTCCTGTCTCTCGGCAGAGGAACCCCAAATCGGTGAAGAAAACACCCCCACAGAGGGATCTCACCACAACGGTCCAGCAACAGCGGGCCACAGCACGAGTTCTACATGCCACCACCCCTGCGACCAAGTCAGGAGCACGGTCGGAGCCAGAACCTTCTGTCAGGTGGTAGTGGATGAAAGTTAAGTCCTGCCAACCAGTAAAGAGTCGGAGAGAGACTCCCCATACTCATGGAAGACGCATTCCTGGCATCAAGGCACGGAGGTTCGCAGACTGAGGGGCCAAAGGCCCCTGGGGTGGTGGGCGGGAGAGGGAACCGAGAGGATTCTGAAACATCCCCGATGGTCTCACCAGTGGTGGTTGAGCAGGAGGCGACCTAGCAGACGAGTAGGTATGCAAGTACTCAAAACTAAGCAAAAGGACCAACGTCCCTCGCTTACACGTGGTGAGTAACCACAAACTCCCCATCAGAAGGGTTCCTCGACGCTGATCAACTGCTCTGCGTCGTGAGTGGAAGGTGCCGGGAACACAAAGTCCCCTCCTACGAAGAGAGGCTCACCACGGAGCGAGGCCTGGAACAAGACCCAGGCGTCAAGAGCCGGCAGTATTCTGCAGCTGTAACCCATGACGTCGACCTCACTACGACGTCACCATCACCAAGACAGTGACTGTCTCTACGACAACCAACACTCAGACGTCAAAATGTCACTACGGTGTCAAACACTGAGACGCCGAGCCATCCGTAACGTTGACGTCCGGACCCAACGGAAGAGAGCAGAGCCCAAGCGACCAATGCCCCAAAAGGAGTATCACTGCTCCATGACGCCGAGCCTCACCGCTCCATGACGTCGAGCCTCACTGTCCCATGACGTCGAGCATCACTGCCCCATGACGTCGAGCATCCCTGCCCCATGACGTCGAGCATCCCTGCTCCATGACGTCGAGCATCACCGCTCCATGACGTCGAGCATCACCGCCCCATGACGCCGAGCATCACCGCTCCATGACGTCGAGCATCACTGCTCCATGACGTCGAGCATCACTGCTCCATGACGTCGAGCATCCCTGCTCCATGACGTCGAGCATCTCTGTTCCATGACGTCGAGCATCGCTGCTCCATGACGTCAAGGCACTCCATGATGTCGAGGCACCCCATGATGTCGAGGCACTCCATGACGTCGAGGCACTCCATGACGTCGAGTCACTCCATGACGTCGAGGCACTCCATGACGTCGAGGCACTCCATGACATCGAGGCACTCCATGACGTCGAGGCACTCCATGACGTCGAGACACTCCATGACGTCGAGACACTCCATGACGTCGAGACACTCCATGACGTCGAGGCACTCCATTACGTCGACGTCAAGGCACTCCATGACGTCGACGTCGAGGCACTCCATGACGTCGAGGCACTCCATGACGTCGAGGCACTCCATGACGTCGAGGCACTCCATGACGTCGAGGCACTCCATGACGTCGAGGCACTCCATGACGTCGAGGCACTCCATGACGTCGAGACACTCCATGACGTCGACGTCGAGGCACTCCATGAAGTCGACGTCGAGGCACTCCATGAAGTCGACGTCGAGGCACTCCATGACGTCGACGTCGAGGCACTCCATGACGTCGACGTCGAGGCACTCCATGACGTCAAGGCACTCCATGACGTCGAGGCACTCCATGACGTCGAGGCACTCCATGACGTCGAGGCACTCCATGACGTCGAGGCACTCCATGACGTCGAGGCACTCCATGACGTCGAGGCACCCCATGACGTCGAGGCACCCCACGACGTCGAGGCACCCCACGACGTCGAGGCACCCCACGACGTCGAGGCACCCCATGACGTCGAGGCCCTTGACGGCCCGACGCAGACCGGAACCGCGTCATAGCTCAGACGTGCCTTTACTGGGGATATCCCCAGAGATCACAGCATGGGCCTCGGTAGAGGACCTACCCTCTCCTCACCCAGAGGCTGAAGATGCCTTCAAACTCCTCTGTTTGAAACCTGGAAGCCGAAGCCCCCTAGAAAAGAAGGTACAGAGAAGACAGCTGTCAAAAGACACAGGCAAGCACAGAGTACAAACCCTGTGAGCTTCAGCTTTGGCCTTCAGTTCAGCTGCAGACAAAGCACTTGTCAGATTAGAAATAGTCTAAAGACAAGACGACTGCAGAAATTCTGCCAAAAAAAACACAGCAGAATGCAGATAAAGGCCAAAGACGTCGAGTGAAGCTACAAAAATCCAAAAATATCACAAAAATTGTATAGAAACTCAAAAAAGAAGAGCTAATGCTCCAGGGTCCTGCTAGCAGGAGCCGGAAAAAAGAACTGAAGGTGAAAGGGACCTGCACTGCATTCTGGGATACTGTGAGGCTTCTGGAAAGTTCTCTTAAAGGCACAGTATCCTGTTTTGAGCCACATAATGGCAGCCTATGGGGCTTGTCTGTCCACTCCTTCCTCTCTATCATTCCAGAGGGTTTTGCTGTTAAAGGCAAGGTTTTCTCTGTGGAAAACCCTGGACAGGCTGTGCTGTTGTGGTTTTTGGTGGAATTTCTAGTTGAAGTATTGGACAGTGTAGCCTGTGGATATAGGCTGCATTATCTGTCTTTAAAGTCTCTCTTAAGTGTCTATGCAGGTCTGCATGTTTTGACAGTTTAAGTGATTATTTTTGATTGCTCCGGGGTCCGCGCACATGGGCGGGACTATTCACTAGATTATGACTATACACAGAGATCCCCTACTACAGAAACAATGTATCCTCCCAGTACTGAAAAGGGACACATTTATCCAGATTAGACCTGTTTTGGTATATTTGCAAATGCTTCTGCGAACCATTATTTTTAATGTTCTCAGTTTAAAAAAAAATTTGTTATACTGAGAAATGGTTTTGATTAAACTTCTGGCAAAGGCAGGACATGTTCCATTTCCCTACATTGTAATTTAGGTCTTTTATTAGGTCACCTATATTTATTGTCTTTTAATGTGATTTTATTGAGGATGATTTATATGCGATGTATTTATTATGGATTGTACTACTTTTATGGTTTTTATCTCAAAGACGAAATAAAGTTTACATTGATTAATTGAATTAATTTTGGTGTCTTCATTTATATAAAAATAAGATCTACTTTTATAAATAGGTGTCCGATTTCTTTCAAGTAGTTCCAATTACTTATCGTTCATTTTGAGAGTTCGGAAATCCTTAACACATGTTCCTCTAGGTTAGCCCGACTGCACTTTGCCACTCTACCACTGACCGCAATGTTAAAGTTTGACAGCTCTGCAAAGTATTGATTTATTGAACACTTAAAAAACGGACACTCCGGCTATACAAACTGTATTGACTTTATTTGGTGTCAAAGTTTATATAAAAATAAGCTCTATTTTATACATTGGGGTTGGATTTCTTTCAAGTCGTGTAAATTACTTATTGTCCATGTTGTTGCTCTGAAATGTTTAAAATGTTCCTCTAAGTAAGCATCAGTGCTGTTTGCCACTCTACCAGGACTGAGCTAAGGATTACCAGTGCGAATCAGAGGTCCACTTTTGGGACTTGTGTTAATATTACCACAAAGTATTTCCACCTTGCTACAGGTAATTAAACCATGATCCACTGTTCTGAGACAGTTGATCCATTAGGTTTCTTTCTCTCGTAGTTAGAAATGTGCTGCTAATGGTTTCAAAGTATTTTTTTTATTTCTTTGGCTCTCGTGGTCTTTCATCGTTCTTTCAGAGCCTGTTTAATTGGCTATACATAAAATGAATTGCAATGCAGGTAAGTAGATGGAAAAACCCAATGTTACAAATGATGAAATCATAGATGTGAAATGTTTCAAATTGGTTGTTTCAGTTTTGGCAAGTAAACATTTGCAGCAAACACACACTCCAACTGTAACAGCTGATAGGCGACACTATAAGAAATGGGAATCTTGTGATCTATCAATGGAATAAAGCAGTAAAAATGCATTGGCATGCAAGTTACTGAAGACGACTTAAAATATTCTCCTTGCAATTGCATTTTGACTGGAAGAATATATTTCTTTCTAAGCACTATGTGAAGTTTGATTGTATAGTTGGCGCCCAACTGCCCCTCAATACTTCCTAAAGATTTTACTAAGAGTATGTCTGCTCCTCAGGGCCATTGATCACTAGGACATAAATCCAAACTCTTCTAGATTTTGACTACAACAGATGTCAGACATCCAAAAAGATTCATCTGGAAGAACAGCAGGTAAAGAACATACCAAGTTTGGGTATTCATTGGAAACTGTTAGTGGTGGACGTGACCGAAGGGCTGTATCACTGGTGTATGTTAATACTACAATAGATGAAACGTAACTTTAAGTAGGACTGCTATGTTTAGTTTAAATGCATATTACTAGTGTATGGGGGGCCTTCACAACAACACCGGGTGAAGGTGAAGGGAAGGGTAATGGAGTTCAGCGAACACAAGCGACTGATGCCGTCCTTGCTCCCACAGGCCAATGAACTGTGCGTTCAGTTTCATTTGCCGCTTACAACTCTCAAGGCAAAGGGCAATGTTGATATTTATCACGTATCTTTGTTAGAATAACATTTATTTGAAACCTGAATACCGTCACCAATAACATTTGAACACAATATATTCACTTTATCTGAAGGACGATTATCAAGTACTTTATTTAATTGTTTTGTGAACTATACCACTTACAGCCCTGCCAAGCCTCCCCTGCTGTGAGCAGGACCACCTCCGTATTATCGGGGATACTTGCAAAGTAACTTTCGGTCAGCTCAGTTCCATCCTCGTATAAGCAGATCCGACAGCCAGGGGAAGGCAGCTAGACAAAAAAGACACACAAAAAACCACAGACAAAATGGATAGTTTAGTCATCATCAAACTGGTGTTCTGTCTCTGAAAATGTAAATTAGTTACACTATTATATGATTGTAATTAGGATATAAGCGATCTTTATTGTTTGTGCTGCAGTTCCGTTTGAGTGAAACAAAAGCGAGGTGACTTTCTAAAATGTTTAATGGCTTGGCATTGCATCTTAGAAGTTAAAGGTCTAAAGCAAAAGTAAGATAACAGAACAAACATAGTAACAGTGTTGCAAGCACCCACCCCTGCCGTCCAAACATTAAATGTGGTGTGCCCAACAGTGTTTACAGCATTGCCATCAGCAACAGCAGTGAAAGTTGATTCACAAACAATGAGCAGGAACCTCTCAGTCAGGAGCACGCCACGCTTCCTTGCTCACAATGAACAGGTACAGGATGGGCAGCAACACTGTGAGAGTCCTTTGCACATTAAACAGGTAGGGCATGGGCAACTGCAATGAAACAGGAAATACATCGCAAAGGAAGCGCAAGGAACAAGTGACATGGTTCATACAGAGAAAGTGGGAGAAGAGGTCTACTTTGGGGTCCTCATCTTCCAAATAGTATATGCAGAGGAGCTGCTGGTTCACTGATCTACCTCCAGAATTTTACAGTATGCCCTTACTGAAAGTTAAACAGCATCCTCCCACAATACAGTGGAGTTTAGCTGTTTCATGCCTGAAACTGGAGCAGATGTAAAACATACTTTCAACAGATCAACAGCATGTTGCACCAAAGAACATTTACATGACACAATTGTATGCGATAACAGGGTCAAGAGTAGGATAGAAGCACAGCAACCTGGAAATAATCTACCAAGCACTTGGATGGTCAATAGGTCTGGCTTTGTTTAGGAGTATGAGTTCTTTGTTGTACTAACAGTAGGTTGTGCTTGGATGTAAAAACAGAACACAGAGACCCACCTGCATTCAGTCAATACCTAAATGCATGCATGCGTATGCTCTCACACACATGCAGTAACATGTAGAGGCAGATACATATCTGCATACGGGTATTTGTCAGTAGACACATGGATATACATGCGTAATTTCCTACTTTGAACATTTTGTGCTAGTAAAACACTCCTTGGACTTGTAGCCCACAATGAACTGGATTAAATAGGTCAACTGAACAAAATATCAAAAGAAAAGTCCCCAAAGTGCAATCCTTTGAATAACAGACATTATTGTTATTATGTGTTCCATTGTTATGTTGAGTTTTAATACAGCACAGTTTCTTTGCTGCTTTGTGTGGGGGAAGAGCTAATATGCTGGCCACAGCAGCACGAGTTTGTAGCACTTAAATAAAACAAAACCCGATGACACTATAGAGAGCGCACGAGTATTTTTTTTTAAAAGCTCCGAAATGTGGTAATTTCTAGAATTTGTTAAATGAAGGAAAATCTTTCAGGACTTATGAGTGCAAGTGACTTTGATTACAGCACCTGGATGAGTGTTTCAAGTGAACAGGCCTAAACAGTTCTTACGATATAACACTCGCCTAATTGTTAAAGACAAACAGACACATGCTATTTGTTAAAGTACATAAATTGCAAAAAGGCAACTATTTCCTGCTGCAGTGGACATGAGATTATTTTCCGGCTACTTTTTAAAAAATAATGTATTTATTAGCATTTGCGATATACAAGTCCAGTCCACTCACAGGTATTAGTACAAATTAGCTTTCAGTCCAATGGGTACCTACCCTTTATTCACAGATATACCTTTACCGGGCACCAGACCAGAATTACTATCTCGACAGAAGAGAATATCTAGCACAACTGCATCAGATTCTATAAAGAAACAGATAACAAACGCACACCCCCATCGCTCCATCAGGCACTCAGTATGCCAGTCAGGAAGACTCTTGACCTCACTTAGGTGTCCTGCTGCGAATGTCCATAGTCGTCGTGGATAGCCCAGTCCCTCAGTCCCATCCATGTCTGGCTCCTTCCCCTAGTGTGTCTGTATGGATGTGATGTCTGGGAGCTCCCCTGGTCTCCAGCCTGAGAACCACTTAGATAGGCAGTGGCATGTGTCTTGTATCATAGCTCCCCACAAAGGAAAGCCGCCAGCCAGTCTTCTCATATGTACCTCTTCCGCTCCTGCCCATTCAATCAAATCTCGCTGCAAGAGCGGGTTCGGACTCAACCATCCAATGTTGAACTAAGCTGTGTGAATTTCCTGATTAGCTTCATCCTTTTCCTTTCGGGTATCAGGCATAAGAGACATTGCTTTATCCAGAGGGGGATCTCCCAGCCCGTGGACTGATGTAGGCAGCTCCACACCACATGATCTGCCGGCACACTTCTACAGCGCATGCATCCCGGGTCTCCAGTAGGATATATAGTATGTAGCTGCTTAGGGGAATGAGCTTGAATAGCGCATTGGCTAGCACGGTACTACTCCCCGGTGCACCCTGGCCCACTCCTTTGCTGTAATAGGGTCTTTGCTAAACTGTTGCCAAGCTTCCTCACAAGGGTCTTGTGGGCCTACAAGTCTGTAGGGCTCAATATAAGTGCGTTATAGACCAGGCCCTGTGCCATGGACAACAAGACCAGCGTCTGCGTGGGTTCAGGGGCCCCAGGGAACGTGGGACTTATTTCTGTGGTCATGGTGGAAATCTTTGTATACTGAAGGAACTGTCCCCGGACCCTGCCTCAGGCCAAAGGTCTCGAAGGCATCCTGCATATTGATAAAGCGTCCGTCCGGACATAAATTATTTAGTGTAGTGCACCCCCATCACAACACCAGTCTATGGCCATAGTCTGAGCAATTTGCGGAAACAGTTGGACCATCCAAACCTCTAGCTCTGGCGCACAGGGATCAGCCATTTACTGCTTTCTTTCAAAGGCTGCATACATAGTCCCCAGCACTTGTAGCAGGAGGGGCCCCAGTTCAGCATCTCCATAAGTACCTGCCAGTAAAGACACTCCCCTGCTGTTCCCATCATCGAACCAACGTACTGCATGTTACAGCAGAGCCACAAAATACTACAATTCAAGATCCGGGATCTCCATTCTAACTTGAGTGTGGAGAGTCCCATCCTGCATACTTTCAAGTCCACAGTAGCTCAAGCAGGAGCTGATCTAATTCTCGAAAGATTCCTGGGGAGATTTCATGAATGAATGAATGAATGAATGAATGAATGAATGAATGAATGAATAAGGATTTGTATCGCGCAACTGTGCCCAAGGGCGTCAAGGCGCATAAAAGAAGGTACCACTGCTGTAGGTGTAAGGCGTGCGCCAACTATGGATAATCTTTTAAGAAGAGCCAGGTTTTTAATGCCTTGCGGAAAAGGAAAAGCGGTGTTTGTCCTTTAAGCTCCGCATGTTCCACAATCTAGGAGCGAGGGAGATGAAAGCCTTCCCTCCCCATCTGGCTTTGACAACTCGCAGAACAGACAAAGAGTTCTTATTGGCCGAGCGTAAGGCCCTACTGGGAGCATAGAAGGACACAAGGGACTTAATGTCTTCTGCTCCTGACCCATACAGAGCACTATGGGTGAAACATAGAATCTTGAAATTTATCCTGGACTGAATAGGAAGTCAGTGCAGGAGAGCCTGAAGAACGTCTCGGGGCGTCGACAACAAACCTGGCAGCTGCATTATGCACAGTTTGTAGGCGATGAACCAGCTTTTTGTTCATGCCTAGGTACAGTGCATTGCAGTAGTCCAGCCTTGAGGATACGAGGGTGACCGAACTTGTTTTAGAGCTTTAGGGGTAAGATAGTGTGTAATCTTCCTCAAGATTCTAATCACACCACAGCATGTTGACACCGTCCTACTAACTTGTTTGTCGAAGGAGAGCATGGTGTCTAAGATAACCCCAAGGTTGAGGGCAGAGGGCAGGCTCCGAGGGTGGAGGGCCACCAATCGGTGGACCAGATCTCCTGTTTGCCCCCGAAGATAAGGACTTCGGTTTTCTCCCCGTTTAATTTCAGGAAGTTCTTAATCATCCAATACGAAACTGCTTCCATGCAGTTCCTGAAATTGAGTGCGGTGGCACTCACCGATTGGGAAACGGAGACCATGATCTGGGTGCCATCAGCGTATGATAACACTTCCAGCCCAAATGATCTTACAAGCCTGGCGAGTTGGGCCACGTAGATAATAAAAGGAGTGGGGCTCAGGGACGAGCCCTGAGGGACCCCACATTGCACAGGCTTGATGGGAGAAAGGAAGTCACCCAACTTAACCCTCTGTTTTCGTTGGTTAAGAAAGGAAGTCAGAAGGCTCAGTGTTGGTCCACCCACTCCCCTCTCTCTAAGGCAAGTCACCATGATGGAGGGGGACAGGGTATCGAACGCTGCTCTCAGGTCGAGCAGGTTCAGAAGGGTAGTCTGGCCACTGTCGACCTTAGCGCGGATGATGTTGATGACCACTTTGAGGGCGGATTCAGTACTATGTGCCCTCCGGAAGCCATGCTGAGAAGAATCCAGCCGGCTGGTGTTATCCAGGAAGGTACTCAAATGGTGGTTTAGATGAGCCTCAAGCATCTTGGCGGGGGCAGGGAGCAGGGAAATGGGGCGAAAATTCTTTAAAATCCCGGGATCTAAAGAAGCCTTTTTTAGAAGCGGTTTAACTATCGCCATTTTCCATGGGGCAGGAAAGATGCCTTTAGAGATTGCAAGATTGATCACCTCCATAAGAGGGGGCAACAGTACCTCCCTGCACTCTTTAAGGATCTTCAAGGGGCACAGGTCCAGAGGAGATCCAGATTTAAGTTTATCCAGGAGCAAATTCAGTTGTTCATAGGTGAGGAGGGGGAAATTAGAGAAGTTGATACTGGCATCATTGTACTGGCCTTCAGCTAACAGAGCCGCCAGAGAAGTTGGAACCTCTAGGTCTAGATTTAGGGTTTCCAGAGCTGAGCGAATATTCACTATCTTAGTATGGAAGAAGGTGGAGATCTGATCAAACAGCTCCTGGGACGCCACTATGGGATCTGGTGAATGGAGGACGGACAGAGAATCTATGATTTTAAAGAGTTCCCTAGAGGAACTAAGAGAGGTCGTCAGCTTAGTAAAATGGACCTTCTTTTCCACCATCACCGCTGATTTGTACCCCATAAGGAGAGTTTTGTGTTTTTCTTTTTCCTTCGGATCAAGATGAGACCGTCAACATCTCTCTTGTTTCCTACAGCCCTGCCTTAACAGTCTGAGGGAGTCCAAATACCAAGGAGCAGAAGGTCGTTTTCTGGCAGAATAGTGCTGTTTGACCGGAGCCAGAGTATCCATGGCCCTCTCAATGGTGCTAAAGAGATCAAGAGCAGCCATGTCGGTGTCCATCGTTATGGGGGCCTGAGACTGGACATCAACGGTGCAAGTGTGTCGTTGTTAATTCCCCTATAATTCCTTTTCAGTTCCCACTTACAAGGATCCGACAGGGACACAGAGGGATGTTGAGATGTGAATTCAAGTGGGACGGCCATGTGGTCTGACCATGACAAGGGGAGGGGGGAGCCTATTACTAGCCTCGAGTCGTTGGTAAACACTCCATCCAAAGTGTGTCCGGCTGAGTGGGTGGGGCTTCCCACTCCTTGAAACAGTCCACAGGATGCCAAGGAGTCTAGCAAAAGAGAAGTATCGCCAGAGTTCAAATTGTCCAAATAGAAATTGAAGTCTCCCAAGATGGTCATGTTAGGTCTGTCAATGTATGGTTCCAAGATTTTCAATAAATCATGACTAAAGGCAGACGTAGGGCCAGGAGGCCTGTAGATCAGGAGAGCAGAGAAAGAAACAGAAGGAGAAGGATTGAGGGAGAAATACATGGCCTGGAAAGAGTCCAGAGGGGAGGGGAGAGGAGGAGCTCGGTCCGGCATTTTAATGAGTTTTTATACAGTATACCTAAACCCCCCCCCCCTAGGACCCACTCTATCCATTCTTGCCAGGGCATAACCCTCAGGAATGGCATTAACAAGCTCGGGTCCGGTAAATTCGGACGCCCAGGTTTCCGTGATAAAAGCCCAAGAAGGCTTTCTTTCAGAGATAAAGTCCCTGAACGCGATATTGTTCTTAACAGGAGACCGTGCATTAATAAGATACCCAGTATCCTTCCTGACTGAGGAGGGTTCTCGCTTCTTAGGCATGGGCTGCTTTTTTAAGGGGTCTGAGGTGGTGGAAAGACTTTCTATCCTAGTACATCGACACTCAAAAGTATCGAGGAGCTTCTCTGGGGGGGAACATATAATGGCAAGGCTGCCAGAGTGGTCTTAATGCTTGTAACTCGTACGGGGTATACAGAGGACTTACTGAGGCCTGAGTATGTGTGGCACCGGCGCTGACGGGCGCAGACGGGCTGGACTCAGGCGTAACTCCGGCGCGGGAACGGCACGTCCGCTGATCGCGTCCGCTGCCCGGAGGAATGTCCATCTCCTTATATGCTGGCCACTGGACGGCTAGCGTCCTGGCATCCCACCAAGATGGCCGCTGCAAAGTTCCACCACCCGGGTCCATGTGTCTCAGCACCTAACTCGGCTGAGCACCGACCAAGTGAAGGGTAAAGGATTAAAAATCCACCGAATTAGAGCAAAGTGCAAGGCGATTTTAGGCAAAATGAGAGGTGAGTTAAAACACGATTTTAAAAACAATTGGCACAACAAAGGAGACACAACCAAATTGTCAGCTTAACACACAGCACATCTCCCGGCTTTCCGCCTCAGGAGAGAAAACAGCAAGAATTCGCGACTGCCCTAGCTTGCTCCTTATATGCTGGCGACTAGATTGCTAGCGTCCAGGCCTCCCACCAAGATGGCCGCTGCAATGTTTCACCGCCCGGGTCCGTGTGTCTCAGCACCTAACTCGGCTGAGCACCGACCAAGTGGGGGGTAAAGGATTACACATCCGACGAATTAGTGCCAAGTGCAAGGCGATTTTAGGCAAAATGAGAGGGGAGTTAAAAAACGATAGTAAAAACAATTGGCACAACAAAAGGAGGCACAACCAAATTGTCAGCTTAACACACAGCACATCTCCCGGCTTTCCGCCTCAGGAGAGAAAACAGCAAGAACATGCATGGTGCCTTGTAGCACGAAGAGGCAGCACCACCATTTTAATCAGCCTATTTTCCCCACCAAGGAAAACTTCAATGTGTTCCAGAACTTGATAGAGGAGCAGAGGTTGTTAATGGACCTTCCCAGGTAAAGCTCATGGCAGCGTTGCACCTTATGTGAAATATGCATCCCAAGGTATCAGACGCTGTCTGTTCTCCAGGGTAGTCTCACCTCCAGGAACAATACCGCGGCCACTCCTTGCAGCTGGCCCAGTGAGAACATTGCAGACTTTCACTGATTTACGTGTAGCCCTGAGAGGTCCCCGAACTTCCTCATGAAATTCAGAAGGTACTGAAACGAAGAGGCCGGCTGCAGGACATCGACCATCATGTCATCAGCATAAAATGACACAACATAGACCGTCAAGCCCACCTGAATCCCCAACATTTCAGTACCTGGCACCGTCTACACACCACATGCTCCATTGCAAGGGGAAACAAAGGGAGAGACAGTGGCCATCCCTGCCGCTTACCCATCTGCAATAGGAATGCAAACACATAATTCCCAATCTTCACTCGTTCTGATGGTTGTGTGGACAGCAGCTGTATCCAAGCAATGTACTTGGGTCCAGCCCTACTCTCAATAATACTTTCCATATATACTCCCACACACAGAATCAAATGCCTGCTCTATGTCCAGGAAGGCTAAGGCGTATTGATCTTGTTCCAAGCAGTGAGCGTGAAGAATGTGAGTCAATCGCCGCAAATTACAGAGTGTTTTCCTGCATGACGTGAACCCCGACTGGTCAGGGTGGATCAGTTTCGGGATCTATTGAAGCAGGCACGCAGCCAGTACATGGCTGAGTATTTTCTGATTATCCATTTAACAGGGATAAGGGGCAATAGGTCACCACGTCCAGCGGGTCCTTCCCCAGTTTTGCCACCAGAACGACAAGGGCCTCCCGTGTGGAGTCAGGAAGTATACCCCCCCGCCCGTGGACCTCCAGATAGACCGGTAGTAGCCTATTAGCAAGAGTCTTTTTAAATGCCTTAGATAGTTCCGCAGGTAGACAGTACCCCACACCCCGAGGTCCTAGCTGTCTTAAGGAAGTCTACAGCCTGGAGTATCTCCTGTTTTATCAGTGGGATCTTTAAGTCCAGCAATTTGTCCCCCTCTAAGCGCGGCAGTGCATCAAAGTAGGCCCTGACTAATGGGTTTGGTGCACTGTGAGGAGAAGTATACACTCCCCGGAGATGCTCCATGAATGCTTTGTTTATGGCCTCCTGCATGTATACCTCTCGGCCGGACAAGTCCCTAATAGCCAGTATGGGTTGCATGTACCTCTCCTGTTTAATCATCCTGGCCAGTATACATCCCGCCCTGTCTCCCTCCATATATAAGTGGCGCCTGTAGGTGAGTCGCACATTCTTCTCAAGCCTATTCCACAAGGAGTAGGCCTGTCTCGTAACATTGACCTATTCCCGGAGCACCTCCTGAACATTTGAGAGGGCTAATTCCAAGGTTGCCTATTTATCTGCCTGTGTCATCAAGTCCCTCTCTAACGTTTGTCGGGTACCTGTGGTAGCGGGCATACCCACCCCACTTAGCACCACCTTAAGCACATCCCATTCTATTATTCTAGTCTGTGTACTCCCCCAGTTGTGTGCAAAGTAGTCCGTCAGGGCGTCAGCAATCATCCCCCTTATAAACTGGGTCTATTAAGGCCTCTGTTTTCATCCACCACAGCGGCACTCAGGGTAGGGGCCTGGCCAAGGAGAAGGTCAGAAGCAGGGCGACTGACTGGACAGATACCTAGCCAAATATATTGTATCAGTCACTCTCAAGGTCATGTCTGCCTACACCAGTAAATAATCAAACTGATGTACATGTCAGCTGCTGGTGCATAACAAGAGAGAGTGTGAGTGTGAGTGTGTGTCCGTTGGACCCACCAAATAACCATCAATTCCAATACCTGTTTAAGGGATTAGGTCATGTTCTGCATTGTGCCTGTCATGGGGGATTGGGGGTAAGGGGCGGATCTGTACATTTTGGTCTAGGACGCAGTTGAAGTCACCGGCCAGCATAATCTCAGTTGGCATGTACCCCAGTGTTGCTGTTATCACCTTCCCAAAGTATTCTGCACTATCGGCATTGGGTGCATAAACATTTACAAGGCAGATTTCATGAGGGTCTAAGGTCCCATGTAGTATGACATACCTCCCCTCATACACACAGCTGCATCTTCCTAAACAGGTTCCTAGGTGGCATCATATAAGGGCCCCTTTTGCAAATCCAGAACAAGAAGTGGCATATACATGCCCGCTGCATTTTTTCCATAGGATATCAAAGCAATCTCCCCAGAAGTGTGTATCTTACAAAAAACGCAATTGAAACATCATATCTTTTTAAGTAGGCATTTACTCTGTAACATGTTTCTTGTCTTATTAGCCCCACCCTGTACATTCCACATGAAGGACTTACATATACTCCCTGTGGTCAGTAGAACTATGGCTAGTAGGCATCAGGGCCCTACCACTGGGTATCAACGTCCATCATAGTATAGTAAGTTTCATACTGGCATGAGGAACCCCGATCAAGACACGTCAACATGATGCAACATTCCCCCAAACACCCTCTCCAACCCCCCCACCCATAGGCAGAAAATACAGGACTCTTTTTGGAACAAACATTGGGCAAAAGGGTACTGCTCACCGTCCACACCACTGCCACCACCCTCAACTAGATCTCGCGGAGTGTGGAATCTCTCAATAGACTCTCTGAATGTGTTCATTGGCCAAGGAACGTTTCCCCCCTGCAGGCTACAAGACTAGAAAAGGTACTCAGCAGACCGCCATAGGATGAGTCCTCCAACACCCCCCCCCCCAACCCCGCTGTGGAGCAAAAACGAGCATTACTCATTGGTTATTCGTATTAAACAGTCGCCATACGGGCAGCCAGGAGCCTTACCGGCTCTGCTGGGGGAACACGTTATCTATTACATGCGGGGAGAATACCATTTTTTATTATTTTAACATTTGTGCGGGCTACATTCACGCTGCTTTCCTCACCAGGCATATTTGCCAACTGGTATTTCAAAGTTTCACACCTCATTATTCTGCTATTTGAGCCGGTTTGCCCCATTTCCCCTTGTTAGGGTAGCAAACGTCTCCAGACAGTCCCCTGAAATAGGATCAGGCACCACAATAAGGCCCTAGGCGCCTAGCCAGAATCCGTACTGACACTCCGGGTATATAGCATAAGTCTAATTTGTGAGAAAGCATTGTGTTTCGATGACCCTGGCATGGCCGACCTCAACGTTTAATCTGGGCACACCAAGATCCGACTTCTTTGACAGTCTCCGGGTCCCCGAAGACGACATTCTAATCCTGTTAGCGCGCTGCACAGGAAAGGTACTGTTCTCTTTCTTTCTAGGCAACCATGAAGCACGTTTCTGGCCCAGGGATTCAAGCCAGTCCATGACCTCCTGGGGGGACTCATAGAAGTGAATATGCCCACCAAGTTGTATTAGGAGCTTAGCATGTAACATTAAACTGTACTTAATATTGCGATATCTCAGGTTTTTTTTTTTACAGGCAGAAACTTTTGCGTAATTGTTGAACCCTGCGGGTATAACCCACATATATGAATATTTGCTTGTTCTCATACCAAGGAGGGCTCTGCGTACGTACATGCTACAGTATGGCATTGCAGTAGTTAAAGAGCTGGGCTATAATCGATCTGAGTGGCGCACCAAGTTGCAGTTCCGCCACCAGTGCCTGTGTGCTCTTTCAATTGTAAAAATCTTTAAAGTTGCTGGGGTTTGAGCATGTTCAGGATCCAATTTTCAAGGAACAGTTCTGCCTAAGGGCTCCCCGCTCACTCTGGGAAGCCCACAAGGCCTATGTTGTTTCGCCTGGATCATCCATCAGCATACTCCAAGAGCTCTTCCATGTGTGGCACTGCACTTAAGTCCAGCCACCGTGGCCCTCAGAGACTTACCCTCCTGTGTACATCCAGATCATGGCCGAAGTATTGGCAGATACCGTCCATAAATCCATGCACAAATGATTTATTTCAATGGGCATTAGGTCCATTTTTCCCTCCAGTGCAACACAGGACCCTGGATGGCCACAAGGAGTTCTGCTGAAGTGGGCGCCTGGACCCAGGCCTCAGTGCGTGCGTCATATCCACGCTCCAGCACTGGTGTCTCAGGGCGTGAGACTGTGTATTGATCGATTTCATTAGATTGCCACGCTTTTGCCCCCTTCTCGTTGCCCATTACGAGAGCACTTTACTAGTCCAGAGTGTTAAACACCAGTAAATCCCCTGCACCAGTCATGGGGACCTGTTGGTCGCCTCTGGGGCTCCCTAGGTTACAACATCAGCAATGGCCTCCTGCCATGGAACCACCACAAAGGTCTTAGCTATAGTCTGGGCCGGGCAGCTCCCCGGGGATAAGGGAAAGATGGTGCATGCAAGCACGTCACACATATTACATCCAGTTGGGCACCCACCCTTGTCAGCAAGTTAATTCGCCACACTGAAGGGGAGATTCCATCATATCAGGGGTCCCGCACTTTAACATGGTGGTGCTAATTCTGCCTGTGTCTCAGCGGTTCCTGATTTCTCCATACCTACCCTTGCAGGACTCTGGACCAGTCCCACCCAGGGCCCCCACAATCTCTGCTGTCCACGGGGCTCCCAGTGTGTATGTGTCCATAATTATGTGTGCTGCACTCACATCTGTGGCATTGAGCCAGATGGGGTCATCAGCTGCATTCTTCCCCCAGGGTCAGGCTCTCTATGTCGCCGCTGCCCAGACTAGGCCCCCAGATACTGCCTACATGCCTCAAGGCCACTGGTGCACGGTCCATGGTCTTACACCAGGCTGCAGCACAGTAACCCCCCTCAATGCTTTACTGGGTGCTGTTTTCATCTCGGAGGGGCTCTGCACCTTCTATCCTGCCCCCTGTCCTCCATCCACATCTGTTGTTCTGGAAGCAGGGAGGGGCATCCTCTTATCAGTGGGATGTCAAGTTGAAGTAGGGGCCAGTGTGTCCACCGGGCCACCCTCAAAAGCCCAGCTACCACGTCTGTGAGAAGTTGGCCTGGCATATGCTGTCCACTATTCTAGTGGGCACCTTGCACCAGTCCAAACGACCCTTATTGATGGTAGGTTTAAAGACAACCTATATAGAAAGCTATCCTAGTGGTAGCTGTGGAGAGCAGCCTTCAGGCTAAGTCTTGAAGGAATGTAAATCAGCTTGTTTTACCAGTCTATAATCTCCTGAATGACCAAATGAAAGGAGAACCACACCAGGTATAAATATAAAATATATGTATTTAATCTAAACACATCCCTCTAGTCTCTTTATGAGTTTAGAGGCAAAAGTACATGCAGTAAACTTATTTAGCACACGGCAAATTAGCACAGTATACGTTTAGCCCTAGGGGCGTCACAAACCATATACTAAAAAAGTGGTATAAGTACCACTACAGTCATAGAGACAAGGCCTATGGCCTGTAGAACTGCTGGGGCAACCTGGAACCCCCCAAGGTAAGGACACAGGAGACCCACGGGGGACGCGTGCAGTTTCTAAACACAGCCGCAAATCACCATTGACTTCTATGGAGAAAGTTGCGATTAGATTTTTAAAGATTAGGGACACTTAGGAGTGGACTAGGAGCAAACCCCTTGAGAACTGGACAGTTTGAGAGTCAAGACCAACGGGATCACCAACGTACTTGTGTTACCTCACGCAGGGAAGCCGGGTGCATAGGTGTCTTTTCGTGTCGGGTTTCGTCGTCGTTTCCTATGGAGAGCTGCAAAGAAGTGCTGCAGGCGACCAGGTGAAAAGTTTCCGGATGGATCCAAGGGTGGATCGAAGATCTGAATAACCTGAAAGCAGAGGAGACAGAGTCTGGGTCACTTGCTAGTGACCAGGGAGGCAATAAGAAGATGCCCACCGATGTCGGGTGATTTCAGGTGTAGAAGGTGAAGCTTGACTCTTCCGCCACGAAACCAAGGAGGTGTTGACGACAACCAGGAGCTGGATTTGAGCTGTCCCACGTCGGATGTCGAGTGCTGCGGTGTCGGTGTCTGGATTGGCCCCAACAAGCCTTGGCAACAGCAACCGACTCAGAATGCAAAGTTGGCTTCGGAGCAGACTGGCAAGGTCTGAGGGACTCACCCTTAGGAGGGGGAGTCAGGCAACGTCTGGAGCAACCAGGGAAGACCAAGAAACAGAAGAGTTACCTTTGTGGGGACCCACCAGTCCACGGACCAGGGATTGCAAAGGGGCATCGAGCAGAAATGCTAGAAGCGGGCCCACGGAATACTCGTGGAGTGTAGGCCCACAATCTTCGGAGCAGATGGTGCTCAGGGCTTGGACTACGAGTAGTCCAATGCACAACTTCAGGAAAGCTCAGGAAGTAGGTGCACTAGCAAATGTGCACGGTGTCCAGTAGTTCCTATCCCAAGTCTCTCGTGATGGCTACAGGTCTCAGCTTTGCTGTGATCTCATGTCGGCCTCGGAGATGTTTGGAAGTCCGTGTCCTGTGTCGCAAATCCTTCGGAATCCGGCGGGAGCCTTGGAAATGCCAACCGGCAAAATGCGTCTTTGGTGCCTGTTTGAACAGGGGAGTCACTCGTTGACCCCAAGGGAGATCCTTCCGTCTTTTAGTCGAAATAGAATGTCGAAGTTCCAGGATATATGTTGCAGAGTTTCATCCAGGGTAATCTAAAGTCCTAGGGATTGGATACCTATACTTCTACTAAGTTTAGGGAATGGACTATCTCTAAGGTCCCACCTTTGGGAGCACCTGGGGAGGTGGTGGTTATACCCCTTCCCCTTAGTCCAGTTTCGCGCCAGAGCAGGGGCAGAGTGCCCCTGTAACTGGTTTGAACTGGGGTGTGCACAGGGACACCAAGTGTGCCCCCAGCACTGTCTGAAAAGCATTCACTGAATGCACCCGCCCAGCCCCAATACACTAAAGCCTGTCTAGGGAGGTGGTTACCCCTCCCTGTGAAAGGAAACCTATTGTCCAGGCCTCCCCTGCTGGAGTTTCGTCCAGCAGCAGGAGGTCAGACTCGTGTCTGTGGCAGCAGCATCCATTTTGTGATGCTGGGGCTCTTTTAAACTATTACCGGTCAGGTAAGTGTGTAAATGTCTTCTCCCTCTAGAAGGGTGGAATTCTACCCCCGCCGCCAGAACTTGGGGGGGGGGGGGGGGGGGTAGGATTCCAAAGTGTTTGACACCAAACACGACATGTTTTGATGCAGCAATTCCAAAGTTAGCATTTACCGCGAGGTTATAATGCACTTAAGAGTATATGGTATGGCTGTATCACAGAACAGCTGCAGAGAAGTGATTACGAAAGCTGCAGAGGGGCTCAGCTCATGCTTGGGTGCCCTCTCACACAAAACCAAGCACTCTGCCTTCAGGATTGTTAAGGCCTGCAATAGGAGTGACTTATAGGTTTATATGTGTCTGTATTTAAAGGTAGATATAGGTAGCCTATATCTTAGTAAAGGGTGCAAGCACCACCTTACCCAGGCTGCAGTAGCAGACCTTTAGTGCCATTTTGGAAGGCTTCCCAGGGGTGGCATAACACATGCTTCAGCCCCAAGTAGGCCTCTGGGGTACCTATGCCCTTGGTACCTAAGGTTCATATACTAGGGACTCACAAGGGAAACCCAGTAGCCAATCTGGAGTGTACCTAAAGTACATGCAATCAATTTAGAGAGGAAGCAGCTAGGCTGAGGTCCTGGTTAGCAGGGCCCCACCCAGACTAAAGTAGAAAAATCAGTGAAACACCAGCAAAAAGTGGGGGTAACCATAGCAAGCAGATCCTACTCTCCTACAACGTCCTCCAGGGCCGGCGACTCCTCAGGGTACAGGAGACCTCTTTCCCTCAGGAGCCACGTTTGCCACTGGTGCTGGGTCCTGTGCTAATGTTGCGACCCAGGAGGCACAAGGGTTCGGCTCCTGCAGAACGCCAGCCACCTGGGCACGGCCCTTGCTGGTCTGACCTTGTGGTCTTGCGGATCCATCGCCCAGGGATTTGCTTGATTCAGCAGCCTTTGGTCTCGTCTGACACTCAGGCAACTCCAACACCCTCTCAGTGAGCAAGGTCTTGCAGGGTGTGCAGTATTTTTGTTCTCCACCAGGAGCAGCCAGGAGTCGCATCTAGGCGGTAATCTTGGCTGGCCACACTCCTATTTATGGCTACTTGAAAGTAATATCCTGTAATTCTGTTAAATCCAGCATCTTACAGCGGGCATAGCAATGAATAATTCAAAAGTTGCTCTTGGTATTAACTAAAAAAAATCCTTTAAGGAAGGTCAGTGTAGTCAAGAGTATGTTTAATCTATTTGCAAATGTCTGTTAATATAGCATCATTGCAAGAAATTGGTTGACTGTAGTAACGACAATTCTTCTTAGGGTGAAGTCACAAGCAAACACAAAACTAACCCGAGCTTGGGTAGCTTGGCACAGAGCAGTCAGGCTTAACTCAGGCAATGTGTAAAGTATTTGTGCAACACTTCAAACAGTAGCACAGTGAAAACAAACAACGAAAGAGCCCGACAGAGCTAACTGTGAGTATTTGGTCGAGCCGCACAGGAACAAAATAGCAACTGAGATGGAGCATGGCCAGCTAAAGAAACCCTGTTAGGCCAACTGAATCAAGTACCTTCAATCCTGGTTTGAAGCATTGAAAGGATCCTTGTCGAAGATGCTTCATGCAGCCGAAGCGGTGTGTCAGTTTAGAGCCGCAGTGTGGCTGCAGTGCGAGGTCCGGTGTTGTCATTGACGGTGCTTGCGATGTAAAGTCCAGGGACAAAGATGAGCCTTCCACCCCTATGGACCACACTCGCAACCTCGGCATCATACTCGACTCTTCACTCACCATGAACTGGCAGATCAACGTTGTGTCCTCCACATGCTTCAACACTCTCCGCATGCCCCTCAAGACCCTCAAATGGATCCCCTTCAACTCCAGGAAGACCGTCACCTACACACTGATTACTAGCAGACTGAACTACGGAAACGCACTCTACGGCAGAATCAACAAAACACTCCTCCGCAAACTCCAGACCGTTCAGTACGCCGCAGCCAGACTTGTCCTCAACAACCCACGACATGACCACATCACCCAACACCTCCGCGACCTCCACTGGCTCCCCGTTAAAAAAAAAATAACCTTCAAACTTCTCACACACGCCTACAAAAGCCTTCATAACACCGGACCCCAATACCTCAACAAAAGAATCTCCTTCCACGCCCCCAAGAGAATCCTCCACTCCGCCGACCTAGCCCTAGCCACAGTCCCCCGCATCCACAGGGCCAGAGCGGGTTAGAAATCCTTCTCCTACATCACGGCCAACACCTGGAACAAACTCTCCCTCCGCATCAGATGAAGCCAGACACTGCACCTATTCAGAAAGGATCTCAAGCCCTGGCTCTTCGGTTGACCAAGGAGTTGCTCTAACAACCACCCCCTTCCCCCACTCCCCTTCCTCCTCAGTGCCTTGAGACCCTCAATAGTGAGTATCGTGTTTTAAAAACCCCCGATTGATTGACCAGATCACCTTTCTGGGCTGCTTCTTAGAAGTAAACTCTGTTAAGGGGGCGACAATGGTGTGATACCCCTTACCAATCCTCCTATAGTATTCTGTGTTTTAGGGGGTTGCCAGGCCAGGATGGTTTCAGTCTTGGCATGGAGGGTCTGCACCTTGCCTTCACCCAAAATGTGGTCCAGATATACCAAAGAACCCTGGCATATCTGGCACTTACTGGCCTTGGTAGTCAGGCCTGCCTGCTGCCCTGAAACACCTCCTGGAGGTGGTACAGGTGTTCCTACCAGCTGGAACTGTAAACAGCAATGTCATCCAGGTAGGCAGCACAGAATGCCTCCTTCCCAGTCAGGACCCTGTTGACCAACCTCAGACAGGTGGCAGGAGCATCCCTTAAGCCAAAGTGCAACACCCTGAATTGGAAATCGCCCTCTGGGGTTAGAATGCAGACCTCTGTTTGCCCCCTCAGTGAGAGCAATCTGCTAGTGCCCTGATGGAAGATCAAAGGTACTCAAGAACTTGGATGTGCCCAGCATGTCGATGAGCTCATCTGCTCGGGGATGGGGTGTGCGCCTGGCTTTGTGACAGAATTGAGTCCCCTGTAGTCTACACAGAACCTAAGTTCTGGAGTGGTGCCTTGTGTGGGGCCGCCTTTGGTACCAGCACAATAATGCTGGACCAGGATCTCTAAGAGGGCTCAATCACCCCTAACACTAACAGCTTGGAGACCGTTTTTTAGAACTCGCCAGAGCCAGCGCATGCGCCGCTCGTAGAGACATTTAGTATACAGGTTTACAAAGTGCTGCCACAGCCGGCCTAGCGTTTGCGTCCACGCCACACGCGCAGCCACCATCTGCCTCCCTTCCAGCTCGATCACTGCTGCGCGCCCACCACTTGTGTGATTAACACAGAGCACATCTGATCACTTTCGCTTTCATACACAGCTTGCATTGAGTGCTCTTGTTCTTTTCTACTTCCTAATTAGCGCAGGCAAGGCACCACTTCCGGTTTCCTCTCCAGCACCTGGACCAAACTGAGATGAATTGAGCTTAATTTGTGTTGCTCCTCCGATCACGCTGTTTCAGGTACTTTTTTTGTTTCTTTGCATTTTGCCCATGTTCCTTCTTCCCCCTCCTAATCACCACGTTCTCATGCTGGTAACACCCCTCCCCCACCACCTCATCGTCATCCGTGCTTATTAAGTCTAGGTTGGAAGAGCTGCTGGTGATACTGGAGAGCAGGGCTTAGCCACTTACTCAAATGCAGTTTGATCTATTTTAAGACTAAACAATGCTTTTAATTTAATTGCCAAATCTCTGTTCTGGTACCCAGTGTACATGCTACTCTCCTCTGTTCCCGCCTCTTGTGCTCACAGAATGCCCTTCACAGCCCTGTCTAAACACACTCTGATTGATACCTCTCCTCCATGCCTCTTTTAAGCACTAACTGATATTGCTGCCTCCTCTGCTCATACATAGCCCTCTCTGCCCCCAACGTTCTCTCTGCCTCCCCCCCGAGCACACACTACCTCCTCTGCTACCTGTTCCTCTGAGAACCCACTACCCTCTGCTCCTTTCTCCTTACAAATATATACTCTGATACCGTCGCCTTCTGCTTACACAGTGACCATCTGCTCTCTCTGAACATTCGCTGACCTCTCTGGAAGCACACCACCCTCTCTGTTTAAACACTGACCGCCTATCCTTCTTGTCTCTCGTGAACACTAACTGTTCTTTCTGCTCATACAAAGCTCTCTCGTGCTCACCATCCTTTCAGCTAAACATGCTGTTCACACTCTGATTCTCTGCTCCCTGCCCCCTCTAACATGGACTACTTTTCTGATCACTGTCCCCTCTGAAAAGTCAGCGCCTTCATAGCTCCCGGTTTCTTCTGCTCACGCGTTGATCCTTCTGCTCACGCGTTGCCTCCTCTGCTCTCTGCCTCTTCTAGTCCCACCCTGCTCACTCATAAATACATCGCATTCTAATACAGAGAATCGGGATTTGAAATCTGTTGATGGTAAAGTCCACTTAGTTGGAAATTCAGCCAGAATGACAGCGTACATTTAGATGGTTGGCAGCCTTTTTGGATTTAAGCGTGGGACAACCTCTAAAAGTAGAACACTACATTTCAAACACTCGTTTTTAGATATCCGCACATCTCTTGCCCAGGAAATACCCGCAGTTTTACATCAATGATGGACCTTTCCGGGGTGGAAATGAGGCGCTCCTGTATTTAATAGAACTGTAGATGCAGAAATGGTAATTGTCAAACTACCAGTCCTCGTGGCTTTTGCACTTTCTGGAAAATCTGTATGAGTTAAGTAAGTATGTGTATTACCACCTTTTGAAGGAGGGTATCCTGAATGTGTTTGGTGGAATTCACACTTTGTGACCTGCAGATCAGTACATAGTTCAGTTGCATGCTTTCAGCTCACTGATCTATCATGAATGCTCCGACTGTATTTCCCTGGATCAGCTCCCGCATTTCAGTCTTTTCTATATTTTGCTTGCTTAGTCATTTTTGCCTTGCTTGAGGGAAAATTCCTTATTTAAATGTAATGCGTGGAATACATCTGTATGTACTCTAGGTCTTTGACACTGAATGCTTTTATGAATGGGACACTTCACTTAAAACTTGGCCCTGGTGATTAAGGGCGCAGCTTAAAAACACCTAAGCTAAAAAACCTGTGCTAAGCATGTTGTGCCGCACGACTGGAATTTTGCTGTTTCGGTCATTACATCCTGATATATAATACATCAAGTAACATTACACTTACAACAAGCCTGAACTGTTGACTTTGTCAATGGTTGTTAGTTGCAGCCTGTACCTATGTGCCATCTTATGAGTGTGTGTTAGAAATTCATAATGCATAACTTGTATTACAAGCATTGGCATAGCCAATAGGTCTCGCATTGGGACCTTATAAGTATTTAGCCATGCAACAGTTGCACCAAGGATATTCTGCTGCATAACTAAATACTTAATACGTAATACTAAATACTTATACGGTCCAAAAAGGGAGACCTATTGGCTACGCCACTGCTTGTTACTTTCAGTAGTTGATAGTGGAAAACATATAATCAAAATCTATTAAGATTATTTCTTCATTTTATGTCACCCCACCACCTCAGCCAGCTGCAGGGAATAAAATACAAATTTCCAGCCCGGGACGAAGCGAGCTGTTTCCAAGTAGATGGCTTGGGCGCTGTGGGAAGTCACCCAGGAATGGATTTATCAGATCAACACTGATAACAGATTTATTAGGGATGCTGAGTTGAGTTCGTTTTTCCCTCTGTGGAAGTATTGCTGGGGCAGCCTATGTTGCAGCACCAAACAATTAAACACACTTTTATACCGAGACGGTGGCAATCTGGAGATCACAGACAGCGTGAATAAAGCGCCCAATAATTGTAAACACAAACATTACTCAGTTCAGTAATAATAAATAATGTGTAAAATTGCTAAATCATCTATTAGTTTGGGGTTTGTATTGTATCAATGGTCTTTATTATAATACATTTTATTATTTTCAAACTTTTTACGTCTTTCATAATACACCACTCAGCGCACATGAACCTTTAAAAGCAAAAAAGGCCTTGTATCATTTAACAGAATTAAACAATGGTCTGGCTTTAAAGAAATGTTGTTTGGCAATATGAAGCATCACAAGTAAATGAAATGGATATGTATTTGTGTGGAAGCAAGGAAAGCAGAATAATATTGGTGTAGGCTAAAAAGTCATGTGACAGATGCACTGTCAACCCATACCTAAAAATAGATGTAGGTTTATGACTGCATAGGGATATTATCCCGTTACATTTTGGAAGAACAGAGGTTGAAAAAATATTGAAAGTTATCCCGAAAGGAAGAGCTCCAGGCTTGGATCAAGTCCCAGACGATTTATTTATGCATGATAAGGAGATCTGGGCACTATACATTCAAACCCTAGAAAATGGTATTGCCAAAGGCTCACCCATACCGGCCACCTGGAAGGGTGCTGAGATCATCCCGATCTTCAAAAAGGGGGAGCATTCGGATCCAGGAAATTATAGGCCGATAAGTTTAATAGATTGTGTACAGAAGATGATAGCAAGGCTTGTTCTGCAGAGAATCCAGTGGTGGATTGAGGAGGAAGAAATACTGTCACCTCTCCAAGCAGGGCTCCGCAATCACTCTAGTACAATAGACCAAGTTTTCAGATTTGTTTTAATATACTGGCGTGTGGTACTGTTGGGAGGGGGCAAGCTCTTTGCAGCATTTGTAGACCTCAAGTCTGCTTTCGACTTGGTGCCACGGGCAAAAATGTGGAATGTTTTTGCAGATCAGGGCATGCCACTAGATATCCTGTCCTTCTTAAAGAAATTACATGATGACAATTTTGCCTAAGTACGCTGGAACCAGCAAGGGAATGTAACAGATAAGTTTCCGATTTCTAGGGGAGTTCGCCAAGGGTGCATACTAGCCCGACCCTCTTTTTACTTTACATCAACAGGGTGATCACGTACTATGAGAACCATCCCACTGATGCCCCCAAGCTGGATGGTAAATTGATCCCCCTGCTGATGTTGGCAGATGACACCTTATTAATTTCTAAAACACAGCAAGGTCTTCAAAGGGCAATAGATTTATTTGAGGTATTCTGCGAGGATCACAGACTTTCTATTAACGTGAGTAAGACCAAGATTATGGTCCTTCATAAGAATAAGCATGTGGGAGGGAGAGTGGTCATTAATGGGGTTCAGTTGGAACAGACCCAGGTTTTTTTGTATCTAGGGATAACCCTTGGCTCGAAATTAGAATGGACACATCACATTAACCAGCTGGCTACTAAGCATGCCCAGTTGGCAGGTGCCCTTACAAAAGAGTTATTTCTCCCCCACACTCGTCCAATCGCTCCAACACTTAAGATCTACGATGCAAAGGTTGGTGCTGCGGTCCTCTACAAAAAGACTACTATAAAGAAAATCAGTGCCTGAATCACTGTGCAAGCAGTGGACGAACAGCGAAATGACAATTATTAAATTAAATCAAATCAATCCGTAGTTAGTCCATGCTCCACATGAAAGAAGAGGGAGTGAAGCCAGCATGCACTGGACAATTAGGAGGCAGCAAAGAAGTGTGACAATGAAGTCAATGAATGATAATCAATGGATGGACTCCAAACCCCTTATAGATAACAATATCTCTTGCAGCGACAGCGCATGATTAATCAGCAGTCAAGAACTAAAAATAGTGCTTACCCCTGCGATCATAAGAGATGTAAATCTATACATACCAATAACATTTACTGAATAAGTTCAAGATAAGTAAAGAAATTTGTGGTTGGCAGGGTTGTCAAAAATGGCTCCAGCACAAAACAATAGACGTGAAATTCACTAGTTCAGCTACCACTTACCATGCTTCATTAAATTGACCTTAACTCCTACCCCCACTATATACTGTAAACAACATCAAACATGTTTCACATACACACACAATTATATTTTACACAATCCTCAAGATCAGGAATTACATCTATAATATTGACACAGGAATGGAATACAAATTATCTGTTATGTAACATCTCCATACAATACTCAAAGTACTAGCATAGCGGGTCACTTACAGAGTATGTTACAATGCATGAGAACACCTCAGAACTTTAAAATCAAATCGACCATGGCCTAGGTGCAGTACACTTCCAAGTGTAAAATCGCCCTACGCTATACAAAGCACTATCCTAAAGTGGCATATAAGAACTATGCTATAAGGAACGATAACATCCCATGACCAGAACAACGAACTTATCATGCTGTTACTATCAGATACTTTCCCACATACCTATGCTTCCCACACAAAAAAACAACAGTGCAATGATAGTATGGTTAAATCAGAAATTCCACTGAAAGACTAACCTGAGAATACGTGGATCTCAGACCTATAATGGAGAAAGTGTTCGTTGTCCAAAAGCAACCAACATTTTGTAAATGCAGAATAATGTATTGAGAGCTAAATGATTACCAAAAAAGATTTGGTTTTCTCTCCAGAATGTTTGAAAAGTACATTGATTGATACAGCACATAGTTGACACCCTGGCATATTAACCAATAAAAAAATGTTGAAGTATTATCGCGATGTGCTTGTTGAGGAATATGTGAACAAATGCGAAGATTGTTATCTGATAAGCGCTGGAAAATAAGCTAGGAAGAGTTTGATCTAAATCCATTACATGGGCATTTGTGGCTGAAATTAGCTGTTGGTTTTACAGGTCCATAACTAGATACCGCAAAACATGTCATTCCTACTATTTTTAACTTATTGCCGCTCGCTGAGAGGAGTTTGCCTTTGCTTTCACTGCCCTAATCCTGCCTGTGCTACTGGAGTAGCAGTTCCCGGAATTCATTTGGAGCCATCAGCCGGTGTACGGAGTCAACAGCGCGAGGCCGCAGAGGAGGTGAGAGGCGCGGCCCCGGGACTGCGAGGAGCAGCTTCTACCATCCTCAGCTGTGTCCTCTTCCCTGGCGAGCCGCGCCCCCTCCCAGTGCCCGCCCCCACCGCAGTGTACTTTAATCCTCGCGGCCCCCGCTTCGCGGGTGCCGCTCGCTGAGAGGAGTTTGCCTTTGCTTTCACTGCCCTAATCCTGCCTGTGCTACTGGAGTAGCAGTTCCCGGAATTCATTTGGAGCCATCAGCCGGTGTACGGAGTCAACAGCGCGAGGCCGCAGAGGAGGTGAGAGGCGCGGCCCCGGGACTGCGAGGAGCAGCTTCTACCATCCTTAGCTGTGTCCTCTTCCCTGGCGAGCCGCGCCCCCTCCCAGTGCCCGCCCCCACCGCAGTGTACTTTAATCCTCGCGGCCCCCGCTTCGCGGGAGCCGCTCGCTGAGAGGAGTTTGCCTTTGCTTTCACTGCCCTAATCCTGCCTGTGCTACTGGAGTAGCAGTTCCCGGAATTCATTTGGAGCCATCAGCCGGTGTACGGAGTCAACAGCGCGAGGCCGCAGAGGAGGTGAGAGGCGCGGCCCCGGGACTGCGAGGAGCAGCTTCTACCATCCTCAGCTGTGTCCTCTTCCCTGGCGAGCCGCGCCCCCTCCCAGTGCCACGCCCCCTCTACACCTGGGAGTACTTTAGCAGTAATAGAGACGCGCAACGCGGGACGCGCGCGGGGCTGAGCGCGGAGCTAAGCCCGGGCCAAGGGCGGGCCCGTTGTTGCCCGTTAGCGCCCGATAGAGACCGGACCGGGCCATCCCCCTTTCATCGACGACCCGGAAACAAACACCATGCCAGCCAAAACCAGAGGCGCCTCCAAACCGAAATCCAAACATGCGCAGGAGGTAGCACAGGTAACAGGCCCCATCGACCTATTCATATCGAGGGTCAATGAAACAATAAACCAAAGCATAGCCTTAATGGAAAAGAGGGTCTCACTGGATCTAATGAGCGCAAATGCCAAGCGCTCATCACTCGGCGCTATAGCGAACGCCGCATCTCCAATCAATCTGTCCTCCCAAAACTGTTCACTCCCAGTGCCTCTTACAACCACAGAACTCAACACCGTTCCCTCAGTAGTTGATCTGTCAGTCACACAGTCTGAGTTAGATTCCTCATCATCATCAGAAGATTTGGAAGAAACCCCAGACCTAGCTGGTTGTCAAACGCAAGGAGATATCCAAACCTACGACAACCGACTCCAGCACGGTGAGAGGGAAAGGGCAACATCAGAAACCCGATTACCACTCAGCGAAAAATCACAAAGCTCACCCACGAGAAACTCAAACTCCCCATGCTCAAATAGCATATTGCACATTCCTGACTGTACCCTCCCACACAAGCCAATATCCAGCAACAATAACTCAACCGAGCAATGCAAGACTTGTAGAATCACATCACAAGTGCTAACCACCACTAAAGACTTACTTTACCAGTACCTAAAGCCCATCCAGCTGAGCATCAGAAACCTTGAGGCTCAACTAACAATAATATCAGCCACTCTCCTAGACACAAACACCAGGATAGATGTAAAGGGCCAGCGAAACACCACACACCCATCAAAAAAGCATAACCAAAAACACACTCAAAAAGCAGTCAATCCTACGAACCCAACACATACAATACAAGTGAACCCCAATCCATCGACAATCACACCCAAACCAGCAGCAAACGCGCCCCATCCCCAGCAGGAGAAACCATCACAACAGAAACCACTACAACAAAAAGTGCAGCAGGTAGACACCAAAGGAAAGGTTACGATACGAACCCCATGTCCAGCACAAAACCCAGACTCTAGTAGAATCCCCCAGGAGAAACTAGATTCTCAGTCCACGAATTCCTTACCTCCCCAAAAAACACCCAAGAATGCATCGGAAATCACCCCGAAAAAATACCCTGCAGTTAGACGCCCTGCCCACTTACCCCCTGAAGCTACTCCTTATACAATAGTCTTAACAGGAGTACCCGAGTTAGTAGATGACACTCCAGAAACTGCATGGTCACTTAAAAACAAGGCCATGCAGTGGCTCAGCATAAATAGACCTCTTGAATCCCACCTATCAGGAGGAATCACGTCAGCACGTAGGGTAGCCTGGATAGGCAAAACCAAGAAATCAATACGCGGTGACTGCATCATCGTAACATGCAAAGATCCCGCTACGGTTGACTATATATGTGCCTGGCCACAACTCGAGAAAAAAGGGGGAATAGACGCCCGCCACCTTTCTCTTTTTTACCCCCCAACGAAGCAACAACATAATCCCCCTCCCTGGGAATGGCACCATCCTCCAAAAGGCTCACGGAACCAGGACCAATGGCGTCAAACACCATGGAACTGGGGTTACTTCCCACGCGAGTACCCTGACAGGGGGGGGCCAAGAGAAAGGTTTGCCGATAGCCAAGTTCCATACTGGCAGGACAGACCTTACTCTGCATACGAAGGTTGGCAGGGTTTCCCGACCCATAACCGTTATGAGTGTCTCGACATGGTCGATTGACCACCCATGGTTGATCCAAACCAACCTATAGCTGCCTCCCTATACTCAGTAGATGCCTCTTATTTTCCAGTTCCTAATAAGCACCAGATAATTCCACCCAAACAGCCTGAACCATCAGAGACCCCAACGACCCAGCAAAATAACCCTTTCACCCTCCCTTTCCCAGAGAACCCGGGCACGAGCGCAAGATCATTCACTGAACAAACTTTAACCACCGAAATCTCTACCAGCAGCAAAATTGAATCCGCTATTTCGACTGTCAATGAGGCCATTACCGTTGGCATAGCTTTCTGGAACGTTGCAGGTCTAGCCGGTAAAATAACATGCCCTCAATGGCTGGAAATAGCACGAAGCCATCAAATCTTGTGCTTACAAGAGACCTGGCGTCTATCCCCTCTCCACCTAGTGGGATACAAGACATTCTTCACTAAAGCAACGCCAAGCATAATGGGAAGACCAAAAGGTGGTCTCACGATCTACTTCTCCAATACCCTAGCAGTTACGGCAAAATTAACAAAAGAAACACCTACCTTTCAAGTCATCCAAATCACGCACCATACCACTGCATCGAGGAATATCCATATACTTATAAACTATTATAATAACATAGGCACACAGGACTGCTGTACAAATCTGGATGAAATGGTGGCTCATATATCTACACTTCAAAACGCGAATCTGAGCGCGACAATAAAATATATTTGGGGAGGCGATTTCAACCACCCAATATGTCCAAATCACATAACTGGGACCTGTGGCCTACAATCTGTATTCGGTAACCCGATTCCTCACTTCGCACATACTCAAAGTGGAAACAAGCTGAACGAAATTGTATTTACTCTGGACCTAGACTTTGTAAATGAGCTAGTGGACCCGGCCCAGGAATTTCAACCCACCTTCCATGGGAGAGGTTGCACATCCACTATTGATTTCATCCTAGCCTCTAACACTTGTAAGAACTCGCTAAAAAACTACATAGTAGGGTCCAGCCCGATCAGCGACCACTATCCTCTAAGCGTGGAGATCACAATGGAGAAAGTAGGTCCTTCTCCAATGAAAATTAGTTCTCTCGATCAACAAACAATAACATTAAATAAGAAGAACGGGTTCGCAATTAAATGGGCTAAAGTTGACCCCGAGGCGACCTCGCAAAAAATATTTGAAAAAACGCACCCCTGGCTAAGGGACTGTCTGTCCGCAGAGGCCTCCCCTGAACTAATCATTACCTCCTTCCATAACATTCAAGGGGCTATAAGAGATGAGTTAGTCAAATACAGGACAAACAAACCCTCATCCCAAACCAAAAGATGGTTTGACTCAGACTGTAGAAAGGCCCTCTCGGCCTTAAAAGAAGCCCTTCGGCAGGAACCAAGAGACACTCAACTAATTTCATCCCGGAGGAAAGCATACAATGAAGCCAGGAAAAATCGTAGGCGCCAGATTAAGAGAGACCTCTGGTGCCAATTACACGAGAGCGCACTAAAAAAGGATAGCACCAGTTTCTGGCAGACTATTAGATCACCCTTTTTGGATAATGATACCGATCCAAATCACCTCGACGTAGCAGTGACCGAGAACGAATGGGTCCTCCACTTTACAAAAATTTTCGGCTCGCCATCTGACACACCTCGAACAGAACGCGAGGCCGACGCAGAGAATCATTTTCTTCCCATTAACTTACGCTTCACCGTCACCGAGGTTAGAAAAGCAATTAAAGCGTCAAAAACTGGCAAGGCCCCCGGCCCAGATGGGGTACCCATGGACTTGTTCTTACACAACAGTGACTATTGGTCGCTAATAATAACCCGGTTAATGACCGCAGTCGCCCAAACCGGTCTCCTTCCGTCATGGTCATCATCCACTCTGCTCCCAATATTCAAGAAAGGGGACCGCAACGACCCCGCGTGCTACCGGCCGATCTCTCTTCTGGATTCTACGGGTAAAATTGCAGGTCGACTACTCCTGGACCGCCTACAAACTTGGGCCCAGGTAAACAACATCTTCACTGACCTGCAATACGGCTTCCAGAAGGGGCTAGGTACGGTGGAGCAAGCCCTAAACCTGACCCTCCTGGCCGGAAAATATGCACATGCAAAGGAAGGGAAAATCTACCTGGTCTATGTAGACCTGAGCGCGGCTTTCGACTGCGTTCAGCATGCAAAGCTGTGGGAAATTATGTCGAATCTTGGAGTAGATCCAGAGATACTGGCCTTTCTCAGGGGCCTATATACCAACGCAGAAGGCCGAGTGCGTTATGGCATAGGCGGCGACCTGTCACGTCCTTTTAAAATCACACGAGGTGTAAGGCAGGGGTGTGTACTGGCTCCCTTCCTATTCAATCTATACACCAATGGGATTGAAAAAGCAATGTTGGCAGGGAGTCAGGACCTCCCGCAAATAGCACGCCGCCCTATACCCATTCTACTCTACGCTGACGACTCGGTCATCCTGGCCAGAACAGCCAATCAACTCCAACGACAGTTGAATAAATACGTGACGTTTATGGACTCCTTGGGTCTAAAAGTTAATGCAAAGAAAACATTTACAATGTCCATAGGACCCAAACCCGGGAATTTAAAATCCATATACATAAACAACACTAAGCTGGAAAAAACGTCAGTATATCCATATCTGGGTATACTCGTGGACGACTCAATGACCTGGCGAAAAGCCATAGAAGCCAGAAACCTTAATTTTCGTCGAGCAACATCCGCACTCTGTGCCTTCTCCAGGAAACTAGGCAAACCTGCTCCGTCAGAACTTTTAACTTTATACTATGCAAAATGTCACAGTGTGGCGAGTTACGGAGCAGGCATCTGGGGTTACGGGAGCATTAAACAACTACAGACAACGGAGAATGCCTTCATTAAATACGTTCTGGCCCTTCCCCAAAGCTCCCCGATCTTAGCATCACATCGAGAGCTAGGGATGGAATTTGTGACAGACACCATACGCTGCCAGCCTCTCATCCTATGGTACCGCATATGGTGTAATCCAGAAAGCCACATATCACGCTCCCTCATCACAGACTGCCTTACCCTAGCTCACTGGAGAAAAATTCCCTGGCTTAACTATGTCTTTAAATTCTTTCAAGATCTTAACCGTGAGCAATACTTTTTCGACCCACCTTCAATTGAAGACATATCAAAGAAACAGTTGAAAGAACTGTGTATAGCTCATTTGAGAGAACTTCGCAATCAGGCGGAGATAGTGAAAATACAAAATGAAAAAATCTCCCAATTGCAAACAGAGAAATTGATACAGCCTTACCTTACGTTCTTTCTCTCGAATTACGAAAAGTTTTTATTGACTAGACTCCGGTTTGATCTTTTTTTTCGCTTGGTCTCATTTCCAGAACAGAACAATTGGTCACGGAATATGATTTGTTGTCCATGTGATGGGGCCTCCAAGCAATCAACGGTCCATGTCACATTGTTCTGCAAATACTACAGTGTAGCCAGGAAAAAATGGATTCTTCCTCTTCTACGCTTAAGCGGCCATAGAAACACATATCCAGCGCTTGCTTATCTCCAGTCGCCGGCAAACCCACACGAAGCCAAAATGACAGTGACCTTTTTAAAAAAAGTAATGACAATTCGACAGGGCATTGTTTTATAAACTGTAATACGTAAATTTCAGTACAAAAATGTTGGTTACTTTCCTTAAACTGTACTTTTTATGATTATGCAAATTTTAATAATCGAATAAAAGTTTATGAAATAAAATAAGAAATAACTTATTGGTATTCTAAGTGGATCAACTATCACTTTGGTAGTGTACCTAACACAGAAAGTGAAATTTTACACACAAAGGAAGGAGGTCCGGAAATTCTTGTTTTTAAAATGGCACTAGTTTTGTTTCCCAAAAAATGTCGAATAACTGGATTTACACCTTTTTTTAAACTTCTTAAAGGTAGAGAAGCTAGGAAACGATGGTCTCACAAGAAGGGTGCAGTGAAAAGCCCTTTGAGATGATGTGAATATGGTAGTGAGGTACTGTGCGAGTGAAAAACACAATTTGAAAAAACTACTATTTGGTTCGCGTGGCTTGTAATTATAACATGTTTACAGAAGGAGATTGGGTTTGAAATAAGAAACCTTTCAAAGTTCAAACAGAAAATTGTGTGGGAGTAGTTATATTAGCCATGCTGATGTGCAGATATAAAACAGCTGAAAGAATGTTCAACTATCTCAGAGGTTTAAAGATTTTGTAATGTGATGCATATTTTTATCTCCGTTTTATCATATATATGCCTTGTTTTGTTTGATTATTTTTGTCGATGTTCGTTTGGGGAAAGGGAGAGGTTGTATTATATGTTAGATATTATTTTTAGTACACGTTCTCTATGTATTACTACAACGCATGGCGATTCTGAGGTTCCAGTGCTGCGTGGGTTTGCGTTCCTTGATACTGTAGTCGTCTCGTTTGCAGGTGTATATCTCTGTGCATTCTTTGTGGGCTTGTACTTCAACTCTTCTTTTAGATTAACGTCTTGAACATCACTTCGTCTACCGTGCGTGTTTGCCACAACAAAGGTGCAGTAATATTGTACAGTTGCAGAGGAAGACCAAAACGATGTAAGAGCTGTGGGAAGCACCACACATTAGAAGTGTAAACACAAGAGAATAAGCTTGACAGAATAGTTGTTATGGTATTAGGCGTGACACGGTGGGTGGAAATTGCAACACTGTATACAATCCGTGCTCCCCATTAGGTGTGCGTATCATCCTGCCACTCTGTTCCTCCATCCAGTGAACTCCTGAAGACTTGACTAGAATATCCTAGAACCGATACTACGAACTAGTTGCAAATATGGAAGAAGGGTACGTTGAAAGTCGAGTTGGTCAGTTGAAGCAAAAGAACTACACATGAGGGAGCGTCCAGCACGAGCAGTGAAAACAAATGTAAACATTCTAAACATCAGAAGACCAAGAATGCAATGATACGTACACAACAGAAGGAATAGTGTGCGACTGCATTGTACATAGTGGAGAAATTTAAAAGGTACAAACCTTCAGTTGTTTGCACGCTTTCTGCAGCAGTCCTGCCAGGCTTCTGCTTGCCAAACCATACTTCTGCGGTTTGTTTAAAGTCCTAACCTTGAAGAGCTTCGGTCTTTTGAACATATTAAAAAACATCTCACTGTGCTGCAGACAGTGGCCTAATTAGGTTGGCATATTTTTGATATGGTTTCAGCGTGTGTGAGGTTAACTTCGGTTACAGGAAGAGTAACCACACACAGCCTGCATACTCACTATACCAGATACACAAATAAGCCTAGAACGCGTACTATATTTTGCAGTGCATTTACGTGGTGGCCATATTAGGAGTGTTTACATTTTTCCATAATGAGTGCTGGTTCGGTGATGTTGTCCTCTTTCCCTTTTCTAAGAGGTCGAGCTTGATAGTCTTTCTTCTAATTTCATGAATGTTTCTTTGCTATGTACACTGACAGGTGGGCGGTGTGTCTTCCGTCTAATGGGGTCTTAAGTGTCATCTCCTTAAAGAGGTTTCTGTTGGGAAAAGATCCATTGTACGATCGATGTCGCGCGCCGACAATTAAAAAAATCGAGGACGTTGTAATGATCGAGGTTGAACAACAGCGAAGGACAAACGGGAATCTCAGTTTCAGTCACTTAACAACACACTGTTTTTATGGTCAAAAATGTATAGAGCCACAGCGTAGAACTGGTCACTTGTTATTTCAAAACTGCATTTCTTGTTATAATTAGCAGTGAGCGTCCAGTAGCAATTAATTGCCAGTGTTTTTATTTTCAAAACAGGTAACTAGATTTACGCATGCGTGTTTGTTTCCCGAAAGAACTGCACTTCCTGGCCACCAGAGTGGATTGTGCGCATGTGCCTTGGTGCCGGTTGTTGTCAAACGGTGGTTATGGAGATGGAGGAGCGAAGAGGGAGCTTTGCCTAGGGCAGCAGGCATTGCCGAACGTAAGCCCCATCTCCATGGGTGCTGCGCGCCTTGCCGTTCCACCAGAAGCCCCAGGGCCCCTGATGGGGCACGCTAAGGAAGTACCTACTCGAGGCCTACTCGGAGGTCTGGGACTTTGAGAATAACACCAGAAATTGGTGAGTTATTCCATTATTACAATTTAGGAGGCCATCGCAACTTAGTCTAGAGACTTTAGAATCTGAAATCCATTTATTGCAACCAGCTCAAGCGGTGAGCAAGCAGAACGTGTGTTCTTTAAGAAGTTGTGTATTGGTGCAAACTAATCTGCTCGATGGTTGGGATGAAACTGGTGGGCAAGGCCAGCCACTGGAGACCGAGAAAAGTAGCGTGGTCAATGGTACTTTTTTTTGTATTGAGGCAACGGAGATTTGCTGTGTACAGTTCTCCGTATGTGACCGGGAACTGTTCCTAACATTTAATCCGCACCTGCGTATTGAAAGTTTCTTACACATGCATCCCTCGTAACAATTACAAACCTGTAAATATTCCTATTGCAATGTTGTGGTGTGAACGACCTTATAATGCATCTGAGCTTTACACTTTTCTATCACGAGTTGGGAGTTTTGCATCGTCTCGCTAGGAACCAGAGCATCCAAGGGAAGCAGTGGATCTTTGCCCTGCTACAAAATTCATTTTTATAATAACATGATGACGAAAACGAGACAAAATCTTGACTGCCCTGGTTTGAACTAATTTTCGTGAGTAGTCGTTCTCTGCAAACTAAATCGACATCAAGCTCCACAAACTTTTTGCGAAGCAAGATAACTTTTGCTCAGGATCACACAGTTTGATACATTGGTGACGCTAGCAATAGTACTACAGCTCCTCGTTCCGATGCATTTACCTTTTGCTGATAAACAAAGTGTTCTCTAAAAATTTCTCAGCATACTATTCAAAGATGTTTGAGTTCAAACACTCGAACCATTCAATAATAGGCAGCACATGCTGATCAAAATACATCGTCCTAAAGCATCCTTTATTGAATTAACATGTTATTGCTTATATCGCTATAATTAGATGCAGGTAATGTGTTTTTCAACGAGAACGTCTTCATAACTACAGCCAATATTATACAAAACCTAATGACCAATATTAAAACAATATGTATTTTACAAATGTACTTCATTAATGAAATCATTATCCCATATGCTAAATGTGGTGCACTTTTATTGATCCTCAGGAGTCAATCAAAATATATAATTTTTCTAACCATAAACAAATCATGCTGTATGTGATAAGACTATGCCAATTGCTTTTCATTGCCTGTACATTTCAAATGATTCTGTAATTTAACAATTAATTTACAGTGACCAATTAATTAAAACTTTTCCGAGCTCACTAGTAGGAAAACTATTTTATTCCTATTTTATCAGTCTCTTCACTTTTCATATTGTTTTTTTCATGTAGGTTATCGCATATCAGTTATACAAATCCCTTGCAATGCAGATTTGCCATATAAGTAATTTTTGTAGGTACTTCTAACAGGAAATCGTTCTCTGCTTTCATCTTAAATGGGCCTTCTTAGTGGCTCCCACATACATTTCTAAAAAGTAAAATCAAAATATTTGGTAGTAGTAATTCTTTATTTAGATATAACAAACATATCTTTAAAAGATTGCACAAATCACATTGTGTACAGTTTTATGAATAAAAGATGATAAAAGAATAAAATATGACCATAAGCATGTTAGTTAAAAACTTTTCAATTTGTAAATTAACTCTCCCCGTTATTGCAAGGTCTTTTAAAGTGCAGGTTCCGTCTTAGTAATCAGCTATATGGCCTCAGCAGTGTCCATTTTATCTAGATTGCGATAAGCGTGCTGAATAAATTTGGACAGGTTTATGTTTAAAACAATTTTATCTGGAGACAGAGCAGCAATAATGGCATGCCTGCAGGTCCGAATACCAAGCCTGTTCCATTCTGGCTTGAGCAGGCATCGGCGCTGGAGATTGAATGAGGGACAGATGCAGAGCACGTGCAAAATTGTTTCTGTTGCTGACCTGCATCGTCTGCATGTTGTGTCTTCCTTCTTACGACGCCAGGTGGGAAGATTTTGGAGAAAGCGCCAATCTCCCAGTCTTAGGGCAATCAGACAGCGCTTTAGATAAAGTGCAAATGTCGTGGAGAGGTAGGCAGCAGGGGTCAATCGTTTGTAGGAATTAACTACCGCCCAGGAGTGACTGCGTTTCGTGACAAGAACTTTGTCTGAAGCCAGAGATTTCAGTCTTACACATTTTTTGATTATGGTTTTAAAAACAGTCTGACTGGGGTTAAGGGCCCAAAGGTCGGCAGCTGACATTTGATGAATGTAATCATTCAGAAGGCGCCCGAATGTTCCCCCTGGATTAGTCTCGTTTATTTCTTTCCATATTAGGGATTCTAGCGTGCCTGGTTCGGCCTGTCTTAATTTGTGACATAGCTTAAGGTAAGTACCGATGTTAGAGGCTTCATAGTTGGTTAATCCCAGCTCTAGTCTGATCTGAGCCGGGGAAGCAACGCTCGGTAGATGAAGTATCTTCCTGTAGATTTTAGTTGTATATTTGTTAAGGGCAGTATTCATTTTGCCTTTGAAGATCTCTATGCTGTAGGAGAGTAGGATCTGCAATCCTATGATCACCCAGATTTTTGCTTTTGTTTCACTGGTTTACGACTTTCTCGGGCTGTGGGCCTGCCAATCAGACCCACAGCCTAGCTGTTCTCTCGCTAAATTGATGTGTGTACCTTAGGTGCATTACCCGATTGGAACTGGGCCCCCTTGTCAGACCCTGTAACTCAGGGCATCGGTGTACCCAGGGCCTACCAGGGGCTGAAGCATGTATTATGCCACCCCTGGATGGCCATCTAAATCTGACACAACTGGCTGCGCGACAGCTGGGGCAACGTGGCGTACTCGCCCGTTGCTGTAGGTATAGTATCCCTATATCTAACCCTAAAATGGACACCCGAGTTCCTATGGCAGGCCTTGACAATCCTGAAGGCAGAGTGCGTGGAATTGGGCTCTGGCACGAGCCGAGCCCGGTAGCAGCTGACGAAACCATTACCCAATGGCTGTTCCATGATAACGCATACCATATCGCTAACTTCGGTATCGCATTATCAAGACATGTCGAGTAAGGTGTCATACGAATCGGGATGCCGACCCCTCACCAATGCTGGCGACGGGGTTAGCATTCCGCCCTTCTAGAGGGACACGACATGTACGTAACTGTGAACCCCGGTTAAAGTTAACTGAAGCCTCAGCTCCACAAAATGGATGCTGCCACCACAGACACGAGTCTGACCTCCTGCTGCTCGGAGTCCTTCCAGCGAGGAGAGCTTGGACAAAGGGTTTCCTGTCCGGGGCGGTGTTCGCACCATCCCAGACAGGGTTTTGTGTATCCTGGGTAGGCAGGGCTTTACAAGAAGGTGACTGCGGAGTGGCACCCCGGTGCTCACTACGCATCTGCCGGTTGGAACCAGTTCCAGGGGCGCGCAGCCCCTGACCTGGGGAAAGTCCGGCAGGGGAGAGGGGTGTAACTACCCCCCTTCCTGGTCCCACCCCTAGGGCAGGACCTAGTCATGTACCCACCCCTTTCTTTAGGATAAAGGCAGGAGCGGGGACCCTTCCAAATTAGATCATCTTTGAATCAAGAATACTTTCTACGAAAGGAACTCTCGACTCTTCTCAAGATTTCTCCCTTGTGGCTAAGGAGTAGTCACCCTGCATCCGCAGGCACCATCTAAGAACTCTGCGGTTTGCTGCAAGTCCTTCCTCAGGAATCCGACTGCCCAGCTCGACGAGAACCGGCTTCCCTGGCACCTCTGACCTCTACCCACATCGTCAGCTCAGCTGAGATCTGTGGGTGCGACGAGACCTCGAGGGACCGGCCATCATCAAAACCTGCACGCTTTCTTAAAACAGCACGACCGCCGAGGGATCCTCTGGTGAGTGCTCTGGGGTCCGAGAAGCCCGGACCCTGAGCAGCTCCAGCACCGAAGCTCAGCCTCCCTGCATCTCACGATCTGCGTGGGGCCCTTCTGCTTTCCGCTGCTCAGCACGTTGTCTGATTACTAGCCGCTGGCTTGTGGCCTCCTCGACGACGTCCGACAACCAACGCTGCTGGTCTGGTTGCTCCAGACTGGCCTTTGCTGCCTTCTGAGAGAGGAGCACCCGGACCCTCCTGGTCCACCCAAGACGCCATTTTAGGCCCACCACGTGGCCCTGAAATTTGCCAAGGCTTGTTGCCCCAATCCTGGGCCCAGCGACGCCGACAGCATCAACCTTCGTGGGACAGCTCGCACCTCCATCCTGGTCGCCGACAACGCCTCCTGGTCCGTGAGACTGCAGAGCCTAGCGTCGCCCACTCACCTAGTCGAGGTGACGATCATCCGGTGCCCTCCTGGTACCTCTGACTACTGGCTAGTAGTACGAACTTGGTCCCCTCTGCTTTCAGGTGTCATCCATCTCTGATCCAGGCTTGGATCTCTACGAACTATTTCCACTGGTCGTCGGCCAGCAACTCCTTCCTTCCGGCTCCTGGCTCGTCAGCGAAGACTCCCGACGTCTGTAAAGACTTGTGCAGCCGCAGCCCTTGGGGCTAGGTAACTTCGGCATTTCGGTGCCCGCATAGCCTCCTTATTTAAGGGTCCCGAGTCCCTATCGCTTGCGACTTGCCTTATCGGGTCCGCCCGAGACCACTAAACTTTCCGTGCCCTCGGGCACTTGTATTGATTGTGCACTTGAAGTATTTTCCTAAGAGTTTCGTTGTGTGCTTAGTACCCTGTCCTCATAAAGAGTACAGGGCTGTTGTGATTCTAATAAATACACTGTTTATTTTCATAACACTTGTGTGGTGTCCTTTCACTTGGTGTTCAAGGGGTATGTGATGGTATAACAGCTGGCTTAACACGCCCTCTAGAGTTTAGCCCGAAGACTGCTTGTATCCATGCTACTAGGATAGCTGGTCTAAGGTTGACTTACAACCAATCACCATAAGGGTCGTTTGGACCGATGCATAGTGATCACTAGAATAGTGAGCACTGCATATCGGGCCAACTTCTCACATATGCCATAAGAAAGTGTTGGCCCAATTTTTGCTCTAAGGACTTCTAATAAAGGGGCGAAGGTTGGGCCTGAGAGTTTCTTCGATAACTTGGCTAAGGATACCACTAAGGCCGCAGTTTTAGCAAAATATATAATGCCACAACTCTTCTGTTGAGGATCGGAAAATCTAAAAGGACACCAACAATATGGTATCTCCAGGTCATGTAGTTCTTTCAAGTATTAACAGTTAAGGAATTATATAATTAAAATACATTATTGTAATGGATACTAATTGTCACCATCCATCAGAAGTATATATCTGTTGTATCTCTAGAGTGGGTTTACTTGAAAATAATTTATCCAAGTCCATAAATTATTAAAACAAATGTTTTATAATTACATCAGGGGCCATATATGTTGGGAGAGCGCAAAGTTTTGCAGGAGGTACTAAACCATCAGCGGACCCCACCAAACTCAAAAACTACCGCCCCATCTCGCTCCTCCCGTTTCCGGCCAAAGTCATCGAAAAGACCGTCAACAAGCAGCTGGCCGCCTTCCTCGAGACGAACGGATCCTTCGACCTCTCGCAGTCTGGCTTCCGGTCCAACCACAGCACCGAGACCGCCCTCATCGCTGCCACCGATGACATCCGAGCCCTGCTCGACAACGGAGAAACAGCGTCCCTCATCCTCCTGGACCTCTCCGCGGCATTCGACACGGTCTGCCACCGCACCCTAGTGCAGCGCCTCAACAACATCGGAATACAGGAGAAGGCACTGGAGTGGATCATCTCCTTCCTCGCCGGAAGGACACAGAGAGTCCGACTCCCCCGTTCAGATCAAAAGCCTCCAAAGTCATCTGCGGCGTCCCTCAAGGCTCCTCGCTCAGCCCAACACTCTTCAACGTCTACATGAGCCCCCTCGCAGCCATCGCACGCCAACACAACCTCAACATCATCTCCTACGCTGACGACACCCAGCTGATCCTCTCCCTCACCAACGACCTCGCCACCGCCAGAGCCAACCTACACGAAGGGATGACAGACGTAGCCAAGTGGATGATGAACAGCCGCCTGAAACTGAACTCGGTCAAGACGGAAGTCCTCATCCTGGGATCTTCACCCTCCGCCTGGGATGACTCCTGGTGGCCCCCCGCCCTAGGCAGCGCACCCAAACCGACAGACCACGCACGCAACCTGGGCTTCATCCTGGACTCCTCCCTCTCCATGACCAGACAAGTCAACGCCGTCTCCTCATCGTGCTTCAACATCCTGCGCATGCTTCGCAAGATCTTCCGGTGGATCCCCACCGAGACCAGGAAGACGGTCACCCAGGCCCTCGTCACCAGCCGACTGGACTACGGCAACTCCCTCTACGCCGGAACCACCGCCAAACTCCAGAAGAGACTCCAGCGGATCCAGAACGCCTCAGCAAGACTCATCCTCGACATCCCTCGACACAGCCACATCTCCGGCCACCTGAGAGACCTGCATTGGCTTCCGGTCAACAAGAGAATCACCTTCCGTCTCCTCACCCACGCACACAAAGCCTTACACAACCAAGGCCCAAGATACCTCAACAGCCGCCTCAACTTCTACGCTCCCACACGCCAGCTTCGATCGACCGGGCACGCCCTCGCTGCCGCCCCCGCATCCGAAAAGCCACCACAGGAGGAAGGTCCTTCTCCTACCTGGCCGCCAAGACTTGGAACTCACTCCCGACCCACCTCCGCCTGACCCAGGACCACCTCGCCTTCAGGAAGCAGCTCAAGACCTGGCTGTTCGAGCAGTAGCGGACCCCCCCTCCCCAAGCGCCTTGAGACCCTCCGGGTGAGTAGTGCGCTATATAAATGCCTGATTGTTGTTGTTGTTGTAATTAGATGCAATTTCACATTTGGCTTCAGATTACTGTATGTTGTTTTATTCTCTGAAATGCTAATAAAAATTATATATAAAACATTGCACAAAGTCGAGTTGGCTATTCCCCACAGTATAAATAGATAAATAGATAAAGGAGGGAAAGCTCCAGGCTCAGATGGGATGCCTTTGGATCTAGTGAAATCCATGCCTAAGATCTGGGTCCCCCTTATTACTAATATGTTTAACTCCTGTATAAATACAAACATTCCCTCTTCTTGGACTTCTGCAACAATCGTGCCGTTATTTACAAAGGGCGATTGCATGTCCCCGAAGTGTTATCACCCTATATCACTTATTGACAGTACGATCAAAATTATTGGCAGTCATTTATGATCGTTTAGGTAATTGGGCAGTGGACAAGGGCATTCTCTCCCCCTTCCAATTTGGTTTTCATGCGAAATTCGGCACAAACGAACCGTGTCGAAACCCGGCTTTAATAATCTCTAAGTCTATAAAATGCAAGGTGTTCCCCCATTTGTCTCGCCTTTATGGATCTGTCTCATTTTTTTGATTCAGTGGACAGAACCAAGCTGTGGATAATGTTGTTGGACCAAGGAGTGGAGCCCCAGTTGATCATATTTTTATTTTACTACACTCAGATTTGTCGCCCAGAGTGCGCTTAAACTCCTATGGTGAGCTTTCTGCTGCTTTTCCGTTAGGGAGCGTAGTGTGGAAGGATTGTATATTGACTACGCTTTTATTCATATTATATATTAATGGACTAACAACCCACTTAACTTCCCACCCTTCAGACATTCCTAGATTAGCACGCCCCCCAATTCCGTGTTACTCTATGCCACCAAGACAGTGCTGTTTGCCCTTACCCCAAACGCACTGGTGCAGCTTTTCTCCACTTTCATGTCAGACTTGAACCTGGAAACCAACTCTACACAATCGCACATCATGTCCTGCGGACCAGGAAAGATGAGACTGAATAAAATCAACCAGTATGGGCAAGATATAATGGCCGTGGATAACTTTTACTACCTAGTCTTAACTTTTAGTTCATCAGGATCTTGGAATACCCATCTGGCGGAGCCCAGCCAAAGGCTTTGCAGAACTACAGGTGCTGTCTGCAATCTTTAAGAGCAGAGACTAGAATGTCTGTTCTTCCTACCCTGACTGTATATAACTCTTAGTCCATCAGTGCAGCCACTTACAGAGCGGTTGTCTGGGGTTTTAACAAATGTGCTGGCCTACAGTCTGAGAAAACCCGCTTTTTAGGGCTCGCCTGCTGATGCGCTTCTGCGCATAGCTGGCGAAGCTCTATTGTGGCTTATCCAGAGTTTAACCACAACTGGCGATTCCACTGGCGATTCCTTGCAGTGCATGTGCTTTTTAGGTCATTGCGCAAGTCCTAAATAGCGTGTGCACAATGCCACCAGCCGCCTGCCACAAGCTTCTCAGCGTGCGCTCTGCCTCAGGCAGGCATTTCTCCTCCCCTAATTATTCACTGCACGGCCTGCTGCTCCCCGTGCGTCTCGTCACCCTTCCTCCCTTGTAATTATTTACTTCACAAAGCAAGCCCACGTTTACTCACTTCTTATTTTATTTCTAAACGGCAACGCTTTGACTTTTAGAGTGCCTTTAATTGTTTAAGATCGGAGTCGCTTTCACTACATATTTGCATTTCTTTATTTCACAAACCAATTGATATGCTTTTCCAAAGGTGTTGAACCAACAGCCAGTTCTCCCGTACCAAAATTACCCCCCTCCCGCTGTTCACTGTTAATCCAACTTGTCTCTCCTGTCCCAGCCTCTCATCTCCCCACCCCAAACGACTTCCCTTGCCGCAGTCTCCTGAGCGCTGATCGCTTGATTTGCAACCACAATAAGTATAACTCTAATTTCCTCGGAAAAATAAATAAAAATCCAAACTGCAAACAAAATATCATATGTAAAAACATTACCATTTAAAATACGAGTACCTCTAACTTTCATAAATACAACACTGATTGCATTGCAAATTCTTGTATCTCAAGCATTCAGTCTTTCCTGACACACCCCACCAGTACTTAAAGCCTGTCTCCCCCCTCTCCTTGACACCCTGTCCCATCTTTAACCAGAGGCTCTCTGTTTCTCACCCCCTCACTCATATCATCTCAGTCTTACAGTCTCTCCTTGTGGCACACCCCACCGGTATTTCACAGCTATCTCTCCTGTCTCCTTGTTACCCTGTCCCTCCAATCATCAGTCTTTTTCTTTCTTACTCTATTACTCAATTCATCTGTCATTCGCTCGGTCCTTGTGGTACCCCCCTCTCCCCCCCCGCCCCCCAACTGTGCTTCACAGCTGCCTCTCCGCTCTCCTGGTCATCCTGCCCCTTTCAACACTAGAGTCTCTGCTTCTTGCCAGACTCCTCCTTTCATCTCAGTCTTTCAGTCTCTCCGCTCTCCTGGTCATCCTGCCCGTTCCTTCACTAGTCTCTGCTTCTCGCTGGACTCCTCCTTTCACCTCAGCCTTTCAGTCTCTCCTAATGGCATTCCCCATGGGCTGCCTCTCCGTGTCTACTGTCCCTCTTTTCCCCACATGGCCTCAGTTTTTAGGTCTCGCCTGTCGATGCGCATGCGCATCGAGCAAGGCGAGAGTATTGCGAGTTATCCACTCTTTATCCACACTGCAAGGAATCGTGGCGATTCCTTGCAGTGCCCGTGACTTTTAAGGTCAATGCGCATGCGCATTGAGCTTATGCGCATGCGCATTGACCTTAAAAGCGCGTGCGCGTGCACGTCCGTCTTTGTTTACCCGCTCCGCCCCCTCCCGCCGTGTCGCATTTCTCCTCCCCCTCCCCTCTCTTCCTTCCGTCTAACGCCGTCTAACTTCCTTCCGCGTAACACCGCCGCAACGGTCACATCCTGCCGTGTCGCACCTCTCCCCTCTCCGCCCCCTCCCCTGCCCGCCCCCTCCCCTGCCCGCCGTGTTACGGTGAAAGGCTTGTTTTTGGTTTGTATATTTTAACCCGCTCCGCCCCCTCCCCTTCCCTCCGTGTCGCATTTCTCCTCCCCCCTCCCCTCTCTTCCGTCCGTCCGTCTTGTTTTCTTTCTCTCCTGCCTCTCCTCGCCAATGTCTTTCTACTTGTAACCCCATTCCATCACTCGCCTCACTCTTCCCTTGTCACCCCACTCTCTCCCTTGCTCCTCTCATTTGCTTTGCTTCCCCACCATGTCCTCTGACGTGTGCCTTCCCCTCCCCTCCCCTCCCCCGCGGCTCACCCCACCTCTTCTCGTTTTCCCCTCGCCCTCCCCCTCCTCCCTCAGCCATCGCTCCCAACTCTCTTTGATCTGAGTGAAACTATTCATGGGGTCTCTTAAAGAAATGCACAGGATTCTCTGGCAGCAGTATATTTTAAATTGTACACCAAAATTCATCAAGTTGTATACTGGTAGGGTCTCTTTGTAACAAATCTCTTGTTGAGTAGGTATCTGATGTCTGCACTGTGAGCTCACTAATAGAATACATCTGTTAGTTTCTGATGAGCTACAAATAGCTGCAGGAAGTGGGACGAGCTGGGAGTTGTAGTTCGCCCTGCGTGTTGGTTAGCTGTACCTCATGCTTTCCCTGCGCTGATGCTACCCAGCTTCCACTAGCAATACGGACATTAGCAGTGGAATCTTTGTACATGTGTTGTCCATGATGCTTGTTGATGCCCCTATATCTTACTCGTGAGTATGGAATAAGCTGTTGGTGTGGCACTCAGGTTCTCAAATGAGCACAAACCAGAAGGTCACAGTTTTGAGAGTGGCAGTAGCTAGGAGAAACAAGAACTTTGTGCAGTTGACACGGGCAGTAATTTTGATTTATGGGCACATGTAACTTGGATAGTTTTGTTGTACATGCCCTAGGAAAGACTTACATAACATTGGTATACACTTGTAAGCTAGAACGTCCGTCTTGTTTTCTTTCTCTCCTGCCTCTCCTCGCCAATGTCTTTCTACTCGTAACCCCATTCCATCACTCGCCTCACTCTTCCCTTGTCACCCCACTCTCTCACTTGCTCCTCTCATTTGCTTTGCTTCCCCACCATGTCCTCTGACGTGTGCCTTCCCCTCCCCTCCCCTCCCCCGCGGCTCACCCCACCTCTTCTCGTTTTCCCCTCGCCCTCCCCCTCCTCCCTCAGCCATCGCTCCCATCTCTCTTTGATCTGAGTGAAACTATTAATGGGGTCTCTTAAAGAAATGCACAGGATTCTCTGGCAGCAGTATATTTTAAATTGTACACCAAAATTCATCAAGTTGTATACTGGTAGGGTCTCTTTGTAACACTCACCCTCACCCACCCTCACTCACCCTCACCCTCACTCACCTTCACCCTCAACCCCTCACCCTCACTCACCCCCCTCACCCTCAACCCCTCACCCTCCCTCACCCTCACTCACCCTCAACCCCTCACCCTCACTCACCCTCACTCACCCTCAACCCCTCACCCTCACTCACCCTCAACCCCTCACCCTCAACCCCTCACCCTCAACCCCTCACCCTCAACCCCTCACCCTCAATCCCTCACCCACACTCACCCCCACTCACCCTCACCCACCCTCACCCACCCTCACTCACCCTCACTCACCCTCACTCACCCTCACTCACCCTCACCCACCCTCACCCTCAACCCCTCACTCACCCTCACTCACCCTCAACCCCTCACCCTCACTCACCCTCAACCCCTCACCCTCACCCACCCTCAACCCCTCACCCACCCTCAACCCCTCACCCTCACTCACAACCCCTCACTCACCCTCACTCACCCTCAACCCCTCACTCACCCTCACTCACCCTCAACCCCTCACTCACCCTCAACCCCTCACTCACCCTCACTCACCCTCACTCACCCTCACTCACCCTCACTCACCCTCACTCACCCTCACTCACCCTCACTCACCCTCACTCACCCTCACTCACCCTCACCCTCACTCACCCTCACCCTCAACCCCTCACTCACCCTCACTCACCCTCACCCTCACTCACCCTCACTCACCCTCAACCCCTCACCCTCACCCACCCTCAACCCCTCACCCACCCTCAACCCCTCACCCTCACTCACCCTCAACCCCTCACCCTCACTCACCTTCAACCCCTCACTCACCCTCACTCACCCTCAACCCCTCACTCACCCTCACTCACCCTCAACCCCTCACTCCCCCTCACTCACCCTCAACCCCTCACTCACCCTCACTCACCCTCAACCCCTCAGCCTCACCCTCACTCACCCTCAACCCCTCACCCTCACTCACCCTCACTCACCCTCATGCTAAAGATTTACAAAAAAACCCATAAACAATTCTAAAAGCACTAACTCTAATGCTGCGAGACCTATTGCATTTCTAATGCTTGTTATCACCCGGGCCCTCTTTCATCCCAGCCTTTTCACTCTCGTCCATCTCATCCATTCCTTCTCATTACGGCTCTACCACCGGTACTTCACTGCTCTCTCTCAGCTCTCCTGGTCACACTGTCCCTCCTTTCACCAGAGGCTTGCGACTGCTTACTGGACTCCTCCTTTCACCAGCGTCTCTGCTTTCACGCTCTTCTAATAGCCCCCCACCCACCCCTCCGGAACTTCACGTACTATCGCTCCCCTTGTCATTCTGTACCTCCTCTCACCAGAGGCTCTCCATTTCTCACCCAGTCCCCTAATTCATCACAATCTTTAGGTCTCTCATTGTGGCACTCTCCACCGGCATTTCACGGACTCTCCTTGTCATCCTGCCCTTTCCTTCACTAGAGTCTTTGCTTCATACCGGACTCTTCCTTTCACCTCAGCCTTTCAACTCTCCTATAACACTCCCCACCGGCCGTCTCTCCCCTCTATGTGTCATTCCACCGACAAAGCTCCACTGATGCACCCACCGCACAGCTCCACCGAGGGACTCACCATACAGCTCCTCCAAGGCACCCACCACACAGCTCCACCGAGGCACCCACCACACAGCTCCACCGAGGCACCCACCACACAGCTCCACCGAGGCACCCACCACACAGCTCCACCGAGGCACCCACCACACAGCTCCGCCGAGGCACCCACCACACAGCTCCGCCGATGCACCCACCACACAGCTCCACCGAAGCACCCACCACACAGCTCCACCACACAGCTCCACCGATGCTCCCACCACACAGCTCCACCGATGCACCCACCACACAGCTCCACCGATGCTCCAACTAAGCTCCACCAATGCACCCACCACACAGCTCCACCAATGCACCCACTAAGCTCCACTGATGCACACACCACTCAGCGCCACCACAGGATCACTCAGCCACACCACAGCATCACTCAGCGCCACCAAAGCATCACTCAGCACAACCACAGCATCACTGGTTCAAATATGTTCTTTCAATGTTTCAAGCTGTTTTCAAGCTTTCACGCTTTATTACAAATCACAAAAAGATGTTAATAATTCACTTCTGTTGGATTTTCGTCACAATAAAAAAACACTGAACATAATCTTCACAAAAGTTATTTACAAAAGTTTAAGCTATTGCCATTACAAATTAAATAAATTATTTAGGTATTAATGATTTAAAAAAATTAAAACCCATTGTTATTTGTAATATCAATACTTCTAAGTCACGTAAATACAAAACATGTTGCATTACAAATGCTATAGGTGTCACATTTGCGAAAGTTATAACTATTGGCATTGTAATTGACAAAGTTATTAATTTAGCTATTTTAAAAAATAACACACAAATAAAAAAATTCATTTATAAGACCAACAGCTCAAACTTTTCTAATGCGAGCCCTATTGCATTTCCAATGCTTGTTTCTGCAGCTGTTGTGTGTAACATCTCCAGTTTTATTATACATTCGAACTGAACAAGGCCTATATATTAGACAAAGTACACATGGCACCACTTTTATTATGGGTCAGTGTGTGGACGTACCCAGCGGCAAAATTATGCAGGGTCATCATTCTTGATTGTCTTGTGTACGAATAGGCCCTCTCCATCCCTTTGGTAACCTATATTCGGAATACTTTCAGAACCATGGGCCTATCTGCCTGGTTCTCCAAACCTAATAGTATCCCTGAACATGCAAAGGCGAAGTTGAAAGTAGCATATATGGAAAATCGTGCAGGTATAAGAACAAAACTGAGCTGGAAAAATCTTCAGTCTGAACCTATTATAGATATTTATTACCTGGCCTATCTCCTGTGTACCTGTCCTGAGACCTTACAAGATGGGAGAGATCACAACTTTTCAGTTTCAGGGCAGGATCCATTTATTGGTAACTGTTTTTCAACCCCCTCCCCCTGATATTACTGAGAACACAGACATACTCTGCCCCGGTGATAATCAATCCACACAATCACTTTTGCACTTAGTTTTTTTGTAATTCGTACAGTTTTGTACGCAATCACTTTATTCAGCCTTTGCTACGCATATTTGACTTGCAACAGTGTAGAGTAGCCTTGCTGCACTTACAGTTTTAAGCTCACTCGAAATTTATTGTTCCGTGTGTGCTTTTCTGAAAGCTGCCATTCGGGTTAGGAAAACTATGGATGGCTAACTTTGCATGTATTGGCCCCATTATATGGCTAGACAGCACTAGATCAAGGCGTTTCTTTCTCTTCTTTGATTAGTATCAGCAAATTGCACATGGTGTACCCTAATAGTGTTTTTTGTTCTCCTATTTGATCTGATAATTGTACATTTGTGAGCATGCCCATGTGCGTGTTTGTGTTTTGGGTATCTTTTAAAACTTAGTTCTAAGATGAATTCGGTGGCTGAAATTGTGCTGATGCTACTGCATTTTTAAGTGCTTTGAAATCAATGGAAATTTGGATTTTTATATTGTTTTATTGTGGCGCTTGTATTCTATATCATGTGCTCTTATGGTCTATTCTACTTGACTGAATAAAGAATTTAAAATTTTGAGAGGCTGAGACATTATGGATATGTAAATTGAGCTCCGTGGAATATGGTCATAACACTAACAATGATACATCACTTTTTGAAGGCGTATATTGTGCAGAAGTAACAAAGGTGATCTTAGTAATAAGATGTGAACCTGTCTTTATACTTAATGCACTTCAAACGTTTTGTCATTGATGAAGTACCTAATTAAATGGGGATTATACTATTGTGATAAATCTTAAACAAGGGTAAGCTAGTTTAATTAATCTACATTATAATTATAACATATTGCTGTCGCACCTAAACATGGTCTGTAGAAGCAAAATTATACTATACTTTAGCACTTATGAAGATGTTACTATGCTTGCAACGGAAGTAGCACTGATTAGTAACAGAGCAATGAACTAATTGATTCTACAGCATATGAGCCTATAAGAGCTGTTTGAATACATCAGTCATTTAGAATATTTGTGGGTTTCATCCTTTAGTTTGTGTTAAACGTTCTTTCCAAGTAATAGACTCCGAATGAAATAGATATGATAGTTGTTTGAATTATATTTTTGCTTCTTTTAATAGTTATATATAACATCTGCTATGGACAGTTGTGAATGGGTCTCTGTTAGTTACACTTTTTTCAGACAACATGCATTTTGCTAGATGAACAAGTTTGGCACATATCATAGAATATTTATCCACTTATGGTGATTGTATGCAAACATATGTGTGCCATGATATGATCATAAAACACAATTTTTAAAAAAATAATTTATGGAATTGGCTGAATAATAGTTATAAGATCAAGTAAAACGACTTTGGAGATGAAACCGCTATCATACTGATGGATACTTATAATTAGCATCTATTACGATTATTTATTTTTATTATGGAATACCTAAAGTATTAATATTTGAAGGGATTATAGGACCAGGAGAATTTCATACTATTAATGAATAAGCAACTAGCTTGCTGGTAAGGAATTATGTATAATGGAGTTATAGATGTTCCACTCCTGATTGGAATATATGTATTTGTATAATAATGTTTTAGAAATGATGAGGCACCGAGTTAGAAGAACAATTAAGATGAAAGCGGAGAATGAGTGAATATTAAGGGTACCTACAAAAAACACTTAGTCTACTTTGAGATGGGTATCACTTATGCACAATAAGCTATATGGAAAAATGATATGAAATGTGTAGGGACTGATAAAATTGGAACAAAAAGGGCTTTCCGCACTATATGAACTTGGAATAGATATAATTGTTCAATGTAAACTACATAATAATTGTTAAATTATTAATTCATTTAAAATCTACAGCAATGTCAATTGTTCATTGCTTTATTACGTTATGATTTATTTGTGGTAATAAAAATAAAAAAATCTTTTCATTGACTTCTGACAAAAAAGAGCACCAAATTCTGCATATTTGATGATAATGCCATTAATGAAATGTTTTTAAATATATATTTTTAATTAAGTTTTATATACATTTCTTGATTGTAGCCCTAAAGAAGTTCTTGTTGAATGAAACGTGTTGGCTACAAGCAATTATATGATTGATTATAGCCATATCCGAAATCAATAAAGGATAGCTTATGATGATACATTTTGATTTGTTTGAGGTTCATGTTAAATGAACTCTATGTGTGGACCCTTATGTCATCTTTGAATAGAATGCTAAGCATATTTCTTTTGTACATTGTTGACTTAAAAAGGGCAGCAGTCTTTGAACTACCCTTCCGTGGAGAATGCGGCGGCGGAATCAACCCCTCCCCCTTTGCTTGTGGACCTAAAAAGAAAATTGTGGTATTTCTTTTATGCCCTATTCACCAATTTTAAGTCCAATCGTCTCCCAAAGTATCATTAATGCCAAGCCAGAGACTCTCTAATGTTCCGTAGCTCTGATGGTGCATTTAACATGTATTTACTTTGGTAAAGGTTAAGCAAGTCGTTTGTACCTTATTTAGATTTCAGTGTACTAAAACACAAGAGTCATTTCAGATGTTCAGCCAGAAACCTGCGGTAATCAGAATGTACCGAAAGCAATAGTTGCTGGACTTGATTATAGAGTCAGGCAATGGGAAAAAATGCAATGAATGCGGTCTCACACTTCTAAATGGGTACTTGTGAATAGTCACAAAATATCATGGAAACGCCATGCTAGTTACTCAAGTAAATAAAAAAATACTTTATCTAAACAGAGAAAAAAATGATTGGCAAGTCCAGTGAGTAAAAAATGCATGCCTTGTACTCTATATGTGGATCACACAATATATTTGAAAAATGGAAGTGTGACATAAATGTAAATCCTCATGACTGAATCAAAAAAGTATTGATTTCCTATCAGCTGTTTACAGCTTGCAAAATGTATTTGGAATATATCAAAATTTCGGTTCATAATGTGGAAGTTGACCGCATTTCCCAACAGGAGTACTGTTGATCATCAGGCCTAGTATCCCGCGGACCTTTGTCTGAATGTAGGGTGCATTCCCGGACACTTTGAGAAACTACGCATGTTATTGAAGGCGGCGTAGGGTGTAAGACAGAAGTTAAACTATTACTATTATGGCATTAATCAGGGATCGAGGGTGGAGGAAATAATGTGCTGATCCTGCAACAAACTTCAAGTCTTATGATTAGGGTTGCCAGCTCATTATTTTGATGTCACAGACGGTACAAAAATAAGCAGTCACCTAAAGCCCTATTTTCAGCACTTATCTGTGCATACTTTAGAACAGCAAATATAAATAGAAAGCACTTTTAATTGTGTTCTAGGGCTGCCTGAATGATCCATGACTGATAATTAAAGGGAACAAAGACAGAAAATTCAAATTACAAATGAATACATACTTCTTTTTTTATAACCCTATTTAGCGTCAAGACGATGTCTGTGCAGCCTCTTTAAAAACATGGCTGGCATTTTTCGTTTGGCAACCCTACTTTATATTACTTTTCATGAGATGCAATTGCCCACAACAGCAGTGAATGTAAAATACAAATGTAAGGCAGAGTGGGGGGCCCAAAGGGAATTTAATTATATATATTTTTGATACAAATTGCGCCGCACACAGGAGCTTCGCTTATCTTGATTTATTGGCACAGATCCTAAGTCTATCACACCAACGCATTTCGGCCTGGCAGCCTTTCTCACAGTAGGTGGCACTACTTTTACCATCTGTATTTTTAAGCAGTCACATGACGTTACATTCTCCAATAGAATTCTGGGAGTTGTAGTTTTGAAATTATAAACATGCAGAGCACCTTTGTGATAGATTTTTGCTGTTCTATGTCTTTCCCACAGTGGGGTGCACATGGCTGAGATGCCAATGGTGTAAAGCATTGTTTTGTATACTGTCTAGTACATATACATAATAATTATACAGTATATATTATGCATCACATTTGTATTTAGATTTTTGAATTTCTTAGGGTCAAGAGTATAGTACCCAAGTATTTTGAGCTAACAATTTACATAATCCTGTTTAAACACACCGATATGTTGTATACATCATCTAGAAGCAGTACGGTTCCTAAGTTACGTTACCAGATTTGATGGGCAATGTCATTTTATGTAATATATATGAATATTACGACTATGATGAGGATTACCTATGGACTTGCTCGCATATTGCACTAATGTAGATAGATTAGGTCAGGAATATTGCACTGGCACCTTATGACAGCTGGTAGATGGAATATGTTTTAAAGCATCTTACGGTCTTATCTTTGAGAATGTTTACAGTTATGTTTTTAAATAACTGGTGACTTATCAGGAATAGATCATATTTTATTATTATTTAGCACTTTATAGTTCACTTGAATTCTATTTAATTTATTTGTATAAAATAGTGCCTGATATAACAATCATTGTGATGTTTATATTGTATGAATTCGGATTGTTTGAGTATTTCATCTAGCTCTATGCTTGTAGAAAAGGCGGGCGAATTACACCAGTTTTTTTCAATGTTTGCACCATTATTTATTGCTGATTGGCCATTGGCATGTCTTCTGATCAAGACAGTGTTCCACTGTCGAAACGCGTCATGCTGGGCACTTGCTGTCAATGATAATGCTGAAATCTATGCAATAAACCACACACAATCAATCGAAACACGCTGTGGATATATATATATATCAAACACACCGTCACTTTTCTCGCGCTCTGGATCAGCTCCAGCCAGGAAGAAAGCCAACGGACACGGACCAGTTGTAGTGCTCCAAATTTTTATTTCAGGTGCAGTAGAAGTCTCATGACGTTTCGGCTCGCAAGAGCCTTGTTCACATGACAATGTTCAACTTGAAAAAAAACATTTTATACTGCCAGTGATTGGATGATATTCGTCACATGAGAGGGTAGTGTTACATCATAGTGAACATAGAAAAAAATTACTGGCAGGTCTTTAAAGTGCATGTTAAAAAATAAAATATAAAGACCATATATATTCATTATCTCCCCCATTCTGGAAAGCAGTTGAGCTGCACTTGCTTCACACATGATGCCATCATTAATTTTGAGCAGTGTAGGGCAATCCTGACGCGTTTCGTTTAATCCTTAAACTTTCTCAAAGGTCAGCCCCGGCAAATGAAAGCTGTACATGAGTCACAAGGAATGGTTATAAGCATTGCTGGCCCTCTAGTGGACACCCGTTATCTGGGGTTAGCACAGCATGCTGATATATATATATATATATATATATATTTATTTTCACCAGTGAAGTTTCTGCAATCTTCCAAAAAAACACAGGAACAGACAATGACCGCCCCAGTTGAAGGTGCAAGTGAGTACGTTTATTTAAATCTCCGCATGCCTGCATGACGCTTTTCAGCCTACCAGAGGCCTTGATCACATAGTGCCTTGGGAGTTACAATGCCAAATTTAAAGTGCATAGTGCAATGTAAAAAACAACACGATTGGTTGCCTGACGAAAAAATAATGGACATAGACAAAATACATGATTTTGAAGTCACATTGAATCCAACATAATGATTATCATCAGAGCACACTGGCACCATCATAAATAGCTTAAAATACTTTAAGGGACTGCAAGACTGATATAGCAGTGTCCGAAAGGCGCCAAGGAAGAATCATAAGCCAAGTAGTCTCTCGCTTAAGGAGGAGACTAGCTGAAGTTGCTAGGCTGATTTTAAGAACCTGGTTCGGGATGCCTCCCCGTGCACAGAGAGGGAATGAAACAAAAGATGGCAAGAGGGGTAAGGACACCGATGCCGATGCTTCGAGAGGTTCAGCCTCCAATGAAAAAAGTAAAGCGGACTTTAAAACCCCAGCCTTAAGTGCCTCACAGAAAGGAGCCGTCAGCTTTAAGAAATCAACGACAAAAAGAAACGGCCCTGACATCGCTGTTTCTCTGAAGGAGTCGGGGAATATCAACAAAATAAAATCAAAAGAAAGCGCTCTGCTCCAACCCACGGTCACAGAGAGCTTTGCTAATGTACCTGCAGGCAGCGGTGTACTTGGTAGCGTTCACGGAACTTTGGCTGTGGAAGATGCTTGTAATGCCGCCATGGGTGCCTCGGGCGCCGGAGCTGGAGCCGGAGTTGTGGTTGCTAGGCAACCTGGAAGACCATTGGAATTGAAGCTGACTGAGCCAATGCCTGCTGCAACTGCTACGGCTGGGGCCGCGGTAAGGAGGGCAGAGCTAGTACCGGAGTTGGACCTGGAGGCATCTCGGGTTGGGTCAGCTAAAACGTACAAGCCTGAGAGACCTGACAAGGAAGCTTACTGAGAAGACAAATGTGAGTAATGTGAATGAGGATTTGATAGACAGCCGTGCTATGTGTACTGGGTTGCCAGATGAAAACGGGAGTATTGGTGTGCCGGTGTTGGGGTCAGAACTTCAGTCCCATTCCCAGATGTCTCCTAAGGGAGGTGCAGGGGCAATATGTGCTGCACAACTAGAGGTTGAACCTAGCACCATAGATTGGGCGGAAATTATGGATTTGGATTTGGAAAGCGGATTCACTAAATTAGGAGAAGAGTCCTCTGCCTCTGCCGAAGTGGGTACTGGTAATGGCGCTGCCTCCACAGATAAATTCTATTCTGCCAATGAAGACTCTCAGTCACAATCTCAGTCTTTGCCCTCAGATGAAATTAGCACAGATGAGTCCAGTGGCATAGATACAGGCAGTAGTTCTCCAGCACAGAGAAATACGCAGAAGAAACGCCTATCTAAAAGAAAGCCCTCTACAACAAGTAGCACTACCGACCCTACTAAAAAACTAGCTTGGGATTACTCTACGACCACCCTATCCTTTATGGAGCAAGACAGTCCTGCTACGTTGACTGGCGATCAAGGTCCCACACAACCACTTCAACCCCCAGTTACACTTGATTTACTATTCAATACATTGAAACTAATGCAATCCGAGGCTAGGGGTGAAAGTAGGAGAGCAAGACAGGAGTCAAGGAAAATCCAGAATAAACTAAGAAATATAAGCAAAAGACAGGACGAGATGGTGGAGAGAGTCACTCACGTGGAGGAAAGAACTGGTAAAGTAGAAGATGAACTGAGAGACTTAAGAATGTATAAACAAGAGCATCAAAAGGTGGCAGAAGACGTCAATTGGAAGTTGGAGGACTATGAGAACAGACAGCGCCGCAATAATATTAGACTGTTAGGCGTGGGAGAAGGACTTGAAGGGGAGGATCCCAGAATGTTTGTTGTGAACCTTCTAAAAGGGGCCTTTCCCGAATTAGCAACCTGGCAGTGGGAAACTGAGATTCAAAGGGCCCACCGTTTTCCGTTTGTATTCAAAAGGGGTCAAGCGGGAGCCCACGAGGGGCGTCCGAGGGCACTGTTAATCTATGTTGGGAATTTTCTATTGAGACAACTCATATTGGATAAGGCTAAACCAGAGTCTAGACGCACATTTAATAATGTTACCTTTTTTGCAAGGCCGGATTTCTGCCATACTACAGTTGAGCGCAGATGGAGACTGAGGTAGTTGATATCTCACATTCAGGCCTTGGGTTCTGAGGCTTATTTGTTGTACCCTGCTAAATTGAAAATAGTTACCAAAGGCAAGTTTAAAATATTTTTCCCCAAAATTAAAGCGAAGGCATATATGGTGGAAGTTTTGGGGTACAAGGAGAAATAATTAAAGGGTCCCTTGGGAGTCTGAACGGTGGTGGGGAGGAGTGGCGACAGCTGCTTCCCTAGCGTCCACACATAGGTCATGGGTGACCTATTTGCCTGTAGGGGAGGGTGGGGTAGTGTGGGGGGGGTTCGGGGAGGGGGAGGGGAGATGAAGGGGGGAGAAAATGGCACACGTTGCACACACAGAGATACATGATGAAACAGTTACTGAATTTGCACATATGGTGGAAGGGGGGAGTAAGGGAAGAGGTTGAGAAGTGGAACAGGGAGTTGGTACCAATTCTAGATGTTTTTTAATGGCTTGTCGTATTATGCGCCGATTCTTCATACTATAAACGCACTCGATTTACGACTGTTCTAGCGGCGCATAACATCTGGACAGCTGTAGCAAAAAAGTGTGGGTTGGGTAGATTCAACAGATACACCAGACTCTACAGGAATAAAACCCTCCCACCTTTAATTTTTGCTGATGCTACTATGGCAGAATGGGCTAGAAAAGGAATTATAAAAATAGGAGATCTGCTGGGCCCAGATGAAAAGATATTGCAATTTTCCGACCTGATGGCAAAGTTTAATATTGCTAGACAGAGCTTTTTTAAGTACGGTATCTGCAGATTAGGAGTTTTCTCAGCAGGAAAAAAGGCGGTGAGGCTGGCTTTGTAAAAAATAACATTCTGGAAGCTATAGAACAAGGCGGGGTGTGTTCTATTCGCCGTTTTTATGTTAACTTGGTAGAATTGAAGCAAGATGATATTGAAAAATATGGAAATAAATGGGCTGGGAAATTAGGAATACAGAGCCGATTTTTTTCGGACTCTCTGGAATTAGGATGCTCCGTTCTCTGTTCTGCCTCGCTTCAATCCCAACATTACAAAACTTTATATCAACTTTACCATACACCGGATCGCATTGCACAGTGGGGTGGTATTACAGGGACTACCTGTCCTCGCTGCAATACTCCGGCAGCAGATAGTATACATATTTTTGCGTTATGTCCTCAATTAAGAACACTGTTGAAAGGTATTGAAGAATTTATGGATCGTATACTTGGATTGGATGTGATGTTAACACCAACTGTAATTATGTTAGGGGGTTTGATGGTGAATATTGTGAATTTTTGTTTGCAGCAATGGCGGTGTATAGATTGCTGATCGCTAGAGCCTGGCTGGATATAATACCTCCAGTAACTCAACAATGGATTGCCTTGTTATTGGGGACTTTTAATCTAGAAAAAGGCATTTATGCTAAGAAAGGAAAAAGGGCAAGGAGGTTGGGAAGGCAAATATGGGAACCGGTTCATCGATGGAAAGAAAGGATAAATGAAAGTCATAATTGATTTAACACTTTTCGTTATGTTCTGTGGTTTAAATGGAAGTAAAGTGATGTATAATGTTATATAGAATTTCTGTTCTTTAGTACTTGATTAATATATGTATTTATATTTTGTGAATTTTGTGTAGTGCTATACGTGTGCCCATAAAATTTTCTAATAAAAATATTTAAAAAAAAAATACTTTAAGAATGTAAAAACACTCAATACGTGTAATTAATCCATATTAAACGTGTAAGCTAAATAAAAGGAGAATTATAAAAAAACATTGAATTTAATTCATCCCATGCGTGTGCAATATGAACGCTGTTTTGCAAACCTAAGCAAGTTTAAATGTAACCCTAGTGGGTAATGGCTCACATAGAAAACATGTCCAGCTGTTAAATATCAGGCAGAAGCCAAGAAATGGACCCGCCACTAAAAAGAGAGAGAGCCTCAAATGTTATAAACTTATGAGGATCCTAGTAAAGAACCCCCCGGCAGACCGATTATCTCTGCTTGTGGTGGACTGTTGGAAAATACTACCACACACATTGACTCTTTCCTCCAAGAGTTTGTTAAAACTTTCCCATCCTAAGTACAGGATTCAGGTGATTTTTTAAGGAAATTGGACAGTGTATTATGGGATGCACAATGTTGGTTAATTACACTGGATGTGTCCGCTTTATACACTAGCATTTAGCAAATTCATGGGCTGAGGGCCTTACAATTTTATTTGGGATGTACACCTATCCAAATGGCCGAACACAATAAGATGCTGACAGCTATGATCTCTTATTGCCTGCATAACAACTTTTTCATGTTTAACAACCAGTATTTTCAGCAAGTCAGGGGTGTTGCTATGGGGGCCTGCTTCTCTCCCAGCTATGCCTGTTTGCATATGGCTACTGGGAGGAGCAGGTCCTCCATGGAAAATACCATGACATTTTTGTTGAACATGTGGTACATTGGTACCGCTATATTGTTGACATTTTTTTAATATGGCGTGGTACCAAACAGCAGGCTAGTGACTTCATTGACATGATTAACAACAATGCACTGAATCTTGTTTTCACTTCTAACATTAGCCAGGACAAAGTTTGTTTCTTGAATGTGGAGGTTGTAGTCCAGAACAACAAACTAGAGACGGTACTCTACAGGAAACCAACAGCAGGTAATACAGTGCTGCACGCCAAGAGTCACCATCCGGCGCATCTGAAACGCAGCATCTCCCCGTAGGGAATACTGCGTATCAGATGCATTTGCAGCACTGAATCAATGTAAGCTAGCTCAGGAGGCCAGTAAAAAACGATTTTTGGCCAGAGGATACACTAAGATGGCAGTGGACACTGCTATCCAGAAGGCAAACTCTATCCCTAGACAGTAGGCTCTACTTTATAAAAAAGCTCAGGTAGCAGACCCCAAGATGACTAGACAACCTGTCAGGCTTATACTGACATATAACAGACAGCACCAAGCTCTCCGCAAAATTCTTAACAGAAATTGGAACTTGGTGTGTAATGACCCGGTTATAGGTAGTCTGATGAAAGTTAAGCCTGAAATTTCTTTCAGAAAAGCAAGTTCCATGAGTGATGCTCTGGTTAAGTCTAGTCCTGAGCTGGCTACCAATACAACCTGGTTGCAGGCCAGCAAGGGATTTAGAAAGTGCTCATCGTGTAAGGCTTGCAAACACGGGGTGAGCAGGACTGAGTATGCTATACCTTTTTTGGATATCCCCGTGCTTTCCACAAAGATCCATGTGGCCTGCAGTATGTTGGGAGTACCAAATTGCAGGTTCACAAACAGATACTCCAGCACATTAGGGCCATCAACACCAGTGACGCCGCCTACCCAGCATCACTCGGCGCCACAGCATCACTTGGTGCCACAGCATCACTCAGCGCCACAGAATGCCACAGCACCACTGAATGCCAAGCACCACTGAATGCCACAGCGCCACTCGGCGCCACTCAACGCCACAGCGCCACTCAATGCCACAGCGCCACTCAATGCCACAGCGCCACTCAATGCCACAGCACCACTCAATGCCACAGCACCACTCAACGCCACAGCACCACTCAACGCCACAGAATCACTCAGCACCACTCAACGGCACAGCATCACTCAACGCCACAGCACCACTGAATGCCACAGCATCACTCAGCACCACTGAAGGCCACAGCGTCACTCAGCACCACTGAAGGCCACAGCGTCACTCAGCACCACTGAAGGCCTCAGCGTCACTCGGCACCACTGAAGGCCACAGCGTCACTCGGTACCACTGAAGGCCACAGCGTCACTCGGCACCACTGAAGGCCACAGCGTCACTCGGCACCACTGAAGGCCACAGCGTCACTCGGCACCACTGAAGGCCACAGCGTCACTCGGCACCACTGAAGGCCACAGCGTCACTCGGCACCACTGAAGGCCACAGCGTCACTCAGCACCACTGAATGCCACAGCATTACTCTGTACAACCATTCAACAACAACTGGTTCTAATATGTTCTCTCAACGTTTCAAGCTTTATTACAAATGTCACAAAAAGATGTTAATATTTCACTTCTGGTCTTGGATTTTCATCACAATAAAGTACACTGAACATAATCTTCCCAAAAGTTATTTACAAAAGTTGCCATTATAAATTATAATAACTTTTATTTAAGTATTAATTATTAAAAAAAATAAAAGCCATTGTTATTTGTAATATTAATACATCTTAGTCATGTAAATACAACACATATTGCATTACAAATGCTATAGGTGTCACGTTTGCGAAAGTTAAAACTATTGGCATTGTAAATGACAAAGCTATTCATTTCGCTATTTTCAAAACCAACACATAAATAAAAAATATGTCATTTACAATACCTCAAACTTTCCTAATGTGAGACCTATTGCATTGCAAATGCTTGTTTATTAGGAATTTTATTCTGATATTTGTATACGTTAATAGTTCTAAAGGATTGTCTCAATTGCTCTCTTTTTTAACAAAGTATTTTTATGTGCATTGTTTACATACAACTATGTGGTTTTTAGGTCTCGTGACCTACAATGCGCGCAAGCGCATTGAGGGAACGAGAATTCAAGTGGCGAAAATCATCGTCAAACCAAGGGCTTTCAGCCCCGCGGTTTTCATGCAGTTCACGTGAATCACGTGATTAAACATGCAGGCGCATCGGCAGCATTTCTCCTGCAGGCTCGCTAAAGGCTCTCCTCCCTCCCCACATCAAAGTCATCAATCACCCTCCCACAGGCTTCCCCAGCGCTGCCCCGCCCCCTGCTTCACGGCCAGACCATCTGTTCCCTGCCAGACCTCTCACACCTCCGTCACTGCATGCCTGTGTACTTCAAAGGCTTTCAGTTTCGTCTCCTTTTAAAACTTGTTTAACTTGTTCCCTGCTTGCCTCTCCCCCGCCCCCCCCCCCGTCCCCCACCACAGCAATGCCGAGGGCTGGTTTCACTTTCAGCACGTCGCACGCAAGACTTGCCTGCTTTGCCAACGCTTGTTTTTATTTTTTTTTATTCAATGCTTGGAATTCAAAACTGAAGGCTTTGTCTATCCATTAAATGTATGCGCGCGCACTAAAGCCAGACAGAGGTTTGCTCCTTTTTAAAGGTGCTTGACGACCCTTTTCTGGTAGGTTGCACTGGTCTCCCGGAACTCCGTGGAATCTCCCAAATTGGCGAACTTTAATTTGACATGCTTTTTAGCGCTTCAAATACCGCTGAAATGGAAGAGTCCCAGACTTTTTGAAATGTACTCTCCTCTGCGTGGCAATTTCCTCTCTAGACAACTCACTGCGCCAAGACGCTACATTAGTGGGCGAATGGCGCTGTATAGAAACCCTTAAGAGTAATGAATGTTCATCTATTTCACTGTTTTATAATATTACATGTACGTGTGTGCGCGCTCTTTGAATAGCGTACATCTGCCATGACTATGGCCTCTTGGCGCCTTTGACAGTCGGCACTGTCCACTGATACAAAGCTGTTGCATATAATATATATCATAATACAGTGAGATAGCTTTGAATAAAACCCCACAATCACATAAGTGTACAGTACAGTTGTTGGGTTTTATTCAAAGCAATTTCGCAAAAACCTTGTTGTAACAGAAATATGCTCGGGAAGCCCCAAATCGCAAAAGCTGATTTGCCGCTTTTGGAAAACCATGCAAAAATGTATCCTGTTTTCAGCTGTAATTCGTGTGTTCATAAATGCCTTCTTGGTGCTTTGCTTAGAGGGAATTGGGCCGAGAGTGTAAAAGAGGCAGGTTTGGCTAGCCACTACATAAACTGTAGTAATGAAGTGAGTTCGTTTACAATAAATCGGGTAATAGCAGAGTCGCCAAGTGCCCCAGGGAGGGGGTGCAGGGCGTGCGGTAGTTAGCTTGCTGACCCGTAACGCATGTATTTCGAGTTACCATGACATCACAGGAAGGGGCATCATAGGAAGTGACTTCATTGGAAGGGTCACCGTTGTGGCGCTCAGGAAGCAGCTTGAAAGATAGAAAAGGAGTAGTTAAAGCTTTGGCCCACATTGGAATAGTTGTCACAACTGTCAGACTCTGCTAGTAGCCCACGTCTAAAATACGCATCAGTGCAAGCAGCGAGTGCAATGTAAGACTATGACATAAATAACGCAAGATCCAGACAAAGATACTGAGCATGGTGTACACTGAGGTCAAATAGTTCGCACAGTGTTGGACAGGCCACGTGACGGGCCGCTCTCCCCCGGCTCGACCAAGCCCGAGCCAGTCATACAAGCACCACACACCACCATTGCACGTCCTACGTCCCCTCAGGGACACCTGCCCCCGAGCATGATAACCTCGTGGGTCCGATCCACGGCCGACCCACGCGCCCAGCCCGGGCCGCCATCTTGGACACTTCGCCACGAGGCCGCCTGGCCCCCGATCGACCTCAACCCTGGGCCTAGCCCGGCCTCAGACATTCCGGCACCACCCTCCACCCAGGAGGTGAGCGAGCTACTTGGCCAGTCAATGGGAGAAAGAGGTGTCGATGGTTCTCCCCCGGCCAGTGCCGCTCGCCCATCGCCTCCCCGGGCGCTGGCTCCACCCCCCTGCTGGGTGTCTGGACTCCCTCATCCCGGACCTCCCGACCTCCAAGTGCGAGGGTCCGGACATCAAAGCACGCCAGCCCTATAACTGGGGCAGCTCCAGAACAGGAAGGCAGTTGTATCTTGGAGTCGAGAGACGTAAGAGGAACTCATCCTGGACGGACTACTGGCGCTGCCGTAGCTCTGTCCTGTGCACCATCGTCCTGCCTGTTGGCGCTGCCACAGCCGTCGTAACCTTCATTCTTCACCGTCGTCCGGATCTGCTGGCGAGGCCGCGGACCGTTGTAACCATCATCTTCATCGGGACCTGCTTGGCTTCTCCACGGCCCGTCGACCATCCTTCATCCATCTCGGGACCTGCTTGGCTCCTCCACGGCCCGATCAGCAACCACGCCGAGCTCGAGGATTGAGAGCTATTCAACTCCTTGGTAACTAAGACTGTCCCGCTACCCTTTTCCTCAACCAGAGATCAGAACCGAGGGGACCCCTGAGTCCAGACCTCCTTGTATTATATCAACGTAACCTAAGAAGTGCATATAAAGTCTCGTTAACCTTCAATCTTGTGTGGTGTCCGTCTGTGGGGGGGAAGTTACTTATCTGTACAGTCGTTGGAGACGGCTCTCCCTGGAGACCTCTCCCCGTAATCTCGGCCGACCCTCCCGGTCCGTCTAACATTGGTGGCCAGCGGCGCGATCCGAATCACCGCATAACGTACAGAGAGTAGCTCACCCCACAACGAACAACAATGTCGACTAAAGAGAGCGGATCAACTGAGAAGTTCCAAATGGAAAAGCTAGAGGAATACAGCCATCGTGAACTAAAGCAGTTCTGCATCGAACTAGGTATCGCTACCACCGGACTAAGTACCAAGGACGATTTTAAGCATGCCCTAGAATCTTGGGCAGAGACCGGGGTTGTCGAAGCCCCGGAGCAAAGCACCGCGAAAAAGACCAACACGGCCCCTGAAGAGCAAAGAACGGGTCTCTCGCAAGACGAGATCCAAGAAAGAGAAAAAGCCCGACTACACGAACTTGAAATGGCCCGACTCAAGATGGACATAGAACTCAAATTGGCCGAGCAAAAAATAAACTTAGAGCACCTTCGCCTCCGAGAAGAAAGAGAGGAGAAACAGAGGCAAAGGGAGCTCGAGGAAAAAAGACTAACGTACGAGCACGAGCGGAACCTAGCCGAGATCAACCTGCGCAAACAGAATAAAGAATTAGGGGTGCCCGACAGACCGTCCACCCCCGGGACCACGGACAAAAAAGTGCACATCCCCAAGGATGTGGTCCGAGAATATTTTCGAGAAGACGACATCCAGCAATGGTTTAAAGCATATGAAATCGCGATGACTGCGCACCGGATCGATAGAGCCGACTGGGGAGCCGGCCTATGGGGCAAATTCCTCAATGAGGGCCGCGATACTCTGTTACAGCTCCCAGACCACCAGATGACCTCCTACGACCATATGAAAGCGGCCCTCCTCACTCGCTATGGCCTCACGCCCGAGATGTACCGTCAGAGGTTCCGAGACTGCACACGCATTCCAGGTACAACTTGGGTGGACTATGTAACGTACTTTAGCCGAGCCTTCGAAGGCTGGATCAGAGGGAACAACGTCACGACCTACGAGCAGTTGTTCAATCTGATGGTATGGGAGCATCTGTCCAACAACTGCTTCATTGAACTACGCCAACACCTCCTCGACAGCAAGTTAACCGATCCCCGGCAGCTCGCAGCCGAAGCTGACCGGTGGGAGATCACCCGAGTGGGCCGGAATGGGTCCTACGAGCAGAACAGGAACAACAATGGTCACCACCGATCCAGAGGAGGAGGAGGGGGCCAAGGACGAGGAAGAGACAACACTCCGGCCGCCTCCACTACCAGCACCACCCCCCCGGCCAACCGGGGCAGCACCCCGGCGCGACCGGGATACAGAACCAATGTTACATGTCACCGATGCCAACGAGTCGGCCACTATGCAAATGACCCAAGCTGCCCGCAGTATCAGAGCCCAAGACCCCGCCAGGTGGCCGCCGCGGCACTAGGGGAAGAACAGATCTCCGAGGAACAAGAAACAGACGAGCAAGAGTATCAAGGGTGGGAACCAGCCGCCATGACTCTCGCGTGCTTAGGGGGAAGAGACATGGTCCCGCGGGTCCCCCTACCCGCTAACACCCGAAAGTACGGCCAATGGGTGAGCATCAATGGACAACGGGCCGAAGCCCTTCGAGACACCGGGGCCAGTGTGACAGCCGTCCGCTGTCATCTGGTGACCCCAGAGCAATATCTACCGAACATTCTCTGCCCTGTACGATCAGCCGACAACTCGGAGAGTCTGTGTCGGATGGCCTGCGTCCCCTTTGAGTGGGGAGGGGTCTCCGGCATGTTGAAAGTAACGGTCCGAGACGACGCCCCCGTGGACTGCCTCCTCGGAAATGACCTGGAAAGCTCCCCGTGGGCAGCCGTGGAGCGAAAAGAACACTTGGGGATGTTGGGCGTCCCAGACTGGGCGTGCGTCACCACCCGGTCTATGGCCGCCCGTGCCAACCATCACCCGGAAGAACCAGAATGGCCGGCGCCTCCGCCTCCGGTCGCCCCCGCCGAGACCCCCGACCAGGGCATCCCCCTCGAACCTGCTCAACCTTCCGACCTTGCTAATCTCGACCAGTGGGCTCAAGAAGGGGGGCCCACACAAGAACAATTTCGTCAGGAGCAGAAGACCTGTCCCTCCCTTGAGGGACTCCGACAACAAGCGCTCGCCCAAAGCGCAGGGGATACCTCCGGAACTCATTGGGTCTACTGGGACAATGACCTACTGTACAGCGAGCAACGAATCGCCGAGCTGGGGGCCAACCGAGTACTAGTGGTGCCACTCCGCTTTAGAGACTTCCTGCTAAATCTGGCCCACGATGTCCCCCTGGCAGGGCACCTGGGACAAGATAAAACCTACAGCCGCCTAGTGACCCACTTCTTCTGGCCAAAAATGAGAAACGATGTGCACCAGCATTGCCGATCTTGCCCCACGTGCCAAGCCAGTGGGAAGAGCGGCCGCAAATTAAAGGCCCCCCTGCAACCCTTTCCCGTAGTCACGACCCCATTTGAGAGGGTCGGAATAGACATTGTGGGACCCCTAGACCCACGTACAAGACAAGGCCATCGCTTCATCCTAGTACTAGTGGACCACGCCACCCGCTACCCTGAGGCTATTCCTCTCCGGACCGTCACAGCCCCAGTGGTCGGCAGGGCCCTGATGGGGATCTTCTCCCGTGTGGGGTTCCCCCGAGAAGTCGTCAGTGACAGAGGCACGAACTTTATTTCCAAATACATGAAGTCCCTCTGGCAACAGTGTGGGGTCACCTACCGCTTCACGACCCCCTATCACCCCCAAGGAAACGGACTTGTTGAGCGGTTCAATCGCACACTAAAAGGGATGATCGGGGGATTGGAAGAACCCCTCCGTCGCCAGTGGGACGTGCTGCTGCCGTGCCTCCTCTTCGCCTACCGGGAGGTCCCACAGAAGTCCCTAGGCTTCAGCCCATTCGAGCTGCTCTATGGGCACCCAGTACGGGGGCCACTCAGCCTGATCAAAGAAGGATGGGAGTTGCCTCCGGCCAAGAGTCCTCCAGATGTCTTCCGGTACCTCCTCACCCTCCGCAACCAGTCCCAGCGGTTCAGAGACCTAGCGAAAGCCAACCTAGAGGCCAGTCAAGAGGACATGAAGAGATGGTATGACCAGAACGCCTCATCTATTGAATTCGAGCCGGGGCAACAGGTCTGGGTAATGTCCCCCACAGAACCGTGCGCTCTCCAAGACAAATGGACGGGACCCTTCAAGGTAATCGAGCGCAAGGGACCCGCCACCTATCTGATCGATATGGAGTCCGCCCGGAATCCGCTCCGAGTCCTCCACACCAACAGACTGAAACCCCACTTTGCACGAACAGAACTCAGCCTCTTGATGGCCACAGACAACGGGGTTGAGGACGACTCCGAGCCTCTCCCTGACCTCTTGCGGACCCAGGAGCAAGACGGCTCCGTGGATGGGGTCCGACTCTCGGAGACCCTCACCCAGGAACAACGCCAAGAGTGCCAAGCCCTCCTATCACGATTTGCCAGCCTGTTCTCCCTCACCCCAGGTGTCACTTCCTGGTGTGTGCACGATGTGGACACCGGAGACAGCCCTCCTATCCGCCACCGGGCCTACCGCGTACCTGATCGGGTACGGGCCTGCATCCAGGCGGAAGTAACTAAGATGCTCACGCTCGGGGTCATCGAGCCCTCCGACAGTCCATGGGCCAGCCCGGTCGTACTGGTCCCCAAAGCAGCCGCCCCCGGAACCACACCCGAACTCCGGTTCTGTGTCGACTACCGGGGCCTGAATGAAGTCACCAGAACGGACGCACACCCCATCCCCCGGGCAGATGAACTGGTCGACCGAATGGGCGCTGCCCGCTACCTCAGCATCTTTGATCTAACGGCAGGCTATTGGCAGATCGGCCTCACACCCCGAGCACAAGAACGTTCTGCCTTCTCCACCCCCGATGGCCACTATCACTTCACGGTCATGCCCTTCGGCATGAAAAATGCCCCAGCGACTTTCCAACGGCTCGTCAATCAGGTCCTGGCGGGGCTCGAAGAGTTCAGCGCCGCCTACCTGGACGACATCGCGGTGTACAGCCACCACTGGACCGAGCACCTCCACCACCTCCAAGCAGTGTTGCAAGCCCTTCAGCGAGCTGGCCTCACGATCAAGGCCAGCAAATGTCAAATTGGACAAGGGTCAGTGACCTACCTCGGACACCAAGTGGGAAGCGGTCTAGTGGCCCCTCTTCAACTGAAAATTGCCGCCATCCAGAACTGGCAACCCCCTAACACTCAAACTGAGGTGCGAGCCTTCCTGGGCCTCACGGGCTACTACCGAAGGTTCGTGAAAGACTATGGTACCATCGTGGGGCCTCTCACCGAACTCACGTCGAAAAATCAGCCCAAGAAGGTGAACTGGACCCCAGAGTGTCAAGCGGCCTTCGAACAGCTAAAGGCCGCCATGTGTTCCGCTCCTGTACTCCAGGCCCCAGACTACAGCCGGGAGTTCATCGTCCAGACGGACGCCTCCGACCAGGGCATTGGGGCGGTCCTGTCCCAGGTGAACACCGAAGGCCTTGATCAACCGGTGGCCTTCATCAGCCGGAGACTCCTACCACGGGAGCAACGCTGGAGCACCATAGAGAGGGAAGCCTTCGCTGTGGTATGGGCCCTCAAGAAGCTCCGACCCTACCTTTTTGGCACCCACTTCCGGGTGCAGACTGACCACCGACCCCTGCAGTGGTTGATGCATATGCGGGGGGAAAACCCAAAACTGCTACGCTGGTCCATCTCCTTGCAAGGTATGGACTTTACCGTTGAACACCGGCCTGGGTCTGACCACGCCAACGCGGATGGCCTGTCCCGGTTTTTCCGCCTCGACGAAGAGAGTCCCCAAGAGGATGGGTAACTCTCCCCGCCTTCAGCTGGGGGGGACGCATGTTGGACAGGCCACGTGACGGGCCGCTCTCCCCCGGCTCGACCAAGCCCGAGCCAGTCATACAAGCACCACACACCACCATTGCACGTCCTACGTCCCCTCAGGGACACCTGCCCCCGAGCATGATAACCTCGTGGGTCCGATCCACGGCCGACCCACGCGCCCAGCCCGGGCCGCCATCTTGGACACTTCGCCACGAGGCCGCCTGGCCCCCGATCGACCTCAACCCTGGGCCTAGCCCGGCCTCAGACATTCCGGCACCACCCTCCACCCAGGAGGTGAGCGAGCTACTTGGCCAGTCAATGGGAGAAAGAGGTGTCGATGGTTCTCCCCCGGCCAGTGCCGCTCGCCCATCGCCTCCCCGGGCGCTGGCTCCACCCCCCTGCTGGGTGTCTGGACTCCCTCATCCCGGACCTCCCGACCTCCAAGTGCGAGGGTCCGGACATCAAAGCACGCCAGCCCTATAACTGGGGCAGCTCCAGAACAGGAAGGCAGTTGTATCTTGGAGTCGAGAGACGTAAGAGGAACTCATCCTGGACGGACTACTGGCGCTGCCGTAGCTCTGTCCTGTGCACCATCGTCCTGCCTGTTGGCGCTGCCACAGCCGTCGTAACCTTCATTCTTCACCGTCGTCCGGATCTGCTGGCGAGGCCGCGGACCGTTGTAACCATCATCTTCATCGGGACCTGCTTGGCTTCTCCACGGCCCGTCGACCATCCTTCATCCATCTCGGGACCTGCTTGGCTCCTCCACGGCCCGATCAGCAACCACGCCGAGCTCGAGGATTGAGAGCTATTCAACTCCTTGGTAACTAAGACTGTCCCGCTACCCTTTTCCTCAACCAGAGATCAGAACCGAGGGGACCCCTGAGTCCAGACCTCCTTGTATTATATCAACGTAACCTAAGAAGTGCATATAAAGTCTCGTTAACCTTCAATCTTGTGTGGTGTCCGTCTGTGGGGGGGAAGTTACTTATCTGTACAGTCGTTGGAGACGGCTCTCCCTGGAGACCTCTCCCCGTAATCTCGGCCGACCCTCCCGGTCCGTCTAACACACAGGATCAAACATTTAGCAAAGGAAGGAAGCAGAGATTTGAACCTATGCTTTTTACTCTGTCTGCAGAGGCATGCAAGCACGTTTATCTCATCCTGTTTCTAGTTTCACAGGAAAAGGTAATACTTGGTTGTCCTTTCCGCACAAGAGACAAACAAGTGCAGTGTGACGAACAGGGTGCAAGTCCTACAATAAATAAGTGTGGGACTACTTAGCATATGCAGTGAACTCACCAAAAGTGATGTATTAAAAAGAAGAATCACTCGCTCCGCTCTAATTGCGGAGGGTCTGCTTTTTCCAGTTTATGGCAATGTACTTGTCTGTATACACATAGTGAACATCCAGTGAATGTTTGAATAAAGCCCACTGGGTTAGCATTCCGTGCTTCAGTCTGTGGCTTTCGCAGGTCTGTGGTACACATATTGTCAGTCAACTCATCCTTTTAAGGTAAATGCAATTAGATTATAACTGGCAATAGATTGAAGCATGCTGTTCAACATTCTGTGATATTGATAACAATGTTACACATTATTAGGATTGCCATTGTATCCCGTTCCATTTTTAGGTCGAGCTGACCTGCATTCAATGCCACTCACACATGCAACGCCACTCACACATGCAACCCACTCACACACGCAACGCCACTCACACACGCAACGCCACCCACACACGCAACGCCACTCACACACGCAACGCCACTCACACACGCAACGCCACTCACACACGCAACGCCACTCACACACGCAACGCCACTCACACACGCAACGCCACTCACCCACGCAACGCCACTCACCCAAAGCCACTCACACCCACGCAGTGCCACTTTCACCCACACTGTGCAGTGCACAATAGGTCTCGCAGTAGGAAAGTTGGACATTTGGTTTTGTAAATGACAAAGCCCTTTATGTTTTTAAAATGAAAACAAAAATAAAAGGCATTGTTATTATAGCTCCAACTTTCCTACTGTGAGACCTATTGACAACACCAGTGCTTGTTAATATTAGTTTTATCCATAAGTATTTTTCCATGCCCATTTACCAGGTAATTGTGTTAACCAATCATCTCGATTGCTCTCTTTTAACAATGTATTTTTATGTACATTGTTTACATACAACTATGTGGTTTTTAACATTAGTTTTACCCATAAGTATTTTTTCCATGCCCATTTACCAGGTAATTGTGTTGACCAATCATGTTATAGACTTACAAACAACGGTAACAGTTACACAGGAGCGCACAGCGTGTATAAGTAAGTCACCAATAAAAGTCCAGTTGGTGCTCAAGGTGGGCAAGAGCCAGTTACTACGACTCCTGTAAAGCCAACAAGTGGCTTAGAACATTACCAATAATTCCACCAAGCACTCAAAATGTTACATCAAAGTCCACAATAGTAAAGTAAATTTCTTCAAATTTTCTTCTCTTTATTCCTTCATCCAATGTGAATGTAATTCTCAAAACACAGCCAACACGTGTTTCGTCCTGTCAGTCTCTGACATTTAGACTTCTTCAGGGCTGTAAACAATTACAATATCCATTGTTTAGACCTTAATTCTATGCTTATTGTATGCATCAACGACATTATCATCAAATACAATAAATTCAACATAATCAAGAGTCACCGAATTTCCAATAGGAAAAGGAAAAGTAAAACGAAAAAAGTACCTGTCACCAAGAGGAAACCTAAATCACCCAAGTGTGACAGAATGAAGTTGCCAAGTAGGCAGTACCACAGTTTGAATCCCATAATCAAGCAAAGTAGTCCGTTTTAGACGGAGTAACAAACATACCCCTAGAACTTCCAGTTATTCTTAATAGCCACAGTCAAAGTAAATAATTCTCCAAGTCTTTCTAAAAATTAAAAATTAAAAAACACCCCGATCACAAGCCACTCCTTCGAGATTGAGTATATGCAAAATTCCATGCATTAAATGAAACTCACCAACAAAAGAGTCTATGAGTCACATAGCACTAGTCTAAGGGTTTCTTCGTCGCTAAACCCACGTATCGCTTGATAAGCTCAAAATCACATAATTGTCGGCGAGTAAGTAATTCACTCTGTAGATGTAAAGTATTTCAACCTTAAGTACGATCAGTTCGCTAAAGTGACCAAAATAACTTGACACTCCACTATACTCAAAATCGCAACCACTGTCTTACCTGTCAGTTTCAATAAGTATATTTGCCCATATTCAGGGTATCAATTATAAATCTTGGTCCGTGTACTGAAAAATAAAAGAATAACTACAACCCAGTATTCGTATTCACTCTCTTGCTAACTCTGCTCCCTTCTAGGGCAAAACATACCGCATATCAGCTTGGACCTGTCGTTATATAGTATTATTTTGGCGCACCATCTTTGAGTGGCTAAGTTCGTACCTAAATTTCGTAAATTCTTAAGTAAATGTTTGGCCACTATTAGCAATAATAGTAATACGGCAAACAATATCGATAAATTCAAAGCACAAGTAATTCGTCAAGTTACAACTATACATTGGCGAATACGCCACATGTATTCGGCTAATATCAAAACTCTACTGCTGTTTGCTGCTACCGTAAGCGAACAGCTTTTGTTTTTATAAATCGTCTCCTATGTATCGCGTCAATGGTAAATATAGTGTTTACCACTTAAAATAATGATCTGCACTACGTATTCAAAATTAAACAATCCATCAAGTTCTCCGTGAAATGTCCAATAAATCCGAAAGTACGGGCAGGCATCGGGGTGAAAATCATCATTAATCATTACGATTTGCATAAGTAATACTAATATCAGCAAGGCCAGGATAAGGGAAAAGATAGGCAGAAGGATACAGGGTGAGGGAGAGAATAAAGTATATGAGACGAGGGTTACATCTCTATTATTGATAACCATTGTACATCTTACAGATTCCTATATCTATAATAACATTATGTCTTCCGCAGATCACCTAAGAACAGTTACAATAACAATATTTGTGATTTATTCATGTCCTAGATAGAATTCAAATTCATGGTCAATGTTTAAACCCAGTTCAACAGCTTTCAATTTCATTAACCACATTTCCTCTCTGCGTCGCAGTTGTAACAGTCTATTTCCACCTCTGGGATCGCGTTTAACATGATCAATCCCGTGGTAACTAAACACATGTTTCTCTTTTTCTTCATAATTCCTGACAATGTGAGAAGCAATAGGATAGCGGGTATCTCCTGTTTTTAAAGCTCTAAAGTGCTCCACCATCCTTTCTTTCAGTTTCCTGATAGTGCTCCCAACATATATCTGTTTACAAGAACACACTATAACATAAACTACAAAAGTAGTATCACAGTTAATAAACATGTCAATGCAGTGATCTCCAGTATCATTATAGTTAAAAGTCTTTACTTTTGTTTTAGCCCATCTACATGAACTGCGTTTACCACATTTATAAAAACCTTTTGATCTATCAGTAAACCAATTGGACTCTGTTTTTTTCACAGGGTAACTGGGAATAATAAAATTAGATAAAGTACTTCCTAAAGGTCAGTCCTGGTTTGTTTCCAATAAAGGGCAGTAAGTCTTTATCCATGCTCAATAGAAGCCAGTGTCTTTTCCTTATACTATATAGTTTGGCACTATCAGTACTAAAGTTAGTAATCAAACGTATCTTCATGTCCCTAGTAGTATTCCCACATGGTCTTTTGTCTAAAGTTTTACATCTCTTGAGTTTCTTTGCCCTTACCACTGCATTCTCAACCAGTTTACTCTGGTAACCACGCTTAATGAACCTCCGTGATAGGTCTGTAAGGTTAAATTCAAAGTCTCTGTCATTTGAACAATTGCGTCTCGCCCTCACCATTTCGCCATATGGTATGGCATTAGTTTGACTCGTAGGGTGACAGCTTTGGGCGTGTAAAACGGCCTTACAACTGGTAGGCTTACGATACATGCGACTACACAGTTTACCATCTTCAATAAACAAATCAATATCTAAAAAAGTAATGCTATTGGTATCATAATGAGTTGTAAATTCAAGGTTCAGCCTATTATCATTCAAATAGTTGAAGAAACCTTTAAGTTCATCAACTGAACCAGTCCAAATTAGCAGGCAATCATCTATGTACCGCCCCCAATAATAAATATGTTGCATCCATTTTTTACCTGACGGGCCCCAGATTCTCTCCGCCTCGAACCACCCCATGAAGAGTTTTGCAAAAGACGGAGCAAATCTGGAACCCATCGCAGTCCCAAGGCGTTGCCTGAACCATTGCCCGTCAAAAAGAAACACGTTCTTTTGGAGAACCATTTTTGCCATCATTAGAATCATCTGGTTATGATCATAGAATTCTGCTGATCTATTACTCAGAAAAAGTCTAATGCACAGATTCCTAACTCATGATCAATATTGGTATACAGTGATACCACGTCTAACGTTACTAATATCATCCTGTCATCCCATGCAAGGTCACACATCAGGTTAAGCACATGTTTCGTATCCTCAATAAACGAAGGTAAATTCTTGACATACATCTGTAAAAACGTATCAACATACTGGGAGAGGCGTTCAGTAGGCCCTCCGATTCCTGAAATTATAGGTCTACCCGGTGGGTTGACTCTAGACTTATGAATTTTTGGCAGTGTATACATGCACGGTGCCTTTGGTGTCACAACCTGTAAGTACAAATACTCATCATGATCTAAAAGCGTTAGATCATACCAAATCTTAAGTTGATCATTAATGGTCTTAGTCAAAGACAACATGGGATTACTATGTAATTTTTCATAATACTTGATATCATTCAATTGTGAATAAACCTCTTCATTGTATTCAACAGTGTTAATAATCACTACATTTCCACCTTTGTCTGCTTTACGTATGGTTAGCTCTGAATTACTCATCAGTTCCTTAAGTGCCAACCTTTCTCCAGATGTTAAATTATCCTTATATCTCCTGAGCCTATCAGAGCATTTTGCATCAATGATTCTATCTATATCTAGATTTACTGCTTTATAAATGGCTTCAATAGTACTACCAGATGAGATTTTTGACATCCACTTAGATCTTTCCTTCAAACCACTCCCCTCACTCAAAAATCTATCAACCTCAAGATCATCCAACAGCTTATATAGAGTTACCGGATCATCTTCTTTTTCAGTAAGGGAGAGCAATAATTGAGTCTCTTTTAGTTCCTGTATAGTGATATTGCTCAGTGGTTTTATTCTTTAATGTTTACTTTTTTCAGGTACATTCGCAAAGAATTTTTTTTATTTAAGTCTCCTGACAAATTTAAATAAATCAACTTTGGTCAAGTACCAATCAGACACAGTCACAGGACAAAATCCCATCCCTCTACTAAGTATACTCCTCATACCATCAGACAATTCAATTGAAGACAGATTCACAATTTCACTATCTTCAGTTCCTATAGCATCACTTTCGGCTAAGGTTTCCAGGATTGTTTCATCCCTACCCTTCCTCCCTGTCCTCCTCCTACCTCTCCCCCCTCTCCTGTTTTTTTTACATTTGTCTCCCGATTCCTTTCTATGTCCCTGTTCCCATGGCGCAGTCTGCGCACTTCCTCTAAAAAATTATTCTCAGGTATAGGGAGGGCCAGTGACTCGGGAGTGTCTTCGTTTTCACTGCTAGATACGTTACTAGAGCCTGGATCGCTGTCGCTAGCGGATGGGGTGCCGCTCTTCTGCTTACCAGTGGGAGTCTTTTCCATCAAATAGTCAAATTTCCTTGCAAAGGTATATACACAGCCTGAACGATAATCCCTTTAATCGCGCTTAAGCTTTCTAGCCTTCCTTTGCTTTATGTCTGTTTGCAAGTCACTTAGTTTCTCATCTAAAGTAGTATAGTTTTTAATGGTTGCCTCAGGAAGGTTAATTTCCTTGATCTCATCTTCTACCTTTTGAATATAAACCAGTAACTTTGCTATTTTCCTTTCGGCGTTTTCAATCAAAATGTTAATGAGATTCCTGGAACTTGTGTTTAGTTCCTTTTCCCAAGTTAGGTAAAGATCAGGCTCGAGATCCTCATATGTGGATATGATTTGGGATCAATAGAAGAAAATTTGAAGAAATTGACTTTACTATTGTGGACTTTGATGTAACATTTTGAGTGCTTGGTGGAATTATTGGTAATGTTATAGACTTGTCTGCACTTTGCACTTTAAACTCGCCTGCTCCTCCTATGGCGTTGTGTGACCAAGGCCTCTGGTTAGGCAGAAATGTTATGTTGAAAGGCTTCTGAAAACCATAATAAAATAATTATCACCTGCATATCCTGGGTCGTCTCTCGTCTCTTTCCGGTGGTGTCCTTGAGTACTAAGGATTTCTGGAAGCGTGGATTCGAGTCTTTGCGGCATTTCTATGACCGGTACGTCTTCTCCGGTCTTGGAGCTGACCCCTCCTTTCTTGTGGGCAGAGCGGCAGGAAGCAATCTCTTTCGGTGACCCGGAGATAGATATAAAATATATAGCGCTATGGGGAACGTTGTTACCAGCTGGTGGAAAATGAAAATTTTAAAGGTGAGCAGCAGTTGACTGACAAGCAGACCCACTAAGGGATTAACAGCGCATTCATTTGGCAGCACGCACTATGCAAAGACTACATTTACAATAATGCAAAGCGAGTGGAAGCCAGGAGAGGCGTGCATTTAAAAACGCGCAGGTGTGCTTTTGAACTAATGCTGCTTGTGAATTTGCCTACACCAGTGATCAAGGGCAATGCTGCCCGAAACATGTTTGGAAACGCGAAAATGAGGCAAGCTGAATAAATATGCCTGAAAGGAAACTCCTTGCAAGCCTTTCTTTCTGCCAACAGATGGAAATATACAACGTGTGAGGCCCTCGAATGCAGAGTGCTCTTTTGTTGATATATACAACGAGTAGGGGAAGCAAGGGCTGCTGCCAGGTGCAGTTTGCGACTTCACAAGGGGTTTTGTTCACTGTAACTAAAACCTGCAGTCCGATGGACACTTATTTCATGAGGCTGGAAAGTAAGGGGACCTGAGGAAGCGCTTTGAACGTACACGGCAACCAGGATATTTTCATTCAGTCACCCGTGTTTTTTCCTGCATAGCACCAGTTTATGTGAATGATTTTCATCTAATCCAGCTCCGCGCAACTTCAACCCAGGCAAGAAGAACTCTGGGAGATGTAGTGTCTACAACATTACATCGTGAGGGGGAATCACATGACCAGGAGCTCTGAGTGCCCCCACCAATAGGAGGGAGGCAGGACTTATTAAAACATGGGTGGGGCAGCATCCTGGCATAACAGCGGCACCTGAGGAAGGCTGATAGAGCGGAAATGCATTGTGCCTGACAGCTGTTTGAATAAAGGGCTTCCTTAAATTGCCTCTTTCCATTCAGCATTGGAGGAGTTTTTTTGTTGTATATATATATACTAGCAGCCCGTCCCAGCGTTGCCTGGGGCAGAAGGGGGCTGCATTTTTACCCCGGGGCAGAAGGTGGCTGGGGCAGCATGTTGTCGAGCGGTGCTCCTGCCCCCGCCCCCCGCCCCGCCCCCCAGCCTCCCGCCCAGACTCCAGCAACATCCGATTTAAGTTAAGTAGCAGCCCGCGCGGTGCACCCGCCAACTCCCTCCCGCCCCAGCAACATCTCCAGCAACGTACCTCTCACTGCTTCTCCGCTTCCCGCCGCTCCTCCCCGCGCTGCCACTGCTCCTCCGGTTCTCGCCGCTCCGCAGCTCTTACCGGCGCTGTTGTCCTCCGCTCTTCTTGGTTCTGGTGAACGCCGCTCCTCCCCTCACGCAGACGTCGCTCATGTCGTCTGCTCTTCCTGGTTCTGGTGAACGCCGCTCCTCCCCTCACGCAGACGTCGCGGCCGGCGCTAGTTGCAAGGGACTACTTTTTTTCATTTATTAATATTTTAAACAACGTTTTATTTTTATTTTTATGTAGCCTATGTCCTTCTTCTTGCCCTGCGGTTTTCTAAGATTGTCTTGGGTGTGTAGATTGGCGCTGTGGTTCCCGAGATTACCTTGCCCAAAGGTGCAAGTTCTCTCTTTATAATAGTAATATTAATTAATATATATATATATATATATATATATATATATATATATATATATATATATATATATATTCAAAGAACTTCGTTGCATCTTTTGCTGTCTTCAGGAAAAACTAAACCGGACCCTATCAGGTAGTTTGCCAAGTTTTATTGTGCAACACAACCACCGCCATGACGCGTTTCGGGCGCGTGGGCCCTTGAGCCCTTGATCACATGTCGTAGTTAAACATACCACCACCTTTTAAAGTGCACTCACGTGTCATCTGACCTCTGGGCCTAAGAACATAAACAACAGACTACCGCCTCATTTCAGTAACATTCCGAAGAGGAATAAGAACAATGTTTACGCAAACAGTGTTGCCTGTAAAAAGATTTACCCCCCCCAAAAAAAAACCCGCTTTCACAAACCGCATAATGTCACTTCTACTATGCATGTCACTATGAATTCCCTTTGCAGTACACCTTAATAATACGTGCAAAGATCCGCAAATTAATAAATAGGATAAAATCAGAATAAATAAATAATCATATATCTGCATATCTCAATACATCATTCATATTGCGACTTCATTCGTTGGTTGTGCAAATCTGCTACTATAAGTGCAAATTCGCATTTGGGTATGTGCAAGTGTGCTCATAACAATTGTAAACAATAGGGTTAGAGATAGCGGTTCAAATGTAGCCCATGTTGGCTCTCTACAGATACTTGAAATCACTGCGTTCCAACTGCCCTTTTAACGTGGTACAAAAACTCTATTTTGCAATCTTAACGGAGTAAAAGAAAAAGAAAACCAAGCATAAACCAAGAATACATTTTCCTGTCACCTCGTGTGTCTAATAGACCAATAGTCACACCATTTTTCTTTTTAAAAAGCAATCTCATGTTCTAATGACTCCCTTTATCATCATGTTGGCCTCCCTCCACTGACGTTACTCCATGGGGTTATCTACAAACATCTTATTGGCCTTGTATGCTCTTATCACTCATCTTGGTCCCTCACAAGCACATATGTAAGTCTTCAGTGATGTTCAAACCATTAGATGTCTTGGAGTTTAACTCTATGATATATCTTGTCTCCAATAACCTCAGTTGGGCCTCCCTATCCCCTCCCCTGCGAAGTGGTGGGACCATGTCTATTGCGAAATATATATATATTATCTTTCGTCCCGTTCTAGAAACCGAGATAATCTCGCTGATCTCGTCCTCCAAACCATTAGCTCACATCTCAGATCCCATTCCTCCCCTACTAATCAAGAAACTGAAGCACGTTTTCGCACCTATATGGGGCAAAATCATAAACAGCTCCTTAAAAAATGAAGTGGTCCCTGATTGCCTAAAAATGGGACAAGTCACCCCCCCTGCTGAAAAAACCCGGTCTAGACTCGACAGATCTGAACAATTTCAGACCTATATCTAACCTCCCCTTGCTCTCAAAAATACTTGAACGCTGCGTTCTTCATCAACTGACACAACACCTGGACATCATTAACCTCCTAGACCCCCACCAGTCTGGCTTTAGAAAAGGCTGCAGCATAGAAACTGCAATGCTGAACATCATAGATGACATCCATGGTTCTCTAGACTTAGAGAAATGCTGCCTCCTCATTCTCCTTGACCTCTCAGCAGCATTTGACACAGTGGACCACAAACTTCTCATGAAGGCTCTCCAAGAAAGAGCTGGCCTCGGCGAGGTAGTTCTGAAGTGGTTCTCCTCCTTTATACACAACCGCACCCAATTAATAAAAATCAAGAACTTCACCTCCGAAACCCAGCAAGTTAACAAGGGCGTCCCCCAAGGTTCGGTGCTCTCTCCACAGCTTTTTAACATCTATATGGAACCGCTCGCCAAATTACTCAATAAAGCCAACATCCGCTTCCACCTCTACGCGGATGATAAGCAGATCTATCTGGAAACCACCTCTCTCACTGACATCCAAAGATTAAATGATGTCCTGAAAGATGTTCAAGAATGGCTAACAAACAACCATCTGAAACTTAATCCAGAGAAGACCGAGACACTCTCGAACAAGGATGACAACCCTCAAATCACTGAATGGCTAAAGGCAATCGATGCGCTCAAAGGGAATCTTACTCTAGCAAACTCTGTTAAATCTCTTGGCGTCACCCTGAACCCAAAACTAATCATGATGAAACACATTAGGAGCTCTGCCAAAAGTGCAAACCCTACATCCTTAACAAGGATCTCAAACTGAACACTCAATCCCTGGTACTGTCAAGACTGGACTATGGGAACGCAATCCTAACAGGTATTCCTAAATCGCACCTGGCACCGATCAAAAGAACATTACATGCGGCTGCCAGAATGATCACCGGCATCAAAAAATATGATCACATCTCCCTGGCACTCAAAGAACTCAAATGGCTACCAGTAGAAATGCAAAGTAACTTCAGGACGGCCTGCCTAACCCACGAATTCCTCCATACCGGCAAACCCGAATACCTGGCAAAAAAACTCAAAAAAGCTGGTCAAGCCAGGAATCTGAGATGCTCTAACTCCCTCCTGCTCATCCTACCTAAAACCAGAAAGAAAAGAACATCAGACTGATCTTTCACGGGAAACGCCCCTAAAATTTGGAACTCCATCCCCACGCACTTCAGAACCATACCGTCCTTTGTGGAATTCAAAAGCCAACTCAAATCCTTGTTCCTCATCCGTTCCCTTGGCCGTGGATAACATGTAACAGACTGCAACAGCAGAACTTTGCGCCCGCATTGAACCCTGATACCAAAGAAGCTCTGCAGTACATTTATGCAGCTCTTACTCTTACTCGTGGATTGTCAATTCCTTTCATATGTTATGCCTTTGTTGATTATATGCTATTCTATTACTGTAAAGTGCATTGAACCCTGAAACCAAAGAAGCTCTACAGTACACATATGCAGCTCTCATTGTGACACTCGTTGATTGTCAAAAGCCCTTCATATGTCATGCTTTTGTTGATTATATACTACTCTCTTACTGTAAAGCACTCTGTTACCTCTGGGTCTTGACAGCGCTATAGAAAACTTAAAAAAATAAAGATGAAAATCATTCACAAAAACTATACATGTGAGAGGAACTGGATGAGTAGGGTTAAGACCCATTGGTGATCACCCGTTATCAGATTTTTTGATATATGTCCATCATAACTTATATTCTTTGCACTGTATTTATAAGTCTGCAATACTGCACCTTTACAGTGGACCTAGACTTGTCCATAACAAGATGAGTGTATGTTTATTCTTGGCAATATTTGCACATACATATAATTTGTTTATGTTGTGATTTTGCACTATTTGCGATTTTGCACATCAAATGCACTTGCACTTTATCTATACAACTAAAATAGCAGTTGTATCAGGTCGTTTACATTGCATATTTGCACAAATTGCGGTATTTTTCACATTAATAGACTGACTTAACAATGTGTACATGTTGAATATTATTTCAAAGCAAATGTGATATTATCATTTGGAGATATGTATTTACTTGTTTTAGAATTTTATAATATGAACATTGTATTTATTGGACATATAATCAAATTGTGAGCGGAAATATATAACTCCATTAGTTAGCCATATATGAATTAGATATCTACGAATATATGACTTATACCATATGGTCTGGGTATTTTACCGGCATTACAAAAAATCATATAAAAATCTACAACTATTGGAACATGATGTATTATGTTTTGCATTGGTATGTTTGGACGTCACAAGATCTATGCAATGAACCTTTTTTTCCATGTCCATTAGGTGAAAGTATCACTTGGTGTTGATGTAATTGGTCACTAGCACTTTAAAAATGAGCATTTGTATTAGGGACGTTGCATTTGAGCAAGGCTCTACGGAGCCGAAACGTCATGCGGCATATTCTGCTTCAATAAATAAATTTTGAGCACTGAATATTTTTCCCAGCGCTTAAGAACGCACACCAAGGCAGGTAAGTAACAACTTTAATTTAAGATGAAACGGGCGTCTTCTCATCCCGATACATAAACCTTTGGCCTGATGCGTTTCAAAGTAGTAGTGCTTCTTCCTTAGAGGCCGATGTGAAAACCCACAATTCTTTGCGCCCCCTTATCCCCTGCGTGCTCCTTTATTTGATTGGCCTCAGGTGTGGCTCCAAAATTGGGTCCTCATTTCAACTGCACGCTGGGACTAGTGGTTTTTTCGCATTGTTTTCCCTCTGGTGGGTTTGGGTTCTGCACATAATTCCGGTCATTCAAAGCCCTCCAGTGGGCTGCCGGATGGGATTACGCCTGTTTAATTTATTTCTCTGCCATGCCAGTCCCATGGGAGCCTTTCCCCCGGGTAGACCCACGCTGTTTTTTAGGGGCGGTGCAGTTCTCCACGGCCTGGAACCGCCGTGATTTACATCTTTACCAAATTTTCCCAGTGCTTAAGATCGCACACCAAGGCAGGTAAGTAACAACTTTAATTTAAGATGAAACAGGCGTCTTCTCATCCCGATACATAAACCTTTGGCCTGACGCGTTTCAAAGCAGGAATGCTTCTTCCTCAGAGGCCGATCTGAAAACCCACAATTCCTTGCGCCACCTTATCCCCTGCGTGCTCCTTCATTTGATTGGCCTCAGGTGTGCCTCCAAAATTGGATATATATATATATATATATATATTTATCTGTGATGAAATAAAAACATCGAAGATCGCACGGATTTGGTGAGTCACACACACTCTTCTTCATGGGCTGTTGTCAAATGCAAGCCATGGTAATCGCGCACTTGCACTAAGTAAATGGACCTTACTACAAGGGAGAACAGATTGTTTAATGTTCAAATGAAGAGTACACCCACTCAGGGACAATTGAAACTTGTTTCCAGGACTACGTTTCCCAATATGCAAATCGGCCAAAACAGTGTGAGCCAGGCCCACCACGGGGCCACATATTCAATAAAAGAGGCAAAGAAACAGGAAAACGAGTTTGTACTTCATTTGAAAACAGCCCATGAAGAAGAGTCTGTGTGACTTGAAACGCGTTGGCAAATATGAAATAAATACCGGAAACTGGTGTCGAGTGCAGAACAGAAGTCCGGAGGGACGGTGAGCTGTGTGTTATTTCCAAACTGTATGTGAAACAACGCTCCCAGGCATATGCTTATTTACACAATAGATTAAACAACCAAACTAGTGCAGTTTAGAAAAAATACATTTTTAATATAATTAAAAGAAAAGGATAAAATTCAGTGCATTAATCAGATTTGATAAAATTGCCATGAAGTGCACTGAATTTTATCATTTTCTTTTAATTATATTAAAAATGTATTTTTTCTAAACTGCACTAGTTTGGTTGTTTAATCTATTGTGTAAATAAGCATATGCCTGGGAGCGTTGTTTCACATACATTATTTCCCTGTCCCAGGATATTTATCCTTATCAGGGGGTCCTTGTTGCTAACATATTATTTCCAAACTGTAACATGTAACCTTAGAAGATGCGTGTGTCAGTGGCTGTATGGGTCTGTGAGTGGGTTAGCTAGTGACTGAGTGGGTCCGTGAGTGGGTATGAGAGTGTGTAAGTGGGTCTGTGAGTATCTGAGTGGATGCATGAGTGAGTGGGTACTTGAGTGGGTATCTGAGTGGTTGTGAGTGTCTGAGTGGGCCTGTAAGTGGGTGCGTGTGTGGGTATCTAAGTGGGTGCATGAATTCCCTGTGGGTCCGTCAGTGGGTGTGTGAGTGTCTGAGTAGGTCTGTGAGTGGGTGTGAGAGTATCTGGGTCTGTGAGTGGGCGTGAGAGTGTCTGAGTAGGTCCTGGGTGCATACGTGTCTCAGTAGGTATATGAGTCTGTGTAAGTGTCTGGGTCTCTGAGTGGATGCATGAGTGTCTTAGTGGGTGTCTGAGTGGGTGCGAGAGTGTGTATGGATCTGTGAGTGGGTCTTTTAGTTGGTCTGTGAGTGGGTGTTTGAGTGGGTGTGAGTGTCTGTGTGAGTCTGCGAGTGAGTGTGTCTGTGTCTGTGTGGGTCTGTCTGTGGGTGTGAGAGTTCCTGAGTTGGTCTGTGAGTACATTTAAAAAAAAATATTTACAGCCGAATTTGGATCTGACGCGGAAGTACACCGGGGAACCTCGCTGAGCGTTGGGGCATATCTACGAATTCTTGCATGTGGAAAAGAAATAGTTGAAGAGCATTTTCTTGCCCTTTAGTGGTACCTCACAAACCCCTATATTGCACCCAAGGTGTCAAGGTACATCTCCCCTGACCCCTTCTGTTACATTTTATGTGAATTTTCATAGCCCAAGACCATTCCCGATATCTAAAATGGCAGTTGTAACTTTCTACTCGTTTTGCGGCCAGCCAGTCATAGCATTGCTGTTGGCGCGTGGATTCGCGGTGCGCCGTGATGGATCCTCAAAGGATCCGTGCCCTTAGATATGCAAACTTGTTTTTTCTTTAATATCTCAAAAACTACAGAAAATATTTACACCATATCACAAAAAGCACACTTTCTCATCCAAGATCTGGACTTTTGCTGAATTTGGTTTAATTTCGTTCAGCCTTTTAGGCTGTAGACATGTCTAATATCCCTATTGGAAATTGCATTGGGAAAACATGTTGTGGGACCCCCCCCCCCCTCCTTTTCTTGGCCACCGCTTGTCAAATCACCCCCGAAAGTTTCAAAACAGCAGCTGAAGTGAGGGACAAACTAGTTTTGAGGATTCGTCTGACAGCACCAAAGTTATTATCCTAGTATGGAAACTAGGTCCTAACTATAACTACCTACTGGCGACCGCTAGTAGGTAAAATATATTTGTACTGGTCAAAGTGTGGGGTAAGAGCAGTGTAGGCTCTGCTCCTGACCAGTCCACGGCCTGACATCACAATGTATTCAGCTATCAGATATTCACTGAAAAGCTTGGGGTTCCAATTGCCAAAGTGTGTCGGCCTTTGCATGAGGACGTAACTTGTAGATAGAGGGCTGTACATGAAGATTCTTTGTCTATGAACTCAGTAACACTTGAATTGAAAGCTATAATTACATTGTCTAAAGTAAAATGTGCCAATCTTCTTTTAGCAATTAGCTCTAACATATTCCTGGAATAACCAACAGAATCATAATCTATGCTAGTAATTCAATAAACTTTCAAAGGCATCAAAAATTGGTCCTAGATACCGCTGACAATTACTAGGGGATACAAAGTATTAACAGGCCATATATTGATACTACAAACACATCACCTGGTATGCCTGTGAGAGTATGCTAATAGCACTGAACAGAAAATAATGTCTGATTACCTGATTGTCATACATTTCTTTTTCTGCTCTGCACATTTAATACATACTTCATACTAGGTGGGTGTGTATTAGTTGGAAATCCACAGAATAATAGAAGGCTAAATATTTAGCTATTTTTAGTTTATCATCGCTTAGGTTTTCTATTTAAATTCTGTAGAACTCTGACTTCCTCGCAGGAGAATTTTCAAGACTTCTAAAATGATTTCTGTTTCAGCAGTGAAGGTTCACCTGGCGTTTTTTTCTGCTGTGTACGGGGAAAGGAAATGTTAATTAACAGATGAAGAGTATCTACTAGATGAAATTAAGACATGAATGTGACCAGGTTTTAAGTCTCTTGTACAGGCTTCTTTAGCTATCTTTTATTGAACACCTATCTGTTGCTCTTACTTGGATGGCTTTCTTGTCTGTCTCGTTTTATGCCTGTTATTCGATGGTTTTCCTCCTTGTTCTTTATTTCTTAGTAAAACAAAAGGGGATGATGGACGAAGTGTTGAACATTGCAACATTGCAAGTACAGTCAGCTGATCTGGGTTTGATCCATCATCATTCTTTAGCTCACTCCGCCACCAAAGATCAGACATGGCTATATGCAAATCAGTCTGACCCTGTGCCTCATGAGAACAGTCGAGTCCGAATTGCCAAGCCATGTCTTCCCTGCACCGAAAACAAGCTTTCTTTCTTTGTCCCATCCTGGAGCTTTTCATTTTCATTGGATGACCTGCGCCGTTCCACTGCTTACATTCAGGGCACTTTCTCTCCCTCCTTCTTCCATTCCCTCTACGTACCACAAATTCGCTCTCCTTTCTTTACTTCTTTTTCCCTTTCTCTTTTTAGGTCTCGCCTACGGAGCGCACATGCGCCACATAGGAAAAAGACCTTTAGTAATTGACTCAGCTTTGCAGGCAAAAACGTGCACACGTTGCATTGCTTTGAATGGCAACGCGTGCACGTTTGGCGATTCCCTTGCGGGAGCGAGCTTTAAAACCATCTGTTAATTACAAAAAGATGGTTCCTACTTGCTCCCCCAAGGGAAACCGGCGCAGACTCCCTCCTCGGGGGCACATCTATAAGAGGGTCCGCTGTGTGATCGTATTTATTACTGAGGTCACAACCACATGACATCACAAGACTAAGATAGGCCCCTAAAATTGTCAACTTTTGGTCACACTCGAAGGTCTTCCTTGTCTTTATTACAATCCTATGGTAGGAGTAAACAATTGCTATGATTTCATCATTTTCATCAGTTGCTAGAAAATAAAGTGCCTCTGTGCAGTTACTAATGTAACATTTATTCAGCAGGTGTTTGATAGTGCAAGATCTAGGTTTGGTTAAAAGTATGCAAAAAGCACTGTGTGGTGTGTAGAGTACAGTCATCGGTTTGTAGTGTAGTTCCTATATTCCCAATAGGCTCTGCGCAGTGGAATAACATAAATGATAGTTTAAACGTAGGACTGAAGTCGACTAGGTCTCTATTAAGTATTTTAGACTTAATTGTGAATGCCAGCTAGCTCAGAGGTCACTAGAAACGTTCTCGAATAAACAAGAAGGGATTCGTTTGTGACAACCATATAACATGACAACTTTGTTCCCCAAGAATAAGAAATAAATCTTCAGAGTCTCGGAAACAATAGATGGCTATTTCACTCAGTCAATCGTGCATGCTTAGTTTCACCAGGGTTTTTGTTTTGCAGAGAAATAGAGAGATAGGCGTTTTCAATAAAAAGGTTATTTATTGGGCAGTCTTCTTTCTCATGCAAGAGAAGTTAATTGCTACAATCGTAATACTTGCTATGAAGTAAAGGGCGTACAGTAAAAAGAGTATTATGAAATAATACTGTAAAAGCATGATGTGGTTTCTAAGCCATAAGATACATAAATAGATAAAATACATACAATGATAAATAATGACTAAAAGTACTCAACTGGTTCATCTAAAATACGCCTACCCTGGTGTACCTAACCTAAGTCTAGTACAAGGGAAGAAGTAAGTGAGGTGTAGCTTGAGTTAAATAGTTTCTACCAAGAATCTATCCAAGAATTCTCTAAGGGTCTAATCCGCTCTGTACCTTGGTTATAGAATGAAGGAGGTCTTGAAATCTCTCTCTCAGGACTCGATCTCCCAGTAACCTGCAAGGGTAGCAGGGAAACACTGGAGCTGGATTTCTCGGCAGGAGAAAAGACATTGTCTCTCTCAGTGCGTCAGCTGGAGGGTCGGCTTCCTTCGGCACTCACTACAGCAGGGCGTCGGGCAAGTAGTTAGTCGATCTGCTCCAAACCACCGTGTGTTTGCTAGGGCAGATGTGGGTATATTTATACCTGGAAGGTGCCGAGTTTGACGTAAGGGTGGACATAATAACGTCACTAAGAACTCAAAGTTCTTTACACGCTCCAGGAGTTCTAGAACAAATCAATACTGAAGCAGGGGGAAGTCCCGTACTGCTGAAGGCTGGTTGTCTTCAATAACTCGTTGTACTGCAGGAGCTTAGTGGAAGTAGCCATGCCGTATTTGGACTGCATTGGCTGTGCCTAAATATGGTTATGCTTCTTATGCCTATATAAGGATATGATAAGTTATACCTATATAAGGGCATGAATCGGGAAAATTATACTAGAGCCCTAGATACGTATACAACAGGTTCACAAGGGCATGAAGCCAGGTTGCACTCCCATTTATTGTAGTGGGGAAAGGCGATTACTCTATGATACAGTTTTAGTCTAAACCTCAAAAGGAAATTCTGGTATGGCTAAGCATTAAGGAACAGGAATGGCTGTGGACTGTTGGCTAGGGCCAGCAAGTTGTAGGAAAAAACAGATGGCAAACTTCTGACTGCTTTCTCCCATTCAGCCCCGTACAATGAATAGCTCATGTCCCTGAATGACCTTTTAGTTTTAAAGTTATGGAATTTTCAAAAAATCAGGGCTGGACTGGGCTGATGCAGTGTCCTTGACTGCCCTCAGCATTGGGATGTCAAGGCCTCGTTCCAGGGACAGGCAATCCTCCTTTATCACTCTGTTTAGGGCTGGTGACTCATAAGTCCAGACTGTGCCACAACAGGAATGGGCGAGTCAGAATTTTATCCTCGAAAAGGAATAACCCTAACTCCTTGAGGCTAATAAAGGTAGCACTACTTGGATGAAGGGAAAGAATTACGACGGGCGAACCTATTTTCAGTGACCTGTAGTGCAATCGCATTGTTAATTCCCCAAATCCCAGCCCCATAGGCTATACCCTTTTGCATTTAGCCTGATAAAGTGTTAGCATGTGGCGTACAGATCTTTTGCCCAATTTTTCTGCAAAGTAGAAGAGTGCATTAATTCTCCTAGAAAGCTATTTCCGATCTCCTGTTGTGGGAGCCAAGACCTTTTGTTGTTTAAAAGTCACACCAAGATTACTAAAATGAATTGTATCTCGAATGAGGTGAGAATACAAATATAATTTAGGTTTAACAGTGCGTTTGCAGCTACAGGACTTAACAAATGTTTTACTTATGTTGACTTCTTCTCTAACTCTTCCATAAAGGCTGAGAACCTTTCCAGTAAAAGCTGTAATGCCTTGGGAGTACGGCCCATAAGGGCAGTCCTCCACATACAGCAAAGCCGGTATTAGGCGCTGTCCAATCCGAGGCATGTCCCTGCACGTTGACACCAACTCCTTCTCAAACTGATTGATATATAGGGTGAAGAGGAAGGGTGCAAATACACAGCCCTGCCAGATTCTCCTGCGTACATCAAAGGACGCTGAGCATCCCTCGCCCGTCCCCCTCGTCCCCCCCCCCCCCTCTACTCCCCAGCAAAACTTGATTAAAGCGCTGGAATTGCTGTACATTTCACTGATGGGATCAATAATGGCTCTGTCTAAGCTGAGTTCTTCCATACGTCTGCCACAGTTTACAATGGGATACATGATCAAAGGCGCTGGGCAGGCTCATGAACCCCAGGAATACGTGGACACTATATATTGTGATTGTTTCTTCATTTCATGACATTTCTTGGAATGTAGTTTTGTTCTTATTGTAAAAGATGCCGGAGTGGAATACATCTAGAAAGTAATTCATAATCCTCACCTCCGGTCCTGCATATAATTAAAAGTGCTAAGATTCATTCAACCCACATCTTTCTGTTTTCCACTGAGTCCCTGATAATTGCAAGTATCTGGAGTTGATCGGTTTTCCTGGGAGCCAGTTTAACCCCCTCCAGATCCAAATATTGCAGACATCACCTGTGGAAGCTCCCCTTGAAAAATATTCACTGCTGTATAGTTTGTGGATCCCCGCTCTAACCAACTGGAATCCGATGCATACCTGCTACTGCCACAGCCTGGAGACCAGGAGGAACACAGATTGGGGTCAAACCCTAGCGCAGATATATTCCTGCCAAAAATCTGACGAACATCATGTTAATTGTGTTTTGCCGGCCTGCCAATCAGGGTGAGGGAGGTCTGGCACCCAACAATAGAAATCTTCTGCTGTAAAACTGGAAAATACATGGTTGTGGTATATCCTGTCCTGCCCACAGGTTTGATCAAAATACCTGTATCCTAAAAAAAGTGTTTCAACTTCACTTTCCAATTTTCCTAAAAGCACTGCACCCAGCTTATCATCTGTCCTCACCACATGCACATAGAAAACCCATTCATGCCTTCCCCTACCACACTCGGACCAAGCAGAAAGCAAATGCCAGCGTTATGTTTCTGCACGAGGGAGAATGACGACAATTGCTATTTTTTTTTTATGAGAAAACAAATTGATAAAACTATGGCAAATGTCGTGTTCCGCGTGTTCTACAGCTCACCAGACACCAATTGCGGTCTGGCCCGCACCAATAAATTTTTTAGGACATTCAAAATTTGAAAATATATGGTTTTTGTACTTTCCATATTGTTTTGACCCTTCTTTAATCAAAGGAGCTGTGAACTTTAAAAAGTGGTTCTGCTACGATTTCATTATTCATACTTATAGTCTTAATTTATTGCACAGACTATTTTTCTGATGATAACCTACACATTTGGTATTGCTGGGCTCTAGACATCCAGGCCAGCATTTGCTTGGATTAGAGTTCCATTTTTTTTGTTTATTTCTCTCTATGAGAAATGCATCCATAATTTTAGGTACTTGGTTAAAAAATATAAATGTCTTTATTCCTACAGGCTGCATCGAGATATCAGTGTTGACTTTGAACCAATAGATAGCCCTGAATGTTCCAAAAATGTATAGTTTGTACAGATACAATAACAGACAAAAGAGGTACTTGTGCTTAAACATCCTTACCCTTCTGGCATACCTAAAGCACCATGGCAGTGAAAAGTTTCAAACTCTGCTCTATTTTAGCACGTTAATAAAATATTGCTGTTCCTTTGTAGACAGTTGAATTTTGTATCAAGTTTGCAATTTTTTTTTATATATTTGAAAAAACTGTGGTATCTGTTTCTTGTGGTATTTTAACGGCTTTATTGAAATCTTTTAAGATTTTTCTTGGATCCTTTTGTGTCATCTCAACAATGCATTTGTGTTTTTTAGTTCTGGGTACAGAGAGCGTTAGCTGTATGCAAGAGCTTATGTCGTCATTAACTTACATAAATACACAGAAAGTGGGCTTTGGGTCTGCCCCCTTCAGCAACTTAAAGTCTTTCGTATTTTCAGTAAACATTCATGATTATTACGCAGCTATACATTTTTCTGTGGTAATTCCAGGCCCCTCAAAATGATTTTTTTTTTTACCAGACCTGCAGGTTTAGAGACTTGAATAATCTATTCCACCTAACTGTAAAGCGCTTGGCCCATAAATGTGTCTGAAATTGTGTGATCCTAAGCAAATATTTTCTTTCACAGAGCCCCCTTTTTACTTCATCGGGTACGAGAGCACCTTCAAATATGTGAGTTCAGCATGTCTGCTCTACAAAAAACCTTTTTTGTTGGATTTAATAGATTTACCTTTGCTCCATATTTAATAAAAATCTAGCCCATATGTTGGATACACATGACCTCGAAATTGCCTCTAAGTATTCCAATATCATTGTCATCAAGGGCGGACAGGAATGTTCCTCAGTTCATATTGAAAAATTATCACTTTTAATAAACATATCACTAAAGCATGACGTGGTAGCATACTGTAGTTTACATTTTCCTTTGAAATGGACACAAACTTTCCCACTGGCCTGCAGTTTAACTGATAAAACTACACAGCGTATAAACCGCGCTTGGAAATCGTGTGTTAGCAAATATGCATCATTTGCACATCAGCAAGTAAATCATAGATTTATTTTGATCCCTTTAAAATATTTGTTCCCACCTGACTTCACAATTATAAAAAAGTTCTTTCCTAACTACTGAAATATATTTTGAAATATTTGTACAGTTCATTTGCAAGCTATTTAATTGTTGTATACCCAGCACAATTGACAGTTCACTTTACAAATTCCTCTATGTTTGCAGCCTGAGAAAGAAAAGTTAACCCCTATCTCCAGGATAAAAACAAACAGTAACTTGTAAGAAGACATACGCTGACATTTGACCTCTTTCTTTTAACACAACTCAAATGTGACTAGATAAAAAACCGATTCAAAGGCATCTTTATTGGTCAATAATTTTCTGAACAGAACAGCTGGTATTTGCCTCCCCAGATCAGGCCAGGAGGCCCTAAAATAGTTCGTCCGCAAATCTGACTTGTCATAGCAAGTGGGGGAAGTAGATTTCTCGAGGAATGGATATGAAAAGGAGTCCTTCAGCATACCATATTCACTCCAGGGTGAAACTAGACTGTATAGGAGCTCTATGGTAGTTAAAGCTCTGTTTTATGTAGTCAACAACTTCTTGTTTCTTCTGTACCAAAATATGAAACCCAGTCCTGGTGTTTTTGCACCTAAATGATTTTTGTGTACCTACATGTGTTTTTACACCTAAAGGTAATGTTTACCTTAAGGTTAATTTTGCTTTGATACGCATGTATGCACTCTTTTTGATTGTCGCACCCAGGATGACTTTGCTCTTAAATGTTTTTCTCCAAACTTTGATATGCTCCTAAAAGTGTTTTGCCACGCCTATTGATTTTGCACCTGAACTTGTTTCTGATCCTAAATGTGATTTATGCTCCCAAACGTGTTTCCAAATTCTGCTGATATTTTCATGCTCCTGTTAATGTTTTCATCAAGGGTTGTTTTGCAACTTTAAATTTGGTTGTGCACTTAAATGTAATTTTTTGGACGTTGGTGTCTCCAGAATCCTGTTGAGGTACTACCAAGTTCATGTATGGGACTTTCTTCTAAAACGTGTACCTCTCTACGTGTAGCTATGTTACACAACCTGTGATTTTGCAACTAAATGTCATTTTGCTCCGAGAATATACCACCGTCCTTCTTACTTAGTTCTAAGGGTGATTAGGTATCTAAATGTGATGGCATAATGATAAATATATTTTGCACCTAATGTGACATCTTATTACTGCACTTTCTCTCTGTTTGGAGTGGTACTCCACAGTTGCATATTTGGGCTTTTTAATCTTATTGTAGCCAGCAACCTAAAACACAGACCTTATGATACCGGACTCCAGCTTGTAAATAGCACAGCAGAGATCCTATTTGCAGCAACCCCTATCCAAAACTGCCCTAAAATGCCAGAAACGCTGAGCATGGATGGTCAACTAAAAATGTTTACTTGGTGACAAATACAATCGCTTCAGTCTAAGTTCTAGTAAAACTGACAAACTAACCACCGAAATTAAGGCGGCAGAGCTATCCTATCGTCAGAAAATGGACCCAGCCATGATTAAAACGCCTCAAATATGATCTCGACGTCATCCTCAGCAAGCGTGACCACCTTTTGGGTTCATGACCAAAACGACAAAAAACTGTTCTACCTCATTAAGGCTGGTAAAGATTGACAGCTTACCTAAAGTTTAAAGGGAATTCTACTATCATCCAAACATTCAAGACTATTAGGACGTTCTCCATTCCTCGACTGACATGATCCTCAAAACTTTCCAGCCCTTTTATTCAAAGCTGTACAACCCCTCCGTCCACTCACCCTTTGAAGTCTGTCTGAACTTTTTGGAATCCTTGCCCATTAAGCAAATCTCACCAGCCCAGTCTCTGTGGAGGAAATTGTACTGGACATCAGATCTATCCCCGTGGGTGAAGCCCCGGGACCTGATGCCCCCCCATTGAATTTTACAAAACCTTTCTCAGAGCAATTATGCCCCCTTTAAAATCAACCCTGTCCCATTTTGCTACCTCAGGTGCAGTTTCAGGGAATGCTTCTGAGGCCCCTAATGAGGTTATTCCCAAAGATGGCAGGACCATTCCGATCCCAAAAAGTATAAACCTATCTCCCTTATTAACATGGATACTAAAATCTATGCAAAAATCCTTGCATTTTGGTTGTCCCCCTTGATTCCCAACCTAGTTCACCCTACTCAAACTGACTTTATCAAGGGTCGACTCACTAGTGAAAACGTCCACCTTTTTTCTCATATTATTGAGAAGGCTTCTGACACGCTTTTTCCACTGGCAGTAGCCATTGCCCTGGACGTGGAAAGGCGTTTGACAAAGTTTCCTGGCCATATCTGCCATCGCGAACGTTATCCCGCAATCCTGCCTCTACATACCGGACCTAAATGATGTCCAGCGTATATTAATTTCAACTCCACTGGCTCATTCCGAGCTTCTACTTGAAGACCAAGCATCTCCGATCAAGCACTGCGGCATACCTAATCCTCCAAAGTTCTGCCCTTAAATCATCGCAGCAGTATGTTAAACTTAGGCATGTAATTATACCATCTTGATGATGATCCCATTATCTGTCTGAAGGGGATCAAAACGTCGTCGACCAATGAAACATATTTACATATTAAACAAATGAAACATAATTACAGGTTAAACCATTGTGTTAAAACCTGTGTGAATACTGTTTATAGAAAATTTGTCATCTACTATCATTGACCATAAGCTTCTCTGTCTTTGCCTGAAATACTAAATGTCCAAATGTAATTGTCTTTTGTTTGTATGTAGGACGCAGGACTGTGTCCCACTCTATTTTTTGTGTTCTTGAATATGCCTAACATTTTTGGGAATTATTAAATTATATGTCCGGCTGGACATCCTGTAATATAGTACTGATTCTAGTCTATATTCATTATTTTTTATAAAATGTTCTTTAAGGAAGAGGCTAGGTAGGGATTTTCTTAAGATGACAATGAAGAGGAAAAAAAGAATCTGACCCCGGATCCCTCAGACTCGCTTGTGATCGTACTTCTGATCATACATTTGAGCGCTTCTCAAGGGTTTCTGTTTGCTTAACTTTATGTGAAGCGAAATCCTTAACCACAAGTCCCCGAGAACCTCTTATGATCATACTTCTGATCATACATTTGACCGCTTTTAGAGGGTTTCGGTTTGCTCAACCATATGTGAAGCGAAATCCTTAACTCTATTTAGTATTGCAGCAACATCATATGTACTGAGGAGAATTCGTACACGTGGCTCTCCTACTAATATGCAGAGACAATGACATTTTGTTGTACAAATATATATAAAAATATATACATATGCATTCACCCACATAATGCTGACATTCAGATGACAGCGCCCGGTGTATTTTCTTCTAGACAAGAATTAACGAGTATCCAGACCAATTCTGCCATAGTTTGTGAATTGAAATTATTATTGTATTTTCTGTCTGCAATTATGACCTTGTCTTTTATCATTTTCAGAAAGACTGTCCCCACATAATAATACGTGTCGCCTTTTAACCTGGCCACTTTGATCTTACGGTGGCCAGTATATTTTCATTGTTTTCCAACTATTTTTGCACCAACACAAGTATTTGCAGAGTGACTATTTAACCTTGAGGGCTTGACGAATGCCCCGGGATCCCTGTATGAGATTCATTATAGGCATAAACATTTTGATCTCTGTGAGGGATATATTTGATCCCCATTCCTCTTTTTAAACTCTATCCCTTATGCCCCCGAATGAAGTTCACGTGGACCCCTGGAGATAGTTTTACCAATCACCCTTTCTTTGCACTCTGCCCTTCATCCTCCCTTTTCCATCGCTCATCTTTGAGAAAACACTTCAGTTCCTCCTCTTGGGGAGGTAGTAGCCCACGCCATGGACCTTGCAGTTCAGGTGTGAGGAGGGAACCCAATGATTAAGCATGTGACCCTCAAGTGAATGAGGGTTCTTGCCCTTAAAGGATTTCTTTCCCTTTCCTTTTCTGGTGGTCTTACTATGAGCAACTAATTGAGAGTCCTGTCTGTTGAATAAGTAGCCAAACGTACTTTGCGTGATTTTCTTTGATTATTAGGGATAATCAGTAGGTTCTTGGCTCTTTAGATCCTCTGTGTGGAGATAATTAAGATGACAATGGCACTTTACTCCAACCCCTCTGCATGGGTTAGAATTAATGGATTCCTTTTCAGCCCTTTGCCCTCCATCAGAGTACCCATTAAGGATGCCCCCATCCCCGTAACTGTTTTTACTAGCCGTTGATCCCCTATTACTGATGCTAAATGCCTAGCTGATGAGAGGTGACACCCTGAAATCGGTACCAGAATGCTTGTTTGCGGCCCAGGGAGGACCTGGCCTGGCAGGTCGGGCTGAACTGTTCCCATGGGGAGCAGGGTCAAGACTGATTTGCATAAGGCTGGGTCTAAACTGGAATGGCATGGTGTACAAAAAGACAATGGATTTAGGCCCAGATCTCTGCACGGGTGCAAATGTTTTACATTGTTCAGTATTCCGTCCATCAATTGTTCTTTTTGCATTCCTCAAAATTAAGGCAAAGATCTCCAAAATGGGTCCTCTCTCTAATTCTCAACTCGTTTGGAAATTACAACTGTTTCTTTCTCAAGGTCACACTGCTTCAAAATTCTGTAAACTTCTCATTACGTCAAAATGTCCTTGTCATTCACCTCTGGCACAGAAACGGTCCTCTTATTTCTCCTCCAACAACCTTGTCCCGCCAGATGCAGACACCTGGTCCAGGGTAGGCTCCCAACTACTCCAACATCAACTGATCCCATCGCTAACCCAGACCAGACTTTTTGCAGCGCACCGCATGTATTGGACACCGGCAAAATTGTTCTGGTGAAAGCTGAAGGACCCTAATGCATGCTGGGCCTGCGATTTGTTCCCTGGTGACGATGAACACATGTTGTTTTCTTGCACCTATCTACGTCCCTATTGGTGGGAGGTGTCTTCACAGCTTCTAAATATGTTTAGAACACCTATCCTACTATCTTTTCCTATCATCCTCCTAGGTCCCTAGTTGGCAGACCCTTCACTGGATCTTTCTGCCACAGACCTATCACTTCTTGATCTTTTGCTCACCATCACTATTAAGGTAATACTACTTGACTGGAAATCCACCAATAATGTATCCTACCATACCTGGAGGGCCGGGGTAACCTTACTACGAAGTACACACATCAATCAATCTCATACAAGAGGTTGCCTGGCCGCCTCTCAGTGTATTTGAAAAATGCTTGATGTTTTTTTCTCGTGACCTTTCCGTCAAAAGGGAAATCCCACAACCACCTACTGACCACTAATTCTTACTCTTAGTATCGTAGATGAATCTCGGATCCTGCCCGTGTAGAGTATCACATGACTCCCATCCCTCTTCTCTGCCCACCTACCCTCCCTTTTCGCAAAACGTGTACATCTGACAAGTGCACTTGTTTCACTTCATCCAGTCTCATTGGATGCCCATAGCCACGTGCCAAATGCCTCTGTCGCTTCTTATGTACTGGGCTTGTGTCTGCTGTTATCTCATACCCTTTACATTAATATCTGTATGTACCACATTAATGTACTCATTATGCAACTGTCGGATATTTTTCTTCTCCACCCTCTTTTCCTCCAAATTGCTTTTTATTATAAAACACTAATAAAGTTTATTGGAGAAAAAAACCTGACATACTCTCTTGTGCTAAAAGCATTCCCCTTTGGCTATAGACACTATGATTTATTTTTGTTTTTTAAATACGTAAAGCTTTTATCTCCGATTACCATAATCAAGGACCTAAAATACTCGTCTGCCTCTATGAAATTAAAAAGATCATGTTCCAGTCCCCAATATAAAGTATGATATCATCTCCTCTGTAATTTAAACCCCGAAGCCCCTGAAAGGTTCTACAACAGGTAGGGAACCAAATACTTATCACATTCCTGCCATCTTCATTATGCACCAATCCCCATGCTTTGGTTATCCACCTTCACCCAATAGCCATACACCTGCATATTGACCCATCAACCCACAATGTCATTGCATCCAGTCATTTAGCCACCCACTATCTATGCACCGACAGCCATCCAACAATCTGCTCATCATTGTACAAACCACACATCCGTTAATTCATCCATCCAAGCAACTAACCAAAATCCATGTGTATCTTCGTGTGCCCATGTGTTGTCTGCTGCATTTTTCTGTATTTTTGTTTTCTTTCAATCTGTATTTTTATCTGGGTGGATTTCTTTATGTATGTACTTTTTGTGCTTCAATCCACATTCCACTGTAAACTACGGCAATGACAGCAACAGACACATATACCTAAGTTAACCAAACCTACTGACTTTGCCACTGCTTACTTCTGTGGCTTCTAAAGAGCATTTTCATTGATGTAACCATTATAATAGCAGTGCTTAATAAGTGCATCACCCATTTGGCACAAAATGGAACAGTGCTACAGTAAATTAATCTGATTTGCCTGGCATCGCACATAGTTGGGAAGCCATGATTACTATCTAGGTTTGGTCTTATTCACCAACCTACTTACTAGACCACATCTGCCAGGCAAATACCTGTGAATAGAATTGTTAGTCAGCCATACATGCTTACCTGAATTGTGACCTCCTGGTGTTGCCAGAAAAAGCCTTTTTGCTGGACTCCTTTCAGCCAATAACTCCTTACCAATCAATTCTGACATATGCTTCTCTGGAATTATTGGCAGCTCGCATGATTAGCTCACGACCCAAGGACTGTGGTGCTCAATAAAGAACTCGCACTTCATCATGTTGAACTTTAGGGTGGTTTGTAGTGCTCTGCAGTCCTTTTTTTTCCAGTGATCAAAACCTGCCCTTATTCTGCAGACTGACAACTTGCCCACAATCTACTGCAAACATAATTGAGATAACAAGACTCGGGGGCTTTTTTCGGAAAGTTCAGGCAGTTTGGCAGAGAAAAAAAACACAAACACTTTTGGATAGGGTCTGAGGCAATCTTTTAAGACCTGCCTGGATACCTTGCCCCAATTCACAATACTAACGTACCTCGAGTATCCAAGGGTCTACAACAATGTGCTAAGCACTATGATCTCTAGAAAACAAAAACCAAATGTGTGCACCGCAATAGGAAAATATTCATTAAATTTACGGATTCCCATCACTCACCAACTTGGTGACATGCTTCATCATCTGGGTCTCCTCTTTTGTGGTGACACATAGGTCTACAACCCCATCATAATGATTGGGGAGCCTGAGGATGTTTTCATTGATCTGATAAGGGAAGAAAACTATCTAAACTACCAGATGAGAGCAGTTGACTTGTGTGGGAAATAAGTGCAGTGCATCAATGATATGTGAGATTAAAATTGAATTGCGCCAGACCCTATATTTATTATTGTCTCTCACAGTTCAAATTAAAACAGGGCAAACAACAACAGTTTTGCCAAATAGCTGTCTGGTGTTAGAAAGAGGTCAACATGTTTCAGCACACCCGGACATCAATCTATCCAGTGCCTTCATCAGGACCAACCAAAGTATTGCTACTGCAAAACGCAAAACAAATAGTAGAAAATTAACTAGTACAAGTACACTTGAAGCGGTTGGAAACTATACAACCGAATCACCTGTAATACGGAGTGTACAATCCTTCCGTACATCTGACGGTATCTGTAACATAGGAAAGGAAAAAGCGCGCCACATTTGAGTTCATTAACATAGAATATAGTGTTCTCAAAACTAACAATGTAGTGACTTGACATTGTCATCTACCCAACTCCAATAATGGATATATGCCACTTGTTCTTACCCGAAATGTATGAGGAGGCTACCTCACCTCACCTGGCCACGGCTCAGGGGAAAAAGGAGGCAACGCTCTAGAAGAAAAAAGTAGAACATTCCTTGTTTATTGTGGTGTTCTACCATTCCTAACATCCTATTGACTATCATTGTGCTCCAATCACCATACAAAAACACACAGAAGCACAGGGTTAAAAGCTGCTTATGTAAGTTTGTCATGCCTATCATAGCCAGATGTGCTGCTCATAAAGAAATAACAGTACACCAACAGCATGTTCATCCAACCAGATACACATGTATTCCACAGTGCATTTTCTTCCCTAGCATTTATTCACTTATGAGTGCTGCTGAGACTTTTAAATTTACTGATTGTAATACCACGTCATTGGATGTAGAAAACGGCCAGATTTTTCTTCTGTCCTCGTTGAAACACGAGTGCATTGTCGAAAGAGGAAGAACATGACCCTTTCCTGCCGCATGCTGAATTAACTGCCGCTCAGCGGCTCACGCGATTTTTGAACTAACACTTGATGACTATCGTTCATTTGAAAACTCCCGTGTTCCGAGGAACACTCATATTCCAGTGTCCTGAGTCAACGGTATCCCTTTCTGAATACTGAATTGAGTGGTTTGTAGTGCTCTGCAGTCATTTTTTTCAGTGATCAAAACACACCCTTATTTTCTGCAGACTGACAACTTGTCCACAATCTACTGCATAAATAATTAAGAGATAACAAGATTCAGGGGCTTTTTTCGGAAAGTTTAGGCTGTTTGGCAGAGGATGCTGCAAAGGGAGGGTTATTCTGCTGACTGTTGCCTACCAGGTGTCCAGAGCATTGAAGCAGACGAGTTAAGCCAACATTTACTAGAACATGATGACAGGGTATTAAATGACAAGGTGCTGGCAGACCTCTTTTTAGCCGGAAGCCGAAGTGCTTACATCTGAAGAAAATGTAACTTGTCTCACTTGTGCCTCCAGGTTTCCAGAACCTCGCTTCTTGGGAAATGCCCTTTTGGCGACCTGGCGAAAGGTATTCACTACACTTTTCCTCTGGTCAGTCTTATTCCCAAGGTGACCAGAACGTAGGACTTCAGCAAGGTCCTTGCTCCTGACTGACCTGAACAATGGTGTATGTAGTCCAACTTCAGATGTTCCTTAATGGACAAAAATACATTTATGAACAAGCCACATTTTCTGTCCAAATTGTCAAGCGAATTCTCCTTCACAGACTTCCTTCCTTGAGCTTGACTTCCTGGCTTCTGAGTTCTTGCAGTATGGTTGTTTGAAATTCCTAGATGAATTCATGGCCATCCTGACTGAAGTGAAAGGTTCTTCCCCGAGTCTATGAAATGCTTTCAGATGGAGAAAACTGAGGTACGAACAAGCATTCAGAACTAAGAACGTACAAGGAGGAAACAGTGCTATCTCACTTTCTTCATGTGCCTACATCTGTTGTGCAGTTTAACTCTGTCTGGGTACACTTGTCTTTCATCACTGCCTATTATACTCCTCTCATGCAGCAACCTTTTCTCCCTGCTCAGGTAATTAAGGATTTCTTCGAAGGTCTTGGGAAAGTGTTTCACCCAATTAAGAAACCGTCTGTGTCTCTTGGGAAAGGAATGAAGTTCTTTCTAACATAATTGGTCCCCCTTGCACACTGCTGATTTATGGGACCTTTCTTTGAAGGTGCTTTTCTTAGTGCCATTACATCAGCCTGAATGAAGGGAAAGTGAGCTTCAAGCTCTATGCTAAGGGGAGCAATACACAGGTTTACATCACAATTGCATATCATTATAACCTCATACTTCTTCCTAAAGTCTCTTCAGCTTCCCTCATTAATCAGACTATTGCTAGTATTTGCTTGTGTTTTTTTAATAAAACATTTTTTTGCCATTTAGGAAAGCAAATGAAAACAAAAAACAGTGGTCCCCAATTAGTCTCAAAATACCATGTGACAAAAGCTAATTCTCTATTGCAAACGGGCCCCACCAAGCCCCACAAACTGGCATAAGACCACCAAGCCGCTAGTCTCAACTAACAGCAGCTTTGGCCATAGACCATGGGGCCATGACATTTCGTATTTCATTGTGCAGGGACCATGGCAGGGCAGTAGCTGAATTCCCCTGTAGTGACTCCAATCTTTCCAAACATAGGCATCTTTGTGAGGCCACCATATGGCGATGTTTATAGCATGCTCCACCCCCTTCTCCAGCCCTCCAGTGATGGGATATCAGTACCTTTCCAGGCTTTAACAATGTCTTTTTAGCTACAACCAGGGCCAGCCATAGTAGAGACCTCTTGTTCTGATTACTGTTTGTCTTCTGTGATATAAATATAGTAATGTGACTTTCGGATCTCTGGGGAGAGGCCAACCCAGCCCCTCCCCCAGACAAGTAAGTATTCCCTCCAAAACAGGGAAATCATGTCGCAACCTTAAACAGTGTGCAGAAACTCTGCCTACTTTGTACCTCACCGCTGGCAGAGCTAAGACCCGATCACTCCCATCCTCTACAGCGTATCCCTAGCGAAGTATACTCCGTGTCTGTAATTCAGTTGAATGGTCTGGAACTGAGATGCAATAGATGTCTAGCTCAGGGATCCCAAAGCCTCCCACTAGTCATTAGGAAGGTGGCCCAAGTCCTAATTCCATGCATAGCAAAGGTGACCAAAGGAGTCTGAAATTTTAACTACAAGGGTTTTGGACATGAGGGATAGTTTGTGTTCCAACGGCTCATCTAGCAGCACTTATCCTGAAGTGGGTTATGATCTGGGAGGCTGTCAAGAGCCGTGATGTACGATGTGGGTGTCTAATCTGCAGGTACCACTAGAACTGACTGCAGTGAATGTCATAGTAGTTGGGTGTTGACCATTTTCCTTGAATCTTACTGACATCACCGACAGAAAGTTATCTGCACACTTTTGATGGTAAAATGGATTTGCATTATTATCTAGAAATTTTTAAAGCCAGACAGCTCATTGTAAATTTTGCATCTATTCTAACAGACTAAGGGCCAGATGTAGGAGCCCAAATACCGGTCGGTAACGGCCGAATTCGGCCGTTACCGACCGGTATTTGGTGATTGGGATGTAGGGGCATCATTTTACAGATTCGGTAAATTTACCGATTCTGGAAAATACCGAATCGGTATTTTTACCGATTCGGTAAAACCCAGATGTAGGTGGGACTCTTCTGAGTCCCAAAGGCCTTACAGATTCGGTATTTTACCACCCAATCCAATTGGGTGGTAAAATACCGAATTCAGGTGTGCATGCACATCTGTGCATTCACACCTGTGCAATGTGACACACCGACATGCCCTTAGGGCATGTCTGTGTGCCACATGGCACACAAGTCCGGAATTGGGGTGCTAGAGGGTGTCAAAGTGACACCCCCTGCACCCTTGTGGTATTTACCGAATCGGTATTGCCCATTGATTCCTATGGGCTTCATGGCCCATAGGAATCAATGGGCAATACCGATTCGGTATTTACCGAATCGGTAAATACCGAATCCTACCGATTCGGTAATTCTCAATTTGGAATTACCTACATCTCCCCCCTTCATGTTTACCGACTCTTAAATACCGAATCGGTAAAATTCGGTATTTAAGAGTCGGTAAATATGAATTACCTACATCTGGCCCTAAGCCTCTTCTAAGCAGTCTATATCTAGGCGATTAGCCCTTGTATTGTTACTTGCTGTTAGGAAGCTAATGGCTGTTTACCCGTGAACACTTGTGCTGACTGTACAGGGGGAAACGCCCTACTGCTGGACTGAAATAAATATCCTTTTCCTTCCAAGTGTAAGCCTTCTACTGGGAGGTTGTTTCTTACCTTTGCATGGCATTATTGTTTAGATTCGTACCCCAAAAAGAGGTTTTTGTGGGTCAAACTTTGCCTCGCAATTTATTTGCTTACGATTTGACACTTTGGCGATGCTCATGTCTTTTAAGTGGGGCTAGCTTGCTACTATAGTGTTCCTTTTATGATTGTCAAAAAGAACCCTACTGTGAATGAGGAAAATAATTTGTACTGCCTAACGGACTCTCTTTTGGGCAAGATGGTATAAGGCAGTCTTCCAAACTTTTTAGTAGTCTATCCGGGTCATTTTGCAGCATGTTTCATTGGAACACCATTTCCTTCTTTTATATCTTTTTTGCACATTGTTTTTTTGATTGTACATTGTTAGCCAAATTAGTAATAATTACAATTAGGCTGATTGGCTATAAAAATACTGATTAAAAAAGAATTTAACTGTTTATTTAGACATTTTTTTCTATTTGTGTAGGAAGTCCGCCTTTTCTGCGTTGTCGCCCCTGAATTTTGCCTTTTGCTGGACCGCATATTTTTGCTGCCTTTAGAACTGTGTGCACTTTACCCCTGCTAGGCAGGAGTAGAGTGCATACGCTCCCTTTTAAACATGGTTAAACTGGTGTATTCCTATATATATGATGTAGAAAGTGCACCCACACAACCTGCAAGTTAAATGCCACTTGTGTAATGAAGTATCCAAAAAAGTTATGGATGGAATGCTGGCATTAATGTAATCCACTGGTAATTAGTGGGGCGCATCCCAGTCCATTGTTATTTTGCACACCATTTTACCTCAGTTTGGACCCAGCCATTTGCAATTCAGTCTTGACCTTTCTCCAATGGGAACAGTCCAGCCCGAACTGCCAGGCCAGGTCCTCCCTGAACCGTAACACAAGCAACCCAAGACTGATTTCTAGGAAATTTGATCTTTTTTTGCCTTAATCCCATTGTTGCTGGGTTTAGAACTTTGTGCACTTTACCCCTGCTAACCACGAGAAAAGTACATTTACTCCCCATATAAACTTGTTTAAATTGGTGTAATCCTAAATGGCCCACCTCTCTGTTAAATCCCTAATCTATGGTGTAGAAAGTGCACATGGGATCTGGACTGTAAATGTCTCTTGTGGACTGCGATTCCTATGTTGATTGATAGCGCTCCATCCAACATCTTTTATTTACTTTGTTTGCCCTAGGTTGGTACAGTATGCCTAGACGTTGGTCCCTTGCTCACTTTGCCACTGGATTCAAGCTAGTCTTGCTGATAAGGTCTGTTACCCCGAGACCGGTCCCAGGATGCTTGTTTCCATGCAGCGAAGACCTTGCTTGGCAGTTTGTGCTGGACTAATCCCATGAGGAACAGGGTCAAGACTGATTTGCATATTGCTGGGTCTGAACTGGGGTGGGGAAGTGAGCTAAAGAACGATGATGGATTCAACTTAGATTTGTGACTGGTTGTGAGTGTGTGAGAGGTTTCAGCCCTCCGTCCATCATCTAGTGTTTGCTTCTTAAAGATAGCTCATGTAGGAACCCTAGGAGTAATTGGTTTGAGAAGGGGAGACTGCGGCTTGGAGGAGTGTATATAATGTAACGAGGAGTACTCTTCTTTAGGAGCTATTTCAGTTATTCTAGTTCTATACACAATTTTAGCATTGTGCCCGACAGGCTTCACAACTTAGATGTTTTTGTCCATCTGTCTCATGTTTTGACTTGAGGTGCTGTTCAAATTTTAAGACGTCAAGTTATCTAGGCATACATGCATTGATTGAGAAACTTGGAACATATTTGCTGGTTAACATTCAAACTGTCCGATGCTTTCCTAGCACTAAACCGATCTTTGAGAATGTTTCAAGCTATTGCTGCTGTATACACTACAATAAACGTTTGCCATTGCTAGTTCAAACTGCAACAAATTCATACAAGAGTCTCTTGTGCTGCAGCAAGCCTTGAGTTATCCCAAATGTTTTCAAGAGCCGTTTCTTCTAGCAATGTTCGCAAAGTTTCTCCCTGTCACCACTGGCCTTTTAATCTGATTTAAACGACCAAGCTAAACCCAAATTGTTTATGAAGGAAGCAGAAGATCTGCCTTACTCGGTGACTAAGCTTAGCTGTATGTTTTGAGAGCATAGAACAAACAAAAGACATAAGCTGTTAAAATCCTCCGTTTTGACTGCAGACCTCATTGCAAGTATCTCTTGTGTCTATAGAGCACACAGTCATCCTGTGGCATCTCATTGCTGATGACTGAACTGACCATATTCGTACACTAGTAGGGAAAAATATGACTTGATAAACAAAAACTAGTAAGGAACAGCAAAGAAGTAGACTGTTACAGAATGAAGGGGCTACTACTGAGAAGGCTTTCTCTCAGCTGCTAATGATTTCAAACATAAGATATGCATTCAAGGAGCATTAGACATGGAGACTAATGTGCAAAGCATTCTCTGGATCGATGGAGGGGAACATTCGGTCAACTGCTTAATGCAATCATACTTAAATCGGATACAATGGTAAATTGAAAGCTAAGAGAAACAAGTGAGAAAAGGTCAGATTTGCGGATTGTATACTGCTCTTCCTTCAGGTTTCGGAGTAAGTTGAACCTTGCTGCTGGTATTTTCCATAGCATTAAATACAAAGAATTGGCATAGTGTAAGAGTCAGCCAGTAAAGGCAGTCACTCAGTTAGTTTGCTTACGTCGGGTCAGTGCTTGGAGTAGTTTAAATAAGATCAGAAGGTGATTGGAAAAGATATTACCTCTTTCACTTGGGAAGGAGTGAAAGTATAAAATTAAACCTGAATGCCACCGGTACATGACTCTCACCCATCTCTGTTAGTGAAATGGTTTAGAACCTATGATGTTCAGTTTCCCCGAAGGCAAGAATCTTGTGAGTTTTAACAGTTGCTTAACATACTTTCATTTATTTATTAGCGATGTTATCAATGTATGTGAGAGCCTCTCGCGTTTCAACCCTTGTCTTTTATATCCATACTAATATAATAAAGAGAGAGCCCAAACCTTTGAGGCGGGTAATCTCAGGAACCACAGCACCAATCACAACCCCCAATACAGCGTTGGAAAGGGCAGTTGCAGCAGAAGGACATAGGCTATGCAGACGCCTATCATATACATTTAAAAGGTAAAAGAACCGTGCCAGCAAAGTAGTCCCTTGTGGGCCTGTCGGCGTTGTGCTGTGGGCGTGTGCTGGGGACGTGACAAACGCTGGGGGCGTGTGGTACGTTCCGTCCTTCATGCTATGTCTCATATCGGGTGCTAATCCCACCCTGCTCCCTTTAAATACCCCTGCACCCCATAATCATAACCCACCCTTACTCCTTAAAATACATCAACACCCTTAAACACAACCCATCTTAACCCTATAAATATACCCTGTACCCCAAAACCCAAACCTATCCCTGAACCCTAAAAATACCCCTGTACCCCAAAACCCAAACCTAGCCCTGAAACCTATAAATACCCCTGTACCTCAAAACCCAAGCCTACCACTGAACCCTAAAAATACCCCTGTACCCCAAAACCCAAACCTAGCCCTGAACCCTAAAAATACCCCAGTACCCCAAAACCCAAACCTAGCCCTGAATCCTAAAAATAGCCCTTTACCCCAAAACCCAAACCTACCCCTGAACCCTAAGATACCCCTGTACCCCAAACCTAGCCCTGAACCCTAAAAATACCCCTGTACCCCAAAACCCAAACCTAGCCCTGAACCCTTAAAATACCCCTGTACCCCAAATCCCAAACCTACCCCTGAACCCTAAAAATACCCCAATACCCCAAAACCCAAACCTAGCCCTGAACCCTAAAAATACCCCTGTACCCCAAAACCCATACCTATCCCTAAACCCTAAAACTACCCCTGTACCCCATAACCCTAAACTATATCTGAACCCTTAAAATACCCAAACACCCTAAAACATATACCTCAGTACCCCAAAACATATACCCCTATACCCATACTTACCTTATCCAAACATTAAAAAAAACATGCTTTTACCATTCATGCCTTTATAACGAATTTCGTTGTAAATGTATGTGTGGTAAAAGCATATAAAATGTAATGCCATGCGTTATAATGGCATTGCGGAGTCATGGTACTTTGGTAATGAAAGTATGCGGAAAGAAAGTTGCGGAATAATGGGTGTTTACCCTCCCCTGGTAAGTACATTGGTGGAACAGCGGCCCACATCTCCAGCAACATACTCATATTTTTTCACCACCCATTTGAAAAATGCACAGGTCTCTCTCCTTGATGGCCAGCACCGACATACACTTTTAGACACAGCTCCCGCCACAAGTTCTAGAATTGCGAGCTTTAGAGCTGGGGAGCTACGTTCGAATCTCGGCATCAGCTCAACATCCTGTGATTCCAGGCAAATCGCTTTGTCTCCCCTTGCCTACCACAAATGAATGTGTTCTTCTGTAATGTAAATTGTGCTCATGCCATGTTGTTGAGTTCGCGCTATATAATATTGCAAGGAAAAATAAAGTAGGGAAACTCGAGTTCACACACTACTGAACGTGCACTCTAAAGTGCATCAGCAATGCACTGTGAATCGGAGCGTTTCAAAGGCCTGTCACAGATAAGAAATGCTACCTAAACGAAATCCTACAAAACAATATACTACTGGCCGGCAGCATTTCATACCCGGACAACGTCGGGACAGGCTGCTTGTATTTATATACAAATGAAATTATTTATTGATACACCCTGGTACTGTAATGAATTTACTGAATGAATCATGTAAATTTTTTTTTTTTTTTCTTTTTTTTTTTTTTTTTACTCTTTTTTAAAAAGTAATTTATTAACAGAGCTCAAGAGACCACACAGTACAAAAACAGTTTCAGCAATACATCATGGAGTGAACACAGCGGATCAATAACAATATATTTAGGAGGAGCTGAAAGAGAAAATTAGACCTCCAACAAGCCTATTCACCCACTCCCCACCCTCTGTACTTTCTCTAGGGCGCCCACACTTTCTCCCATTTTTTGGCACATCCTCATCTCTTATACACTGTTTCTTTGGCTCGCTGGCCCCAGTCAAGAATACGTTTCCATTCCTCCAACTGCGGGGGTTCAGGTGCTCACCAGCCCCTCGCAATGTTCGGCTTTGCTATGCCCGCTGTCAGGGCCAACCATATTCCCACATATCTGCACCAATAAGATTCACCTCTGATCATTAGTAAAAGCCACTTTGGCTCCAAAGTGACAGTCCCTCCCACCACTCTGGTCAATGTGTCTGTTACTTTCCGCCAGAACTGAGCTATCTCTGGTCATTCCCATAGATTTTTTTATTTTTTATTTTTATTAAAGCTTATGTCAGCAAACAGATACATGATAGCTCGTACAGAAAAAACAATGACCTTTCAAGTATAATCATTACAAAGCAATTGCACAAATTAAAAATGTCTTACGAGCAATCCTCGCTATTACATTACAACATAACTTTTTGTGGCTATATAATGGAGAAAATCATAAAATGTCTTCCTTTAATTCCAAAGTTTCTTAAAATTATGAGCCTATCCTCATTGCGATGGGGTGCCATAGTTTAATCCCCTGTTCTTTCCTTCTAATACCCTTAGTTCTATACAATGCCATCTCGAGATGATATGTGGAAAACAATCTAGTTTGCCAATTAATAAAAGTTGGCGGTAACTCATCCAGTCATTGAGAGGTGATACATAAGCGGAAGATGGCCATACAAATAAACACAAATCCCTGCACAGGGGGAAACAAGTCATTCAACATATTCTCTTGACAACCGAATATCACCAATGTTGGTGAGATTTGTATTGGTATACCCAAATTGTCCGTGATAAAGACCTCTATATCTTTAATAAATTTGGAAAGTTTAACACAGGTGAAAAACATGTGAATGGCATCGGCCGCATATAAACATCAACGACTGCAACTGGTCCTCCTTCCCGTATTCCACTTGGCCAATTTCCCCGGTGTATAATATAATCCAAAAATAGACATAAAATGCTGTGATTTTAGGGGACCATTATAAAGAACATTCATTGCAAGGTCGATACTTATTATGAAATTAGTCCCTTCCAACCCTTTAATCGTCCATTTCCTATCACATACTTCTAAATCGACCTCCATTTTAGCTATAAACAGTTGATAAAGAAGGCCCATTTTAGCCCTTGATCTAAGTGCTTCCACAATCTCGATTTTGTTTACTATAATCTAATTTTTTTTTAATTTCTGTTCACAGAAGCTACGGACCTGAAGGTATTTAAAGAAGTCTCTTCGATCTAGTTTATAAGTCTTTTGCAGAAATTCAAATGAGGCAAAATGAGTCCCCTGAAATAAATCCCCTAGGTGCTGGATGCCCAGATCTTGCCATCTTGCCATTACATAAGCACGAAAAATACCAGGTAGAAAAAAAGAATTTTGAAGATTGGTGTAGATACTCAGATCTGAGCCTATACCTAATTTTTTTTGTTTCTCTCCATATTATGTACGCTGCAAAAACCGACTTGAATTTTGTTTTTTTTAAATAGCTGGGCTCGATTACACGATTCAAACACTGCTTTGCTTCTGTTCCTAAAAGCATCTCATATATTGAGGGGGCGGCAAAATCTGGTGTTGGATCTACCGGCAGAATTAACACCCCCATATGTTACAATATGGCAATCCAATGGTAAAGTTGGAAATCTGGTATCGCCCAACCTCCTCTCTCTCTGGGTAAAAAGCACCATTTCATAGCTCTTCTAGCTTGATGGTAACCCCAAAGAAACCTTGAACACATTCTCTCGATTCGGGCAAAAAAACGGCAGGAATTTAAAATGGGATAGATCAAAATATATACAAAAATTTAGGAAAGATCAACATTTTTAAGACGTTACAGCGACCATACAATGAAAGATGTAAGTTATTGATCCTTTCTAAGGTTTTATTAGATGAGCTAATGATAGGATTAAGATTCATAGATAAGTTGCCTCTGTCTCAAAAATCATATTTTCGGGTCAGCCAGTTTGTGAATGATGCATTTGAGTTTTGGCGACATTTAATTTGTAGCCGGTAAGTTTCCCAAAAATTCTCGCCTCCTCAATTATCCGAGGTAAGGCCTCTTCAATATTTGACGTTATCACAGCAATATCCTCTGTGTATGCAAATACTTTAAAAGATCCAGTATTTATTCTTTTTTTTTTTTTTTTTTTTTTTAATTTTTGAAAACCTTTATTCAAAACAGAGCACACAGCTATTCAGCCTGACATCCCGGAGGCAAGGCAGCAGGAATAACAGGAGGGAAATAGTGCCAAACAATTTAGGCATAATCATCGAAGGTCATTTTTATATTAAGATGAAGTTCAACAAAAGGGCACCTGAGGGCGCGAAATTGGCAATAGAGGCAATGTGAAGCTGGGCGTCAGGGACGGGTAGGGGAGGAAAGACAGGGAAGTGAACATCAAGGATAAGATTCCAGAATGGGAAGAAGGAGGGGGGGGGGAGAACCAGGAGAATACAGTACATCAGAGCTCAGTTGGCGTCACAGGTCAGGGTGACACATTATCATGCAGGCTGACTCTTTCAGGCGGCAAGCACACGTCTCCCCTGTACTCGTTCCATGCCCCCCAGATTTTATTCCAAGTTTGAGGTCTCCCTCTTGCCACATAGACTGTCTTCTCCCAGAACATGCACCAGTCCATGTTGGCTTTCCACTGTACCAGCAGGGGGGCAGCGGACGCACCCCACTTCTGAGCTATGTCCCTCTTGGCCACCATGTTCCCAAGGGTCACCCACCTAGTCTGCGCAGCGCTGTGGTCGGAAGGCTCCCATACGTTCAGGAGGCATCTACGGGCTTCCGCGTGGGCAGCCACGCCAGTAACTTCCTCCATGACTCGGTGCACTCTTCTCCAGTAGGAGGCTATCGCTGGGCATTCCCAGAGGATGTGCAAGAAAGTGGCGAGGGCTCCGCAGCCTCTACGGCAGAGACCGTCAGGCGAGAATCCCATGCGCAGTAATCGAGGCCCTGTCATATACACCCGGTGCAGGATCTTAAATTGCACGAGGCGAAGACGGGAGGAAATAGCAACCTCCTTAGGGGAGGAAACCGCACTCTGCCAATCTTCATCGTCAAGTTCAAGGCCATCCGCCACCCACTGGTCCCGCAAGCTAAGGAGGAGATCTGTGCGCACGTTAATCAATTTTTTATATGAAAGGGAGATCGCGCTGTCAGGCATGTGCCCATCCAGTATCCTGTCCTCCAGAGGGGAACTCTCAGGAATGACGCCGTCCGGCGGTGAGGCCGAGAGCAGCGCATGTCTCAGTTGAGCGTAACGGAAGAACTCCGTCGCGCCCAGCTGGTATTCGGTCTGTAACTGGGGGAAGGTCTTAATTGAGCCTCTGGAGAGCATGTCCTCAACCCTGCTGATACCGATGAGGTCCCACTTATCAAACCCCTTGGTGTGCCATAGTCTACCCAGGATGTCCGAGTCAAAGAGGGGAGTGAACCTTGTGAGTCTGCCTTGCCAACCCTGTGCCTTAGTGACCGCCCGCCAAGTGTGGACCGCCGTCCGAGTAGGGCCCGTCAGCCGCCGGTCGAAAGACTTCGAGTATAGGGCCCGATAATAGTTACCATCGCCCATCAGCCATCTATCCATGGCATAACCGGGACTACCCACAGGGCCATAGAACCCGTGGTTGAGGGCAGCAAATTGAGAGGACCAATAATAGCGGCGCACATCTGGGAGAGCAATGCCACCATCGTACCATGGGAGCGTGAGTTTGTGGATGGCAACGCGAGGTCGACCATCCCAGAGAAGGGTCCGAAGGAGGCCTTCAAGGTCTCGAAAGTAGCGCGCCGGGACAGGGTCCTGGGCGTTTTGCAGGGCGTACAAGAACCTGGGCAGGGACATCATCTTAAACAGTGCGGCACGGCCAAGGAGGGAGAGTGGTAGCTTACGCCAGCTGTCCACATCACGCTGCAGGCGCTGGAGAGGAGGGAGTAAGTTGTGGTCGTACCGCAACTTGGGGTTACCAGAGATGTAGATGCCCAAGTACTTGAAGCCGCGTGTGGCAATCTGAATGTCGCAGCCTCTGGGAAGTCGTGGAGTATCTCCTTTAAGGACATATAGGGACGACTTGGCCCAGTTTATAATCAGACCAGAGTACCGCCCGAAGAGTCTAAGCACATCACAGGCCACAATGAGGGACCTGCAGGGGGAAGTCAAATAAAGCAGGATATCATCGGCGTACAAGGATACCCTGTCCTCGAAGCCAGGGGCCCACGTAATGCCGCGTAGGTCGGGATGCACACGCAGTAGGGCTGCGAGCGGTTCAAGGGCCAAAGCGAACAAAAGGGGCGACAGGGGGCAGCCCTGTCTAGTACCCCGATGTAGGGGGAATGGCGTCGACAGGCGGCCGTTTACCGTGACATTAGCCATCGGATCCGTGTATAGTAGCTTCACCCAGCTCACAAAGACCGGCCCAAATCCAAGTTTGGACAGCACTGCCCAGAGATATGGCCACTCGAGAGAATCGAATGCCATCATGGCGTCGAGGGACGCGAGGACAGCCGGCTCTTCGAGGGTGTGGGCTCTAGCCATGACACCGTGGAGGCGACGTAGATTGAGAGCGGTGTTTCGGTGGGGGATGAATCCCGACTGGTCAGGGTGTACGAGGTCGCCAATAACACCAATCAGCCGGTTGGCGAGCAACTTGGCGAGGACCTTGGGTTCCACGTTAAGGAGAGAGATGGGACGGTACGATCGACAGACGTCACATGGTTTACCCTCCTTGTGGATGACCACAACGGTAGCCAGTCGCTGATCCAGGGGGAGACAGCCCCTCTCAAAGGATTCCAGGAACATTTTTCGCAAGTGCGGAGACACCGCATCTGGGCGGATTTTATACAGTTCAACCGGTATGCCGTTAGGCCCAGAGGCCTTACCGGTCCGTAGGGAGCGGATCGCCAAAGCAATCTCGTCAGCGGTGATGTCCCTATCCAAGTCCGCTCTCTCGTCCTCAGAAAGGCAGGGAAGGTCAATCTTCGAAAGGAAAGACGACGAATCCGCCTCCGAAAAGTCCGAAGCAGACTCATAGACTCCCCGAAAATAACCAGCGACAATGGCACTTGGGTCCGTAAGGACCACACCGTCGTCTCCCAGGAGTTCAGGCACCACGCGACTGGCCATCTCCCTCCTGTCTAACCAAGCCAGCAACTTCCCAGCCTTATCGCCCACATCATACACACGGCCCTGCTGTTCCTTGGCCAGAGTGAGTGCGGCATTTGCGGCCAAATCGTGGTACTCCGCCTGCTTTAGCGAGAGGGTATGCAAGACAGAGGGGTCCGGCTCGGGCCCCAACTGGGACTCGAGACGCAGGACCTCTTGCTCAACAAACAGCAGGTCAGAATCTCTAGTCCGGCGGGCCTCAGCGATGAGCGCCTGGGCCTCACCTCGGAGCACCGTCTTAAAGGCCTCCCACAGCGTAACAGCCGACCTGACCGAGCCCATGTTTTCGGAAAAATAAAGATCGATAGCTTTGGCCAGGAGAGAGCGGGTCTTGATGTTACGAAAATACCACGGGTTGACCGCGGCCGGTCGCTCCGACAAGACCACCCCAAAGTCGAAAGAGATCCATAACGGGGAGTGATCAGAGATGCCTCGCGCCAAGAAGCGGGCTTCGGAAACGGCCAGTGCGTCCGACGCCAATGTGAGGACATAGTCGATGCGGGAAAGACTCCCATGTGCACCCGAAAGAAAGGAAAATTGACGGAGCGTAGGATGTAAAAGACGCCAGCCGTCTACCAGGCCCATAGACTCGAGAAAGGAGGACAGCCACATCTGTGGATTGCGTAGGTCCCGGGGCGGTTGGCGATCAAGCAGACCAGAGCAAACCGAGTTAAAGTCACCCCCCACTATTAACCGGCCAGCCGGCAGAGACAAGATGGCACCACCAAGGTCCTGAAAGGTACTGGATTGGAGCCCCGGGGGGACGTAGACAGATAACAACGTGAGGGAACGCCCTTCCCATCTACCAGCCACGGCAGCGTAACGCCCCCTGTCGTCAATCAAGGTGACATCTATCTCTAGGGGAAGGGACGCGCGCACAAGGATACCCGCCCCCCGGGAACCGGAAGAGAACCCCGAATGTACCACCATTTTGTAGCCCTTGCGATTCAAAGCTTTACAAGCGTTGCCCACCAGGTGTGTCTCTTGAAGGAGGACAACATCAGGCATGTGGCGTTTAATCAGTTGAATCACCACCCCTCTCTTAATTCGGTCACCCAACCCGTTAACATTCCAACTGAGAATTCGTAACTTTCTACCCCCCATCCCCCCACAGTCCGCCCCACCCAATCCCACAAGACACCCGTATCAAATACAGTTCAGGAGCACAAATGACCCATTGCCACAGAAAGGAAAGAAAGGAAAAACCAACAAACAAGATAACTCTCCCCAACATACCCCCCACCCTGCACCCCTGCATCAGACTAAAAAGCCCCCCCAACCAGCAGTGTGCCTGTCGCCCCATTAACTACTCTACGAAAGACCCAGAGGAGTAAGGAATCTCCATGAAAACGTCCCGCCACCCACCATGTAAATGAAGGAGAGACCGTTAAGTAACGAGTCACAATTCCGGCAGTCATTCGAGGCAGGGGTAGCATCAGCTCCTTGCTCAGTCTCGCCGTTCCGCTCCGCCAGAGGCGCCCCCAACTTCATCCTCCTGTTCATCCCGATGTGGCGAAACCGTGTCCAACCATTCACTGACATTTTCAGGATAGTCAAAGAAAAGGGCACGTCCCTTATGTTCAACACGGAGTTTCGCGGGGAACATCATTGAATATTTGAGACCCAAGTCCCTAAGGCGCCTCTTCACTCCCGCGTAGCTCAGGCGTTGGCGCTGTACCAGCCTGGTGAAGTCCGGATAAAAGTGCACCTCCGCATTCTGGTATTGGAGTGGCCCATGCGATCTGGAAGCTTGGAGGATCGCATCACGGTCCCTGAAGTTGAGGAGGCGCGCCACAATCGGTCGCGGCGTCGCTCCCGTTTTCGGCGGGCCACCCGGTACCCGGTGGGCACGTTCCAGTGCGAAAAAGTTGCTCAGTCCAGAGGGTGCCAAATGGGTTTTAACCAAATCCTCCACAAACAGGTCAGTCGCGGCATTCTCGGACCCCTCCGGTACACCAACTATGCGGACGTTCTGCCGCCTGGCTCGCCCCTCAAAGTCCTCCAGCCTCCTTGAGAATAGATCAGTGGTCATCCGTAGGTTGCGGACCTCAGTCTGTAACTCAGAGACGTCGGAGGTTAGGCTGGAGGTCTTGATGTCGAGCGCCTTCACGCGCTCGTTGGTCTTGCCCAAGTCGGCCCTTATAAGGGTAATATCAACGGCCATAGAGTCTACTTTGTGGTTCAGGGTTTCGTGCTGTTGCTGCATGTCGGCCCGGAGGCTCGTGATGGCACCCATGATGTCCACGAGGGTGGGGTCCGATCCATCCGGCGGGCTCGTCGATGGGGTCCCTTTAGAAACGGCCCCCGATGTAGGTGGCGACTTGAGATTCACATATCGCTCAATGCGATTCTGCTGCGTTTGCGACTTGCCCCGGCCACCCTTGTTCGATGTCCTGTCCGGGTCACCTCTGCCCGCCATGATGGGTACGGGAGAACAAAGGCAAGGTGTCCACAAGTCCGGGTCCACAGCCGGAGGGCAGGTGGGGCCAAGGAGGCAAGACCAGGGTGTAGAAGGCACAAGCAGGAACACAATCACTCCACCAACGAGGGCGGCAGGTGGGCACTACGCAGTCCAATCGTGCGAAGTGGCGAAATCCGGAGGGACAATGGCACCGTCACGGAGCGGAGTTCAGCTCGACGTAACTTTGCACGGAAACCACCGATTTAGGAGCCGATTGCAGTCCCCGCCTCAGCAGGCCACCAGCAATACGATTCCACCAACGTGGATCAGGATTTCAGGCAGGATATTTGCGGTGGGTCGGACGGTCCACGGAGCTCCGAGCTTACGCGGCCATCTTGGTCGCCCGCGAAGCTCCTCCCAGTATTTATTCTTACTGGTTTTATTATTCTATCTTTCTCTAGGGTAGCTATGAAAGGGTCAATATATAAGGCGAAAAACAAGGGGGAGCAGGGACAGCCTTGTCTCGTCCCCCTTGCAATCGCCACTTCTCTAGAAACTTCCCCGCTTACACGAATTACAGCTGAAGGATGAGAATACAGAGTCTGTATCGCTGTGATGAATTCTATCGGAAATCCCTTCCAAACCAAAACCGCCCACAAGAACCGCCACGAGACCCTTTCAAATGCCTTTTCGGCATCCAACAGGGCCATGCCAACGGGGGATTTTATACTTCGTGACCAGTCCAATATAGAGATGATCCTTTTAATATGATCCGTGGTGTGTCTACCCTGGATAAACCCATGCTGCCTTACAGAGACTAACCCAGGAATCAGATCACACATCCTATTCGCCAAGATTTTAGAATATATCTTGCTATCTGTATTCAATAGCAAAATAGGCCTATATGAACCCAATTCAGTTTCTTTTTTCCCTTTCTTTTTAAAAACTAAGATTGTTGCTTTTGACCATGAATCTGGTGCCCTACCTAAATAAGCCTGTTGACATACTTCCAATATATTCCAAAACGTACAATAGAATTCTAGCGGAATGCTATCAAGGCCCATAGCCTTGCCTTGTGCCAAAGCTAAGAGTGCTAGTTCCACCTCTGAAGAATCCAAAGGGATAGATAATGTTGATTTACAGTGGTCTGACAATGTCTCAGAGATCAGGTCGTTAAAATACACCTTTTCTTCCCCAACACCCAATCCAGGCCCCGTATCAGACCCAGAAATGCTATATGTTTGGTAAAATCCTTGGAACGCATCGAGAACCCCTGCCTTAGTATCCTGCAGATTCCCTTGTATATCCACAATTTTTGAGATATCGTTATACACTGCTCTCTCCCTTAGCCTCTTTGCCAATACTCTGCCGGTGTTTTCACCGAATTCATATGCTTCTTCTTTATATCTTGTAAATTTTTCAGCAATCTGCTCCGCAATATTAGTATATGCAAACGATCTTGCAATAGTAAGATCCTGTTGAGCCTTTTGGACTAAAGCAGGCTCCAGACCAAGTCGTATTGAATCAGCTAGCTTACATTCAGCAATGGTCACCCTTTCAAAATCTTGTTGATGTTTCCTCAAAACTTTCCTACGTTTAAATTTGGAGAAGCTAAGGGTTTCTCCTCTGACAATTGATTTGAATGTATTCCATACAATCTCCTGTGAGGCTGTCCCCTTATTTGTAACAAAAAATTCCTTGATAACCTTGCTCATAAGTTGAAAATAGGTTATTCCCATAGAATATGCAAGAAAGTACCCTCCCGCTGACAACCCCTGACCCACCGTGCTGTCGGGATTCTACCCCATTTGTATAGATGAGTGTGAGGCTAATAGGTACGGTGTAGAATTTTGAGCTGTACTAGTAGATATCTAGAGCGTATTGTGACCTCTCTAGGGCTCTGAATTGCCTCCTGCCACTCCTCGTTGTCTATGCTACCGAGATCTTTGACCTAGGCCTCCCAGAGAGTAATCAGGGGGTCTGGCACATTAGTCACTAGTTTGCGGTATATTGTAGAGGTTGGTTTCTCAGTGATGGGGTCAAGCAGCAGCCTGTCTTCTAGCTAGGAGTATTCCGGAATCAAGACCCCCCTTCTTCCTTGTGTATGTAGGTGTGTAGAGCATATGTGAGTCTCATGTGATGGTATCTCTGAGACTGGTGTAGGCTGTATTCTTTCTGGAGAGCCTCAAATGTTAGTGGGGAGTCCCTTTTCCATACATCTCCCAGGTATTCGATACCAATCATTTTCCACCCTTTAAAACTTGTCCGCGAGGCCACCTCCCGCAGTGGATCACCCACCCACAACGGGGTCCTACTGGTCAATTTCCCCGCCCAGCCCAAGAGTTTATTGGCTTCTCTCCAGCACTGTAGTACCACTTTAGTGTGTTCAGGCCACTCCGGCCGCGATCTCCGAGAGTACAAGAGGGGGTCACAATTCCCCTGTGGCATGGTGGCTTTATCAACCCTATAGGCCGGCTCCTCCTCTCCTACATATATCCAGTCATTTATGAGCTTGAGTTGCGAGGCCCAATAATACAGCCTGTTGTCTGGAATGGCCAAGCCCCCATCGTATACCCCCTTTTGCAACTTGTGAAGAGCAATTCTCGGAGAGCCACCATCCCACAACTGTCCGAACTGCCTGCGCTATACATTTGAATATGGTCGGAGAACGATAAGGGGGTGTTCTGGAGAACATAAATAAGCCTTGGTAACGCCATCATTTTAAAAAGAACTGCCCTACCCATGAGGGCGAGTGGAAGAGTGCACTAATGACTGAAGTCTGCACTTAGGTGACTCATTTGGGGCCCAAGATTCCTGTGCCGGAACACCTGTTGATTTCGAATGACGCAGATGCCCTGTGCTCGGACCCTGGGAGGAGGGCCCGACTATGGAAAAATTACTGACCTTGATCAATTAATATTGTAGCAGGAATAGCTACCAAAGAGCTTGAAAATGTGCAACACACGCACCATTAAATAGTAAGGTCGTGCAAAAATCAAAACAATATCATCTCCGTTGAGGGAGATTCGTTCCTCCCATCCTCCCATCCTCCCATCCCCCCGGCGCCTCTGTACCCCCAGATCCTGGGATCCCTCCTGATCCCGTGTGCCCATGGCTCCAGTGCAAGAGCAAACAGGAGTGGGGGACAGAGGGCACTCTCCTGCCTGGTACCTCTATGCAGTTGAAAGAATCTGGAAAGTGCCCCATTAACTCGCACTCTTTCCATGGGCATCTCGTCCAATATAACACAACACTTTAAATAGGGTCAGAGGCCATATTTAAAGACCTACTGGGATATCATGCCCCAAATCAACAGACTTAACAAACCAGAAACACCCCAGGGTCTGAACAATACTAGAGAACAATGGAAATCTGCTTCTAAGAGACTCTACCTGCTGAAAAGATAAAAAATATTCAGAAAAATTTCGGATTTCCATCCCTCACCTACCTGGTGACATGCTTCATCATCTGGGTCTCCTCTGAAAGTCAACCTGGTGACTTACAGGGCTACAACTCCATCATAGTGGTGGAGGAGCCTGAGGATGTTTTCATATTAAAGGAGTATGTCTATCCAATGTATCAGATGTGAGCAAAAGAGTTTGTGGGAAATGAATGCAGTCCAACAGTGATAAGTGAAGTTAAAATTGAGCCATGGTAGACCCAATGTGTATTATTGTCTACCGTAACCCAAACTAAAAACAGTGCCAAAGACAGTTTCAACAGATAGCTGTCTATATAATTTGGTGGTCAACATGTTTCAGCACATGTGGACAACAATTCGTCCAGTGCCTTCGTCAGGACCCAAAAATCAGAACAAAATTATTTTGCTACTGCATAGTGTGAAATTACAAAAGTGTAAAAAAAAAAAAGGAAAAAGTTCCATATACATAAGTACACATGGAAACAATACAACCGGGTCACCTGTTTTTGTGGTTTGTACAATCCTTCCTCAAAGAAATTTGGATACCTTGGAATACCTCAAATTCATGAGGAGACTACCTCACCCCACCTGGCAACAGCTCAGGGGAAACGAGGCACCGCTCTGTCCATCGGTACCTCAAGACGGTCGCACTGTTTTTAGTTTGGGTTTCGGTAGACAATAATAAACATTGGCTCTACCATGGCTCAATTTTAACTTCACTTGTCACTGTTGCACTGCCTTCATTTCCCACAAACTCTTTTGCTCACATCTGATACATTGGATAGACATACTCCTTTAATATGAAAACATCCTCGGGCTCCTCCACCACTATGATGGGGTTGTAGCCCTGTAAGTCACCAGGTTGACATTCAGAGGAGACCCAGATGATGAAGGATGTCACCAAGTTGGTGAGTGATGGGAATCCGAACTTTTTAAAAATATTTTTTAATCTTTTCAGCAGGTAGAGTCTCTTAGAAGCAGGTTTCCATTGTTCTCGAGTATTGTTCAGACCCTGGGGTGTTTCTGGTTTGTTACATCTCATCCAATAGCCTAACCCAACCACAGGTATTAGGACCGAAGCCCAATTGTTGGAGGACCATGAACAGGTATGGCCACTCGATACTATCAAAGGCCATTGATGCGTCTAGCGCCATCAAGGCCGTCTGTTGGGTCTCAGTACCACTGGTCATGTGCAGCACCCTGTATAGTCTCTGTAAATTATGCCCTGTACTTCTACTGGGTATGAACCCCAACTGGTCTACGTGTATCAATTCCGTAATGACAGACACCAAACTGTCTGCCAAGGCGTTTGCCAGAATCTTGGCCTCCACATTGATGAGGGACATAGGACGGTAGGAACTACTCTGGTCGGGTGGCGTCCTGCCTTTATAGATCATTACTATCATTGATGCCCTCTAGTCCAGCAGCAGCTGCCCTGTTTCGCATGCCTCCAACAACATTTCTCGGAGCGGAGGTATTATGATCGAGGCCTGTTGTTTGTAGATCTGTACCGGGAGCCCATTTGGACCCGATGCTTTCCCGGATTTTAGGGCACCCAGTGCTTCACCCAGCTCTTCCTCTGTGAGGTCCGCCTCGATTCGTATTCGCAAGCTTCTGAGGACAACACTGGCAAGGAAAAATCTCTCAGGAATTCTGCACAGTCCTCTTCTGTCCTTGTACAGACTGATGATAAGCTCGCTCAAAATGTGCGGCAAAGAAACATGTAAATCTTGAATGATTTGCTTCATGGTGTCATATGTTGCCACTTTATAGTAGATATACAAAATTCTTTTTTCAAGAAGCATATGAATGAATTCCTTGTAGGCAGCTTTAACTGTTTTGCCATATAGAACCTTCACCGGACTCGCACTTAAACCAGTTCATTGGCTGTAGATGCAAGATCCTTCACAGTTCCCAGCATCAGGCAGACAGGACCGCTTTATAAATATTTGTGCTGATTAGCTTCTGTTGATTGTAACCAGTCCATTGTCTGATACTGGGCTGGGTGCATAAGGTGAAGGTGGGCGAAGTTCTTCCTGACAGGAGGATTTGAGGTCATTCAGATAAAACCTGACATTTTTCTCCCAGACTTTCCTAGATGTTGGGTGAAGGTTGGAATGTTTATAGAGGTGTCTTTGATAGCTGGGTATTACATTCAATCATTTAGAAGAGGTGTTCAAGAAACGGAATCCAAGGCATATTTTACAGACTCTATAAATGAACTTCTTGATTTCGAGCAAGATTTTGCTGCCTTAAATGGGCAGAATTGGTATGATCGCTTTCACCAAACGACTGCATGTGTTGTCTTATAGCACAATCTTAAACCACTTTGGGTTTTGGCTAATATGATTATTATCTTGAAAGTCTGGGACAGGGATTGCTCCTTATGTTGTGTGAACAGAACTTTAAAGCAGTGGGGACCAAGTAATCCCTAATTTGCCACATTATCATCACCGGGTGTCAAACCTACAACAGTACATAGCTCTGTTGTTTAATCCTGCAGGCGAATACTCTGTTGTATTTTGCAGACTGGGTGTTTCCTTTTCCTGAGTTCCTGAATATTTGTAAGTTTTGATTGACTCTACTTTGTTTAAAGAGGTATTTTCAGTATGGACAGTTTGCATACATTGAGCTCAGCCATGCCACAGTTCCCTAAGCTACCCATTAAACATAGCGAATTCTTTCTTTGATACAAATGACTGTAGGAACAAAGATCCCAATTTCTACTGTACATTTCAAAGGGTTGAATCAGTGATCCAGCACGAAATTGTTGGCTTGCGATCTCTGATTTGTAATCAAAGGTCATTGACTCCTAATGGGAACTGACAGTCTCATGCTCCACTAAATACACATTAATAAAATGTAAAACTTTTTGTATTGGGTGCACATCACTCAATCAAAAATGCAGACTTTCGGAAGTACCATGTCTTGGAGATGTGCAAGAGCTAATTGAGTTTTGTTTGCTCCTGATTTGTAAGAAGGTGGTGGGAGAGTTGGGGTTGTGGAAATTCTTACATCAGGTCTTTTTGTTGCCTTACCGTAGGATTGCCCTATTGTGGATGCATACAAGCACCAAGGTTTTAATAGGGCGAAAGTGACAAAGCAGTAAATGCTAACGTGGTATACAGTGTTGCCTATAGTGGGAGCAAGCATTCACATGATGAGACAAATATGTGCATAAAGTTTTTGGTTATGGTTATGTCAATGCTATTGTCATTGATTGAATTGAATAACTAAATGACATAAATCTGTTTTTTTCCTTCATTGCTCTGATGTAGGTGACCCGTGTCTGAAATGCAAACACCTGTATGGGGAGGCGTTATCTGGGACTTAGCATGAATGTTAGTTTGGAGCAAGTTTAACATTAAAAAAAACAAATTTGGTATTTTGTCCATCTGTATGTTTATCTTAATCTCACTTAGCCTTATTGCATGGAACAATCTCAGAGACAGAATGTTTATGATGGTTAGGGTACAAGAGTGCAGAAAGGGTTGGGATAGACCTACAAATGCAAGTACAGCAAAGATAACATTAAAGCTGGACAACATAACATTTCGGGAACTGTACATTAAAAAACTTTGTAGATGCTTGGTCCAGAGTTCCTTTATCTTCAATCCTAATTCCTTGTTTTTATTTAAGAGTGAATTGATTATAATGAGTTTAATTTATCAAATACACTGAATGCCTTGGACATTTCCCTGCCAGAGAACATCTGCAAATGTGTGTAGGAACAACATATGTTTTGTTATCCTGGTGTTTTACACTACAGAACTCATCCTTGTAATTGAAAGCTTTGCTCTGTATTTATTTTATTTGTGCACTGCAAAAGTGACAAATAAAATTAAGCTTCAAGGTGTATACATGTACTGCAAGTAAAACAGTCCATCATCATTAAGTTAATAAAAGATAAAATAAAACATCGCCCATGCCAATCAATCAGTCAACACAATCTAAATTGTTTATTCAAACTGATAACTTTTCAAGACGCCATCTTTGCAAAGTAAACACCATTTAGATGGCGAAACATGTGAGCAGACAAAACCAATCACTTGAGAAGCGACTATGTGCCTACTCAATGGAAATATTTGAGAATTGAGATCTCCACATGAACATCTGCCTTTTTGAAAGTACTTAAACGTTTAAAATGTCAAAGTTTGGATTTCACACTTGTTTTTTAAATATTTTAGTTTTAGATTACACAGAGAGACAGAGTTTTTTTGTTGAGTTTCTAAATGTAACCTTCATTTAAATTGTGTTTGTGTCTTGTTTTTCAGCAGAACACAATGCCACACAAGATTGGATTTGTAGTCCTGAGTTCTTCTGGGCATGAAGATGGCTTCAGCGCCAAAGAATTGATGGTACATGCTCCAACTGTGAACGGATGGAGATCACCGAGGTACAACAGTTCACTTGTCTTTATTAAAATAACCCAATAATTACTTTCACCTGCTAAGCCTCTGCCCCTGTGTCTTTGAAAGACAAGACTTGATGGTGGTGGTGTTGGGTCATTACCACTGACATTTTTTAAAGGTCTGGGATCTAAACCTCCGAACCACTACGAAAGCTATATTATACTGCTGAATGTGCTGAGATCTTAACCTCATCCGTGCGGTGCAGATTTACCTCAGATGCTGGGCCCTAATGTAAATGGGTGTGGCCATGACGGAACCATTCCGTCATGAGCACAGTTCGACCGATGCTCATGACGGAACCGTTCCGTCATGAGCATCGAAAGGGTTAACAGTGGCAGAGCCTGTGCTATTTAAATAGTTGATAACTGTTTCAGCAAAAACCATAAGCCTTGTTACATCATCCTGAAATTGCAAAACTGTTTAAGAGAATGCAGATCTCCATCTCAAGACGTTAACAAATTTCAAAGAATTGTCACTAATCCCCATGACCGCTTATGCACCTAGAAACCATCTTTTAGTCTGTAGCTTATACCTACAATTGCTAGGTTCTCTGTATTTATCACGTTGTGATTTTTCTGAACTGAAACTCATAGTTAATTCCCCTGCACTTTCTTAGAGGTACAGCTTTGTTTGCAAGCTTTGCCTTGCATATGGAGATTGTTATCATGGTTTTTATAGACATCCCCTTACCATGCTACCTTGTACATATATTGGATCTCTGTCAAACAAAGACTCTTTGTTCAGTCGCTTGGTTCTGCATTATCAGTTTCTTCATTTATACTGCACACAATAATTGGTTTGCCTTTAGTCAATTATTAACAGTTGTTATACAGGCTGAAATGTTGTGAGCAACATGAGCAAGAGCAGACTTGAGTATCGGTTTTCATAGGCTGGGAGCACTGTTTACTGCACTATAATGTCACCCCTTGTCCTACCAAGCTATCTGTGCGTGCTCAGTACATAACTCTTTAGACAGATGCAAGAGGAGAATTGTTTAGTTCAGGCTAATCGCAAAGAATTTGACTGTTTACTAGGTAATAATCTGTTACTGAGAATACCTCGGATTTTCAGTTGTGATGATAAATGCTGCTTGGAGCAATAGGCCTGAAACCGAAATGTGGGGTATGTAAACGGAGCTACAATATGAGGAATAATGTGGTGAAATTGTATCTGTTGTGGATCTTTGAATACAAAGTTATAGAAGTACTCTAAAAACAACTACAGAAGAAATACCCTATGACCTCTTTACTCCTAATGATGAGTTGTGTGACCCCCTTTTTTCTTGATATAAAGGAGTTTATTTTTGGGGTGTATCGGCCACACTGCACTTGTGATGCACCTTTAAACATCCATTTTTGTTATGCCCAAAACCCCTTTGCTTTAATGTGCATAGTTGTAGTTTTACATTTATTTGTTACACTCGACACAACAAACTAAATCTTGTCTAGGCGAGAAAGCAAAAGATTTGTGGAGGAGACCAGAGATTTGCTACTTTTCTGAAGACTTTAATGATGGCCAGCTACCCGATATTCCTGCAGAAAGAGGAGTGCCATCCAACGGCAAACATCAAAAAGTAGTTAATTAATGCCTAATAATAGTTAAACTGCTTCTTCATTGTATTCGTCATTGTAATGGATACGCTGGACATACTGTACATCGAACATTCCCACAGTCTACTTTAGAATTTATTGGACTTCATGAAGATGTCTAGGATCCACGGATGTAATGCCTTAGGATAAAGCTTAAGGCCTTTTCAAAGGAAGCTGCTATGTGACTTCATAATTCTTTCGACATACCAGAATATTAGATTTTTCATTAAATTTGCATGGGCTGTTTGATTGTAAAAATGGCTGAGAGTGAGGGGTCAAGAGTAGTGTCTTTTTAAATAAGTAATGGGAACCCAGCAACCCGGCCATTATCTTGGTTGCATTAAGATTCAGATCTCTTTGGCCTACGCATAATACTTGATGTTTTAGGTTAAGGAAATGGGTGCAAAGCTGTTGTGCCTTTTAACCCTTTCGATGCTGATGACGAGCTCAGCTCGTCATGATGCACGGTTGAGCTGTGCTGATGACGAGCTGAGCTCGTCATGAAACAATGGGAAATGGGTGTCATCCAGCACCGGAGGGGAAAACACCTAGCAGCGAAGGTGTTAATAAACCACTGTAAGATGGCCTTTAAAATTGGTGATCAAGTAGTACAGAATAACTTGTAAACGACTAAATGCGTGGCCACATCTGAGGCATATGTTAGTATTCCATAATTTCTGGAGTGGATAGCGATTAATTGATCGCAAAACCTCGCTTTCTCATTAAGTCTAAAATTCATTCTAGTCTACTATATGTGGCCCACAGTGCTTCAAGCTACTTCTGTTTCTAGTTATGTTCTTCTGTCAGTCACCTTAGGTTTTGGCATGTATTGGGTAACTTTATTTATTGGTCTCTTATGAATTACAGTATTTTCACTTGCAATCTGTTGTATTTAATTGGTAAAATTGTTAGTTTTGGGTATAGATCTACATTTCTGTTTCCCTTAGCAAAATCGTTGGTGATACATATCACATTAGTAAAATCATGTTCAGGAGCTAATAACACTAAACCTTCGGAGAAGAGGGGAAACAATGCAGATGTATTGGAAAACAAGCCCCTTTTCCAAGTACAAATTCAACTTTGTGATTCATAAAAAGACGCTTGTATGGATTTACTCCAATGCAAAGATTCGCCAATAATTTCAAGAATGACAAAAACACACCGGAGCAGGAGACTTACATTTTCAGTGGGGCAACTGCAAAAGGTAGCTGACATCCATGAACTCATAATTCTGTGGGTATTCACAAATATATTTTGCAGGTGATTTCTCACCATGTAAAACGTCCAGGATGTGGTGCCTGCCACGGGCAAGTGTAAATCTGTTTTGGGGGTAGGAAACTGGGCAGAACACCCCTAAACTTGTTAGTGGGTGGAATTATAGCAGAAGGGGGTTTCCTCTGGGAGAAGTGCTTTTGCCTCTGAAGACAAAAGAGGCAACAGAGTAATTTACAGCCTTGATTTGAAAGTTACATTAATTCAGGTTTGTGGATATTTCTAAAAATATCTACTTGTGTAAAGGGCAAAATGCTCCTGATACTCCTGATGTCTACTTGACCTGTAAAGAAATCCAATTGCACTTGTCCCGCTTACATTTACGAGGTCTGGCACGGACATCGTGATCGAGTATTTTGTTTTATTGAAACTGCCAGTCTAAATTAATGTTGCACAACAATTATGCAAAAGTAAAGCTTTTTTTTCAAGTTTTATGTTTTGTGCTCTGTGGTTGTTGATATTGAGCGCATAATGCAGATGCAGGACTTGAAAGCATCTATTTAACCCCTTGCGTGCTCCAGTCGGCCGTTGGCCGATGGGAGCACTACCTCCCTAGTGCTGCCGTCGGCCAACGGCCGACGGAGCCCCGCCCACCCTTTAGAACGCCCGCACCGCGGCGGAAAAACCGCTGCGGTTAAGGCGTTAATAGGTATTTGAACGTGCAAAATAATGTAATGCTCACACACACATCATAAAGCATTACAAGTAAATAGCATGGGAATAGATGTGCATGTGTGTGGAAGCATAGTACTGCAGTATAATATTGGTGGAGGTTACAACGGTCAGGTGACAGCTGCACTATCAAGCGAGACTTAAAAATCCATGTATGTTCATGGCTGCTCTCCTCCCATCAGTGCTGCTGCTGAAGAAAAACAACATAAACTATATGGATATCTAAGACGCTTTACTAGCATTCAAATATCATGTGTGTGTCTGAAAGTTCAAGCTTAAGCAGCTGGATAAATAAACAAAATGATCACAGGTGCATGGAGGGTAAGAATTTGTTTGTGGAAGCATACAACTTCTGCCAATCAAAACATATTCTTATTGCTCCAGGCATGTGGGTGGAGCCAAAGCCCATCTCTAGTGAAACTCACATAATTGTCTGTCGCCAGCTGCGCTGTCAGGCCAGGCCATAACCATCTTTGTTGTAAGTGCCTTAAATCACTGACATTTCTGACTGATTACAATGTGTGACCTGCAGGAATACCTACCCCGTGATTTCCGCAGTAGGTCCATTTACACAGTGTTCAGAGTCAAGGTTAATCTGTGGCCAACAGGTTAAGTGGGTATCACGGTACTTCATGCCTTTTAAACCCAACAAACTGTCTCATGGATTGGAACCAATAAGCTGCAGATTATGCATGAACTCTGTTGAATGCACATTCCATGTGGCATCTCTCCCAAATTTGAATCTATAGATTACTATTTCCACTCTTTATCTTTTTATGTTAGTAGGGTTCTCGAACAGTACACTGACACCTGTCCGTTTCTTGGCGCTGGGGAAAGACCTCACTGGATTTAGCATTCATATCTCTACAATTTTCTGTTTCTTGCAAATAATATTTTCACTCTTATTCTTTTTTTTCTCCTGCTGATGTTGTCGCTAGGGTTGTAACGAAACACACTAACAACTGTCAGTGTCTTTTTAGGCTTAACAGAAAATACCCCCGTCGGTTGTAATATGCACAGTATTAAGTCATGTAAAACATCCTGTTCTTAATTTTATTGAAAGCTTTGGTTCATTGGTCTGGAGTCTCCACTCTCATTTCTCTTTTTCTCCTTCTACAATATCTTTCTTTTCAAATGTGTCTTTACTATTCTCGCGTTCTGCCACTGGATACTCATTTATCTTCTCTGGTGCCTTCTTACTTTGTACCTTTACTATTTTTTTCTCCTCTCCATTCTTTCCCCCCCACTGGTGTCTGTCATCTGCAGGAATGGATGGATTCTGGTTAATTCTTATTTTTTTGTGTGGGGGGTGGGTTGATTTTTATCTTGAAATCGTAAGAAGCTATCTAGGCTGAACATCCAGAACCCTAGGTCCAGAAGGAAAGTCCACGCACGGCCCCTACTCCAGCCTAACCCTGCACATACACACAGCCTCCTGAAAAGATAATCGCACATACCTGCTAAAAAATGCACGACACACGCTTCTATCTACCCACAGGACTGCAGAGGCACACCCCTGCAGACATGCACCCTGAATCCCACTGCACAGTCACCCACTCTGTACATCTGCAGATATACACACAGGGGCATAGTTTGGTCAGTAGGAATGGCGGGGAGGGCTTCAGGTTTTCCAACAGTCACGCTGGCATAGCTTGTTAAAATACATTATATGAGAAGCATTGCATGAAGGAGGTGTAAGGAGCAATGGAAAGGGACAAGAGTGTATATTTGTCCATTATTTTGTAAAATAATTATTTCTAGACCTTCAAACCGACAGTGTGCGTGTGTGTTCTTGTCTGTGTTATTAGGGGGTGTAACACCCCACCTGAAGCCGTACCCCTATTTACACACACCCTGCAGACAAACTTCTCTGCAGGAAAATGCACAGTTCTGCAAAGACAGACTGCAGACACTCACGTCCTGCACTGACACCAACTATAGACACCTGCAAATAAACATATACTTTGCACATGTCCCAATCCAGTGCACACTCCTCTGCAGACCCCCATATACCCAGTGCACACATCTGTATACACGCCGCAGAAGATGCCCATTCCTGCCAACCTAGCTCTAGCATACTCTGCCACCCTGCTATTGAGGAGAGCCCATTCATGGGATAAAGGATGGATCCAGAAAGCTGAGTGAACACTCAGTGGCAGGGTAAATTTGGTCTACATACTGTACGTGTGTATGAGGTAATAGAAATTTTCAGGTAGCTAATGTGTCCCCCACTCGCACCCTATCCATGAACTATCCATGAACCCATGTTCCTTGTATGTCGTGTAACTTCTTTTCCGTGCATGCTAGAAAGACGCATATGCATTTGCGTCCAACGTTAACATGTCAGTTATTCAGTTCTCCAAGAAAACCACGTTAATTTGGCTTCTAGGCCTATGGTGCCAACGTCTTTACATGGTACACTTTTGAATCTCGCACCCGTTATTCTCCATGTTTCCTGGCTCCGTCGAGCTAGGCCCTTAATTGAGGCTCCAAGTCTCTTCTGTCTCTGAAAGCTGCAGTTTAGGTATGCATCCCTGACCTCTACCTTACATCCTGCCCAGACGAGCGGTGCCTGGCTCGGCCTGCTTGCCTGCCAAAATGTTATTTTGCCTACAGTTATCTGTTCAGCCTCCGCGAAAACACATTCCAGTCTAGTGAAATAGGTAAACATATTCCCGGCTGCAGAGCAAAGGGCCCTGCCTTCCTGTCTCCATGCAAGTAAATCACTGCTCCCGTTACCATGGTAGGCCCATGGCCCCCGCACTCTACATGAAGATCCATATGCACGCACTAGCATTCAGTGATGAACGGCCTCTGCCCGAGAGACCTTTTACTTCAGATACTACATCCTCCAAACATAAGATACCAGATATGCTGTAGGTGCAGGTCGTTCTGACATCCCAGACATTAGTCTCCTCTCCTAGTGCAAAAGTCGAAGCCCCCAGCTCTCCCCAGTTACACGTCATGCTTAGTTGCGCGCGCATCTGGCGCATATAGGCCAAAAGTTTCTGCTGATCCTGCAAACTTCCTCTGAGCATCCACCCACTTGTGACGTTTCATGTGACGTTTCTCTGACATGTCCAGTGCACGCCCATGTGTACGTCTTCTTACACGCCTCCTGTTACGCACATGTGTTCTTATCTCTCTCTTTTCACCTGTTACGCCTACTGTATTCAATTCAATTATACTGTTACACTATATATAATGTGTGATGTTAATAGAATGTTGAATGTCCCTTCCTGAACCTTAGTGGTGATGGAACTCGATGTCCCATGCCTCGAGGCATTTCATTAAAGCCCGTATGACTCAGATACCACGGACTCTGCCTCTCATTTGATTGAGCTATCCTTATTGTCATTTACCGCATAGAAAAATAGTCCGGTAATTTTATTTACCACATAATCTGGCGCCCGAATAGGGACCCCCCCCTTCCCCACTCGCCGGTGATGTGCCGCAGACCTTGACCCCTTCTGCAGCCATGACGGAACCAGTGCACTCCTGCGGGTTTTCCTGCTATCTCCCTCAGGCCCACGGAGGAGACGGAGACTGCGACCCGGCATCCAGACGAGGCGGTGAGGAATGCGGAGGATCCCGACCAGAGCCCCAAGTCGAGAGAGCAAGGTCCGAGGTATCCAGAGGCCCACCTGTTCCGAAGCGCATGCATAGGAGAAACCGTAGCCTGACGCAGTCCAGTCCAGTTTCGGAGGCCTTCAGTTTCTGCTTCCCGGTGAGTACCGTTATTGGGAACGCATCTAGACGGGTTCATTAATTTGTGCCCGGTCAAGACAGGTCTGGGTACACAGACCTGGTCCAGACGTGTTTACTTCGGTAAATACGGTATGACGTGTCTCTTTATGGGACCGGTATGTCTGTACTGTTCTAGCAGTGCATCTAGTAATTCAGTATTCTAGTTCTCGAGAGTTTTCCAGTATTATGTTTTCCTGTACCAGGTAGTGACTGTTCGAAAATGTTTTTAATGTGTCTTTATGTCGTGGTATGATTGATTGTTTGCAATCCATTACTGTGTTTATTGTGTTCACGTTCAAATCAGTCCAAATATGCCACTGTTCTCGAAATTAAGCCAGATAGGAACTAGGAAAGGGATACTCGAAGAAGCAGTTCCCGTCCCGCCTAGGGACACTCCTGGACATTTTATGTACCATAAGCATGGCTTAGATGCCATACTGTACCTAGATTTGTGGGTGGAGTATACTAAGGATCTGGAAGAGAAGTATAGATGGCCTGTCTCAGGGACATGGGATGTTGATTGCATCATGAGAGTAGAAGAAGCATTATGGAAAAAGAAAGCCAGACAATCCCAGAAAGATGCCATAGAATTATGGCGTAAAGAAGCCCATAGAAGAACAGAGAAAGCAATCAGGAAAGCAGAGAGAAGTAGAGAAGAATCCGAAAAAGCTAGAGAAAAAGAGTTACTAGAAGAAGGAGAACGAGTCAGAATAGAACAACAAGACAGACAAAGAAATGCCCTTATTACAGGTCTGTATCCTGTTCTTACCGAGGGCCTGCCCAAGGCGACCCCGGAAGTATCACGTAACTTGCCAACACCATTGGTCCCGACTAAACTCCGTCATAAACAGACCGCAGCAGACATTTTCCTTTCATCCTATTTAGATGATGTTGCTCCAGCATATACTAATGTACACGTACCACCTGCTAATAATGTACAGCAGCCTACTCAGTCTGTTCAAGCCAGGACCCCTCCACGTCTCCAAGACGCGACTCCCGCACCTGTTGTCACTTCCCCTACTGCTACTGTTACTGTTCCTCCTGTTATTGGTCCTCACAATCCTTTTGCGACAGCTGCAACCCAGAGTCCGCCTCCATTACATATACCTACTATACCCGCTATGACACCAATAGTTACAACACAGCCAGTTCATGCCCTCGCTTCCGCTTCAGGAGGCGCAACAGGAGGTCACCTTCGCACCCCGCCTCAAGTAAAACGAGTGACGCTTAGAGAACTAGCATTACAACCTACACCCAGAGCAGCGACATTCGCAGCCCTTAAAGAGTACATTACAGATTGCAGATATGATCCGGTACCAGGCGAAGACGAGATGATACTATACTCACTACGTTTACGGCGAGTCACAAACTATTTGGTTCTTCTACCACATATGGAAGAACATCTAGATAACATATATAATTTCATTAGAACAGGGGAGAGACCAGAATGCATTCACGAGGCCATGGCACACAATAAGGTCGAGACACAGAAAATGATCTTACAGTTTTTGATAAATTGTTTGATAAGGGAACTAGATCGGCCAGGTACAAGCAAAGAAGAAATGGGTATCCTGATGAAGTGAAGTAACAATATAACTGACGGTAAACATAATACACAAAATTGTATAGAAGCCATGTACAGAAAAATCCGTAAAGAAATTGTACTAATACACAAAAGGGAAAACGAAACTAGGGAAGCTGAGAAAGAGAATGACACCACGGAAGAGGACGAGATGGATGATACAGAAGAAAACCAAGAGATGATAGCGTACGTAGGTAGAGCAAGACCTTTTGACAGACCCATACGCCTAGAAAGCAAGAAACGTTTCCTTTCTCCCATACCAGAACAATGTTCTCTTGAGCATTTATTCCAAGCCACTGATAAAGTACTGAAACAACGAATAGGTTCCAGTGAACTTAGTACCATGCGTGAACAAGAACTAGCACGATCAGCAGTACAATGGGCTGATAATAACAGCGTATATAAAGATGATTCAGTAGCGCAAACATTTTTGAATCTTTCCCCGACCGAACAACGTTTAGCTGGTATGTACATGATCCAGCATCTCATTACACTATATGAGAGTCAGCATTCTGATCCAGGTCCCCTATATAATATATTGGAAGAGTTGCTCCTAAAAAGATGGAGAGGCCTAGGTACCGATTTAATTAATACCATTCTAGAACAACGCCACAAATACAGAACTTTCCTGACTCCACATTTTGTTCCTGTTCCACCCCCAGTAAGGAAAACCTTTTACATAGACAGACAGAATCCCTTACGAGAAGTTCATCCCGTCCAGGCCCCAGGGGGTGCGCTTCAACGCGTATTCGTATACACACCCTTGAGCAAAATGGAACTATTGGAAATTAAGAAAATAGTGCCTTGTCATGATAAAGATCCAGCAGGGTTTCACCGTGAATTAAAGGACATGTTACTCATGGGAGATTATACCTATCCCGATATTCTTAAAATGTTAAAAGTACTGTTGCCGGCCGGTATGTACGAAAAACTGAAAGAAAAAGAATGGGAGGTGGGAGATAAAAAGATTATCTGGACTGAATTAGAAAACGAAGAAAATACACGAATTCCAGGTACTGGTCTCGGGGACAAAACTAAAGCATTACCAGGATTATTAGTACAGGTTTTGCCGAGGTTATTGACAGTTAAAAAGGAAGACTGGGATGCAATCTCAGCCTGCAAACAGAAACAAGACGAAGACACTAGTGATTTTTATTCTAGATTTGAGAAATGTTTTATTATTAATAGCGGCCTGAAAACAAGTAGCGAATCATATCCACATCTTTTTGTAACCAAACTAGTCGAGAATTCCTTACCACAAGTCAAAAATAGAGTACTGAAAGTCGAGAGCACATGGCAAGCAAATACCCCTTCTCAAATGTTACAGATGTTACAGTACCACCAGAACCGAATTAGAGAGGACCATGATCATGAACAGAGGCGTATGAAAGATACGAAAATGAAAGTATTAGTAGCCCAGTCTGTTCCAGCAGACGGTCAGAAAAAGGGTACAGCACCGCCAGGTCATTCTGCAGCTCCCGTTAAAGGGAATTGCAACTACTGTAAACAGCCAGGTCATTATATAAATGAATGTACCGTTCTGAAATACAATATTGCTACCGGCAGAACGAAAGAAAGACCGCGTCCTCCTAGACAAGAACATGTTCCACAACATAGTCCACAGAATACGCAACCTCCACAGCAAGCACAACAGACAGTAGCTGTACCCCAACCCCAACCTATTGCTGCCACGCAACATGTCACGCAACAAATGTACCAGTATGCACAGTCAGATTACCCCGATTACCAGCAGTACTCATGAAACAGCCTAGAGAGGGAGGTTGGCTTGCCTCTTATTGAGGTTCCTGTAGATCAAGAGGGTCCCTATGTACATAGTCAGGTATTAGGGAAAGACAGAAAATTTTTGATTGACACAGGGGCGATCAGAACTACCATCAGTCATGACGAGGTTCCAGGGGCACCCTTCTCAGGCTCTCAGAATGTTTCACTGGGTTTTTCAGGAAAGCCTATTGTTAACGAAGTGTCAAAGCCAGTTTCCCTAGAAGTTGGTCCATTGTCTCGTACTACAGACTTGTTGCTTACGAAAGCATGTCCTGAAAATCTGCTTGGTATTAAAACGTTGAAAGCACTAGGAGCTGTAATATGTTGTTCTCCGGAAGGAGTGAGGTTATTTTTACGTGATTTCAAAGGTCATTATGTGTTACGAGATTTTGATCCTAGATTGCAAAATGTACCAGCGCATTTATGGGCACAAGGTCCAACTGATGTAGGTTGTATGCACATTACACCTTATCGTGTCACTCTCAGGCAAGGAGTTGTACTACCCCGAATCCGACAATACAAATTGCCCCCCGAGGCTGTAGCAGCCTTACTGAAAATTATTGACGAACTGATTGCCCAAGGAGTAGTTATAGAAACTGACTCCAATGTATGTAATTCTCCAATCATTCCGATTCTTAAACGAACTGACCCAAATGCACCACCAGTCTACCGATTGGTGATCGACCTTCGAGAATTAAATAAATGCATCATTACCCAGTACCCAGTAGTGCCAGACATATCTTCCTTATTGACTGCTATTGATTCTGAAGCAGCGTTCTTTACTGTAATTGATCTCAAGAACGCTTTTAGTGTTCCCATTCATCCAGAAAGCCAGTATCTATTCGGATTCTCTTTAAATGGCCGAAGCTTCAAATTTGCACGTGCACCTCAAGGGTTCACGGAAAGTCCCAGTATTTACAGTCAAGCCCTGAAAAGACAACTAGACAGTATTCACATGCCTGCGGACACTGCTCTGCTCCAATATGTCGATGACTTGTTAATAACAGCACGGACCGAACGTGACTGCGAGCATGCGTCACTGACTGTCTTGTATTTCTTGGCCGAAAAAGGGCATAAAGTGTCCCCTTCGAAGCTACAATTCTGTGCCCAGCAAGTGGTATACCTTGGGCACTTGCTGTCCAAGTGGGGGAGACAGCTGACACCAGACCGCATTCAGTTAATTGCACATCTGCCACAACCCAAGACACAAAAGGAGGTACGGGCCTTTATTGGCCTCACCTCGTACTGCCGACAATGGATCCCTCAGTATGCATATCTAGCCAAACCACTCATACAGTTGACAACACAGGAGGTAGCGACTTCGACTGTCCTCCCTTGGACTCAGGAACACACACTTGCTTTTGACGAGTTAAAGAAAGCCTTATGTCAAGCACCTGTTTTAGCGACACCATGTTATAGCAAACCTTTTACACTTTTTGTTACTGAACGCGATGGCACCGCATTATCTGTTCTCACACAAGATCAAGCAGGACACCATAAGCCTTGTGCTTATTTTTCTAGTACTTTAGATCCAGTGGCCCAGGCTCTGCCTGCGTGCCTCGAATCAGTTGCAGCAACAGCTCTAGCAATCAGACAAAGTGATTCAATAGTATTAAGACATCCCCTGACAGTACAAGTTCCACACTCAGTGGAAGTTCTTTTAAACCAAACCCAGACTCAACACTTGACCATAGCACGACTGACAGGTTATGAACTGACACTGTTTCAGCCACATATAGAGATCAGACGTTGCAATACATTAAACCCTGCCACATTGTTACCCTCGAGTACAATTGACCCGACACCACATGACTGCGTAGAAGTCATCAATACTGTGACAAAGCCCAGACAAGACTTGACTGACATTGCATTGCCCAATCCAGACCTGACACTTTACGTGGATGGTTCGTGTATGAGACAAGCACAGGAGAGCTAGTGGCCGCCTATGCAGTGACCACTGAAACTGAAGTCATAGAAACACATCGTATTGACACGTTGTCTGCCCAAGCAGCAGAGCTCATTGCTCTGACTCAAGCCTGTATACTAGCCAAGAACAAGAAAGTAAATATATACACAGACTCACAGTACACATTCGGAGTTGTTCACGACTTCGGTATCCTCTGGCAAGAAAGAGGTTTTTTAACTTCTCATGGCGCCAAGATACAGCATGGTCCCCTTATTCAAGCTCTGTTAGAAGCAATACACTTACCTGCATCCATTGCTATCATGAAGTGCAAGGCACATACGAAAGTCACTGATACCATTTCCCAGGGTAACGACCTGGCAGATCGAACAGCTAAACTCACAGCTCAGACTCAGACAGACATACTGACAGATCCGACAAAGACTGAAGTACCAACACAGACACATTGTATGACAGTGAAGGATCCCACTCTAGATGTACTCGATATACAGACACATGCCACTCCAGACGAAATCAAGAAATGGACTGAACAAGGAGGGATCCAGACAGATCAGGGATGGATGACGAAGGGAAGAGCCACATGGTTCCTCCCCGACTCTATGGTTCAAGTTATCATTAACACAGCACATAGTCCAGCACACTTAGGAGAAAAAGCCATGTTAGACAGCATTCAGAATCTATGGTTCAACAAGCATTTACGTGCAGCAGCAAAACAGAAAGTGCGTACCTGCATGATCTGTTGCCAGTTCAATCCAGGCAAAGGCATTCCCATGGAACAAGGTGGATTCCATCCTCCTGACCATCCTTTTGAAGTCCTCCAGATGGATTATATCCAGATGGACCGATGTAGAGGATTCAAATATGTCCTCGTAGTTGTATGTGCCCTCTCCAGATGGACAGAAGCATATCCAGTCCCAGATTACACTGCCGCGACCACTGCCAAGCAGTTGGTTCGTGAATTTTTCCCGCGATACGGCTTGCCCCGTGTCGTGTACTCAGATAATGGACAGCCATTCTCGTCCGAACTCATGAAACAGGTATCACTCCTGTTAGGTTACCAGTGGAAATTTCACTGTGTATGACACCCCGAAGCAGCTGGTTTGGTCGAACGACACAACCAGACTCTGAAAACACGATTAGCTAAAGTCTGTGCAGAAAAAGGTGTAGATTGGATAGTAGCACTGCCAGTTGCCCTCTTTTATATGCGCATGGTAGCTCATTCCAGAACTATCTCCCTATGAGGTAGTTTTCGGGCGACCTCCCAATATGTGGGGTACTCCTATGCCTCGAAAAATCACGGATGTCGATAGTAATATGTTGACAGATTACCTAGCTTCCTTGATGTCTGCACTACAATCTTGTCGTTCACAGGTTGCGGCTGCCTTCCCGGACAACACCCAAGTCAAACCGCATGAAATCGTTCCAGGTGAATACGTCTACGTTCGAAATTTCGACAGATCAAGCCCGCTGGAACCCAGATGGAAGCAGCCAAAGCTGGTGTTGATGACTACAAGGACCGCAGTAAAGCTGGAAGTTCGCAAGGGATGGCTCCACTCCAGTCATATTAAAAAAGTTCACGAACTGTGTCCAGAGACTTCGATTAAAGACTGCCCCCTTTTGGACACTGACTCTAAACTCCCCCTGTTAGAAAAAACTCCCCAACAGGAGTACCGTGCCAAGTTGAGGTCTAGTAAGTCAGACAGCGTTTAATTGTTTAAGTCCCCCTCGGGTGAAGCGGTTAGACAGGTTTCTGACATGTATAAGATAGACCCAAGTAGTCAGAGAGATAGGCGAATCGAAAAGAGAGAACAGTATTGTAAACACTTGCATAGTCGATGCATCATAACGTTAATCTTCATGTTTATTCTGAGCATTTCGATCATATGTATAAGCTTACTGTTACATGATTTCTTTCCTCCTTTCAGTTCACATGTACATACTTCCTCTAATGATTCTGTAGAGCACACTTTCAGCGACCTGCCCCCTCATGAATTGTCCTATCGATTAGCAATGCGCAACAATACATTCATTCGTATGTTACACCATACTCACCAGACCAGCAATGCCACCAATTGCTGGGTATGTGGCCGACTCCCACCTTATCAGAAATACAAGGGAGCTCTGCCTCTCTTTCCCTACCCGTTCACACATAATGGTTCGTGTGGTGCATGGTTTACTTTAATGTCCTCCGTAGATAGTACGTCCACGGTTTCCCAAGGCAATTGGATATGGGGAAACCTGAATACAGTTATGAATCAAATATGTTTCCCAGACAAGGAAGGTCTTCCCCAGAGGACAGGGACCGATCTAGAAAATGAAGTGTATGGATTAGGTAATTTTACACTTAACCTCATGATTCTGAATGTGCAGTCTGAGACTAATTCGGACTTGCCGTTTATTACAGTTTTACCAGTAAAAGGCGAATTATGCGTCAGAAAGAATGGTTCAGTACATTTAGGACACAGTGATTGTAATACTGTGGTCGAATTCAGCGATGAAGGAAAGTCTACTTTCAAAGCCTCACGCCATTCTTATTTTATTTGTGGTCAGACAGCTTATGTACATCTGCCCCCTGATTGGGATGGGACGTGTTATATTGCGTTCCTGTTACCACCTGTTTTCCTAGCCCCGCCTGATTATCATCGAAATCCACATCTTTTGCATGTAAGACATAGAAGGGAGATCAAGACCCCGATTGTCAATCAGACTGAGACCACATTGGAGCAATATACAGATTTCAATAAAGGATTCTTTTTCTTCATAGGCCCCATTCAAAATAGTAAATTAATACGTAGATTAACCAGAACTTTGGAAGCAGTAGTGAATGAGACTACTTCTGCTTTAGGTAACCTGACCGAAGAGCAGTCTGCTATGAGACTTGTTGTTCTTCAAAATCGCCTTGTCCTTGACGTCATCCTGGCCGATAGGGGCGGGGCTTGTAGAGCCATCGGATCCAGTTGTTGCGTGTTTATTCCTAATAACGCGCCATCAGTGTATAAGGCCATAACAAGGCTCCACGAAATTGCTCACCTGATACACCAGAACCCAGGCTTCTGGACTTGGTCCGGTTGGCTCTGGAGTGTGATGTCCGCCTGGGGATGGAAATTGCTATCATTCCTAGGAACAATACTGCTTATTCTATTCAGTTGTTGTCTCTGTCTGCAATGTGGGCCAGCGATTTGCGGCTTGTGCGCCACAGCTTGTATTCCCCGTCCAAGTTCACGTTCCCGTTCCCGAATGAAGAAAGAGGAGCAAATGATGTTATATGAACAGATAGATGGTCTCATGAATATAGACATATCCTAAAGGGTGAAGTAGGGGCCAAGGAGGGAATGAGGTAATAGAAATTTTCAGGTAGCTAATGTGTCCCCCACTCGCACCCTATCCATGAACTATCCATGAACCCATGTTCCTTGTATGTCGTGTAACTTCTTTTCCGTGCATGCTAGAAAGACGCATATGCATTTGCGTCCAACGTTAACATGTCAGTTATTCAGTTCTCCAAGAAAACCACGTTAATTTGGCTTCTAGGCCTATGGTGCCAACGTCTTTACATGGTACACTTTTGAATCTCGCACCCGTTATTCTCCATGTTTCCTGGCTCCGTCGAGCTAGGCCCTTAATTGAGGCTCCAAGTCTCTTCTGTCTCTGAAAGCTGCAGTTTAGGTATGCATCCCTGACCTCTACCTTACATCCTGCCCAGACGAGCGGTGCCCGGCTCGGCCTGCTTGCCTGCCAAAATGTTATTTTGCCTACAGTTATCTGTTCAGCCTCCGCGAAAACACATTCCAGTCTAGTGAAATAGGTAAACATATTCCCGGCTGCAGAGCAAAGGGCCCTGCCTTCCTGTCTCCATGCAAGTAAATCACTGCTCCCGTTACCATGGTAGGCCCATGGCCCCCGCACTCTACATGAAGATCCATATGCACGCACTAGCATTCAGTGATGAACGGCCTCTGCCCGAGAGACCTTTTACTTCAGATACTACATCCTCCAAACATAAGATACCAGATATGCTGTAGGTGCAGGTCGTTCTGACATCCCAGACATTAGTCTCCTCTCCTAGTGCAAAAGTCGAAGCCCCCAGCTCTCCCCAGTTACACGTCATGCTTAGTTGCGCGCGCATCTGGCGCATATAGGCCAAAAGTTTCTGCTGATCCTGCAAACTTCCTCTGAGCATCCACCCACTTGTGACGTTTCATGTGACGTTTCTCTGACATGTCCAGTGCACGCCCATGTGTACGTCTTCTTACACGCCTCCTGTTACGCACATGTGTTCTTATCTCTCTCTTTTCACCTGTTACGCCTACTGTATTCAATTCAATTATACTGTTACACTATATATAATGTGTGATGTTAATAGAATGTTGAATGTCCCTTCCTGAACCTTAGTGGTGATGGAACTCGATGTCCCATGCCTCGAGGCATTTCATTAAAGCCCGTATGACTCAGATACCACGGACTCTGCCTCTCATTTGATTGAGCTATCCTTATTGTCATTTACCGCATAGAAAAATAGTCCGGTAATTTTATTTACCACATGTAGGGAACTCCGAGGTAGTCCATGCAGTGGCTGCACCCAGTGGACTAGTAAGTGAGTTCTGATTAAATTGAGAGTTCAAGGGGTCAGCAATGCTTGTTCCTCGAGGAGCCAGGGTAGGGGGTCGCTCACTGAGTGTTGCCCTTAGATCTACTTGGAATCTCTAATATTAGAATGGAGTCAATCATATAAATAAGGGAACTTTAGTTCTGCTTGCTTCGTAGGAATATTTCACTTGAAACAGAACTTGTAACATGTTTTTATCTTCTTACTAACATACATGGGGAACCCAGGGATCACTAGGGACCTAGGTAAGTAAATGAACAGTTCTCCCTAACACAATCTCAGAAAAACAATAATTGTACGGACGGTGGCGAGGTCAGATGAGCGGAATTGGCGGTTGGGTGTGTAGAAGGGGAGACGTCTGTTGAGGTATGCCGGTCCGGTGTTGCGGAGTGCCTTGTGTGCGTGGGTGAGGAGCTTGAAGGTGATCCTCTTGTTGATGGGAAGCCAGTGCAGGTCTCTCAGGTGGGGTGTGATGTGCCTGCTGCGAGGGATGTTGAGGATCAAGCGTGCGGAAGCGTTCTGTATGCGTTGAAGTAGTTTCAGCAGTTTGGCCGAGGCTCCTGTGTAGAGGGCGTTTCCGTAGGCCAACCTGCTGCTGATGAGGGCCTGGGTGACTGTTATTCTTTTTTCGGTCGGGATCCACCTGTAGATCTTTCGGAGGGTGTTGAAGCAGGAGGACGAGACAGGGTTGACCTGCTTTGTCATGGAGAGAGTAAAGTCGAGGATGAATCCCAGGTTGTGTGCGTGGTCAGTGGGTGTTGGTGCAGTTCCCAGTGCGGTCGGCCACCAGGAGTTGTCCCAGGCTGAGGGGGTGGGTGAGGTTGAGGATTCTATCTTGTCTGAGTTCAGCTTCAGACGGCTTTTCTTCATCCACTCGACAACGGCTTTCATTCCTTCGTTGAGGTTGGCTTTGGCGGTGAGGGGGTCCCTGGTGAGGGAGAGGCTCAGCTGGGTGTCGGCGTAGGAGATGATGTTGAGGTCGTGCAGTCGGGCGACGTGAGCGAGCAGTGCCATGTAGATGTTGAACAAAGTCCGGCTGAGGGATGACCCCTGGGTACGCCGCAGATGATCTTGGTGGCGTCTGAACGGAAAGGGGTTAGGCGGACGCTCTGGGTTCTGCCGGAGAGGAAGGAGGTGGTCCATTCCAGAGCCATGTCTCGGATCCTAGCGTCGTGGAGGCGTGTGAGTAGGGTGCGGTGGTAGACCGTGTCGAAGGCGGCTGACAGGTCTAGGAGGATGAGGGCCGCGGTTTCGACGTTGTCCAGCAGGGCCCTGATGTCATCGGTGGCGGCAATGAGGGCACTTTCGGTCCTGTGGTTGCTGCGGAACCCGGACTGGGATGGGTCCAGAATGCTGTTCTCCTCGAGGTAGCGGGTCAGTTGTCTGTTGACAGTCTTCTCGAATGACCTTCGCTGGGAAAGGGAGCAGGGAGATGGGTCGGATGTTCTTGGGATCCTTTGGATCAGCCTAGGGTTTTTTGAGTAGGGCGTTGATCTCTGCGTGCTTCCAGCTCTTTGGGAAGATTGCGGTCTCGAAGGAGATGTTGATGGGTGCGATGGTGGCGCTGGCTTTGTTGAAGGTGTGGTATGGGCTTGGGTCTGGCGGAGAGCCGGAGTGGATGGTATTCATGATTTTGATGGTGCTGTCGTCGTTTATGTTGGTCCAGGTGAGAAGAGGATCGGTGTGGATGGTGGCCGAGAGCTCGGAGCTCTCTGTGGTTGTCGAGGCGGTAGTGGTGTGGAAGCTGTTATGGATGTCTGTGATCTTGCGGTGGAAGAAGGTGGCGAGGGAGTCTCACAGGTCTTGTGAGGGTGGGATGTCGTTGGTGTTGGAGCTGGGGTTGGAGAGTTCCTTCACGATGTTGAAGAGCTCTTTGCTGTTGTGTGCGTTGTTGTCTAGGCGGTCTTTGAAGGAGGCCCTTTTGGCGGATCTGATGAGGTGATGGTGTCTGCGGGTGGCGTTCTTGTGGGCTGTGTAGCTGTCCGGTGTCTGTTCGCTGTACCACTTTTTCTCTAGTTTCACCAGTTTTGCTTGGAGGTCCTCAGTGAACCAGCTGGCTTTCTTGTTGGTGTGTCTGTTGGAGGGTTTCCTGATCGGGCAAGAGCGTTGGGGCAGTCGTCGATCCACTGTCTGAGGTTGTGGGCGGCGGTGTCTGAGTCGGTAGGGTCGGCGGGGTGGTGGTTAGCTGATCTTCGGTGACTTTGCTGCAGCAGCGGCGGGGGATCTTTTGAGTACGGTGGTGCGTGGTGGGTTTCCGGAAGGTGAAGTGGATGCAGCGATGTTCCGTCCAATGGAGTTCGGTGGTGTGGCTGAAGGATACGTGGTAGCTTGCGGAGAAGATTGGGTCAAGCCTGTGGCCAGCAGAGTGGGTGGGTGTTGTGACAAGCTGTCTGATTCCGATGTTGGCGAGGTTGTCAATCAGGGTGGCGGAGTTGATGTCGTTGTTGTTCTGGAGGTGGAAGTTCAGGTCCCAGAGGAGGATGTAGTCTGTGGAGGTGAGGGCATGTGTACTGACAAAGTCGGCGATGGAGTTGCTGAACTGTGGCCGGGGTCCGGGGGGTCTGTAGACGAGGGTTCCTCTGAGGGTGGTGTTGCGATCGGTGTGGATCTGGAAGTACAGGTGTTCGACGGAGCTGAGGGTGTTGTCGGTGCCTGTTGAGATTCTGAGAGTGTTCCTGTGGACGATGGCGATTCCTCCCCCTGTATCGTTGGTGCGGTCCCTGCGGGTGATCTTGTAGTCGTCAGGGATGGCAATGGCGATGTCGGGTGCCGAGGAGGGGTTAATCCAGGTCTCCGTCAGAAAGGCGATATCTGGGGAGGTGGAGTCAAGTAGATCGATGGCATAGTGGGTGTTGACTAGAATGTATCTGAGGTCGTTGCGATCTATCTTGGTGGGTGGGTTGGCGGATCGGGTGCTGGTGAAGCTGCAGTTCCGGCAGGAGAAGGGTCCTTGGGTGCGCTTCGGGGCGGCCTGGAAGCAGGTGTGTTATTGTCCGGTGTTGAGTGCGTGGAGGGTGCTGGCATCGTAGCGTACGCGGGGGCCGGGGATTCTGGCGCTGGGCGCGGTCCAGGCGTGGACAGGCGCAGATGGGCTAGCCTTAGATGCGCCAGAGGCGTTTGTCCGCCATATAAGGGGAGGTGGGAGGGAGGAGGAGGTGGGAGTTGGTCGGCGAATCGGCGAGCGGGTGGGGGGGCCGTAGGGAAGCAACGGCGGGAAAAACGGGGATACAGAAGGCAAAAGGGGAGTGGGAAGAATGGGGAAAAACAATAGAAATGGCAGTAAGACAAACTATAAAACAGGAGCAGGCACTGATACAGGAGCGGCAAACTCACAGCAGCAGCGGGGCTGATGGCATGGACACACAGGTGGTGCTGTGCGGCGTGGGGAGCGGCCTAACCTGAGCGCAGGGTCAAGAGTCGCTCTCCTGACCGCCCAGCGCCGCCATATAAGAGGAGGTGGGAGAGAAGAGCAGCTGGGAGGCGGGAGTGGTCGGCAAATCGGGGAGCGGGGTGGAGGGCGGCAGGGAAGCAGCGGCGGGAAAACTGGGATACAGAAGGCAAAAGGGGAGCGGGAAGAGTGGAATAAAAATTCAAGAGAAATGGGAAAGAACAACAGAAATGGCAGTAAGACAAACAGTAAATTAGACAGAAATGCATCAGAAGAAACTGCTATAAAACCGGAGCAGGCACTGATACAGGAGCAGCGAACTCACAGCAGCGGCGGCAGCAGCGGGGGCTAGGGACACGGACACACAGGTGGTGCTGTGTGGCGTGGGGAGCGGCCTAACCTGAGGGCAGGGTCAAGGGTCACTCAGGGCTCAGAAAAGCCTCTCACACTTTTAGGCTGGCTTTCTTTCACTCCTGCTTTTAGTCAAAACCTATTGTGAGGTGACCAGCAATAAACATACCTATTCAACCACAAAGAACACCACCCGTAATCACCTAGATAGCAAAATTCAGTTGGCCAAGCAGTGCCTGTACTTTCCTCATTTCCAGTTTTTTAACACTAACCTCTTCTCAGACCTTTACCCACTGTGGGTTGCATTTAAATATTCAAAAAACAATAATATATGAATGTCCATCCAGTCATCAACAATGTTCAGTTTTCTTTATTCTTTCTAAGCATTTGCGACAAAGCACCAGGCAGCCAACTCGTTTCGTTCTTTTTAGAAAGAACTAAGTCAGGGCAATTGATTTGCTAATAGTTGTTTTTTTGGTCTGAAGACGCATATCACAGGTGGTTCGATTCCGAGCCTTGTGTCGAAGTGTCTAAGATACTGGTAATTTTCCTCACGACAATATTTTGTTACTTGACGGTTATGCCAGCGGCATCGTATGTGTAGTAGCAGAAGATCGATTCGATCAACATATATCATATATCGTAATCGGAAGTTTTGATGGGTATAGCGAGGAGCACTGAACATATATGCCCCATTGTCGTTCGATAGACACAATTGTGCTTCAGACATTTTGAAGTGAAAAAATTAATCCATTTATACGGTACACGTTTCCTGTTTCACGCACCTCACTAAACCAAATTGTATCTCCTATGGACAAACAAGTGGTGCGCTTGGGCCACAGCGAGACATCTGTTTTGCATTATCGGCCACGATAATGCAAAACAGATGTCTGCCGTGCGGGTAACAGACACCAATAGGCCGTGGGCGGGGAAAATGCAACGCCCAATAGTCTGCAAGGAAAACAAAACCACATGCACAAGCATGTATTCAGCTTTCCAAAGCCCTTTTTCTGTTCACATAAGGTCTCGTGCTGCGTGAGCAATGCTGCGCACTGCAACGCTAGGCATGAGACCTAATCATCCAAGTACTGTCCCATCCATGTCTCTAGTCCTGAAGGTGAAAGCTCATTGCAGAAAACTGCTGAACACCTAAAAGTGCACGATATTGACTATCCCATTGGCAGCTCCCTGTCAAAGAAAAGAGAACCATCAGATGCCTACTTGCCAATTCCCAATCAACTTCTTTTGACCCATCCTTCGCTTGCACTTCTCTTTGTAGCAGACTAAGCACTTCTACAAACACCGCTTTATATTTCTTTTCCTTTGTGGATAGCATCATACGCACCACCAAACATTTGGTGAAACCATATAAACCGGCATCTTCTTACCGTTTGAATTCCCTTCACCTTGTTCCTTTTTATTTTTTTCTCCTTTGCCTCGCCTTTTACCAAGGCCGCCTACGTTCTGTCCCCATTGCTAGCCTTTTCCTGCCCCAGTCCCCTTTAACCCACAGTGCCTTTATCAGCCCCAACGCCCGCCTCCATAGGCCATTCACCTGTGATATCTTCACTACCTGCTTCAACTACCTGCATATTCTTAGGCCTCTTTTCTGTGCTCTACCCACCTTCCCTGAAGTCTACCACTCCTTCTCATCTGGGCATAAACTGGAAGTAACTTGTTTGTTATGTATGCTTTACCTTAGCTGCTCTTTTCTTTAGCAATTTAGCAGTCTCCCATTTCCTGTAGCTCTGTAAAACATCAAGTCTTCTCTCCCAGTTAAGAGTTTATCTGCGTGCCCAAAAATGTGTGTTCCCACCATCATCATTTCTCCCACTTCTCCAACAGTGTATACTCTATCAATTGGTTCATGTACTAACATAGGAGGAGGAGCGTGTTGGAGGAGCAAGGAGAGAGGAGCCCACAAGGAGGTCACACATACTGGAGGCACTGGAGAGGCAGGCCGGTATGGGAGCTTGAAGTCCTCTGTGTCCCTGAGCCCCAAAGTCCAGGAGGAAAGTTACTTGAACACCTTGGAGCTCTTTCTGGACTAGACTGTAGCTGAACAGCAGACGCAGAGGGTGCAGCAGGTTGTGCCTGCATTCAATACTGGGTTGTGCTGCTTTGGTATCCGCCCTATAGCAGTAGTACCCAGAAAGGACTGAGTACTACGATGTGTTATTGTGGTATTTGTGCTGCCTGTCTGCAGTGTGAGGTGGCTTATGGCGGTGATTGTTGGCGATTGCTGGGGCAAGGTAAATCTGTATCCTGCCCCTCCTAGCGGTTGAGCACTAGGTGCCAGTGGCTTCCTACAGTGAGCAGAGGCGGCCAGCGTTAGGTTGGTGTGGCTTGTTCCTGTTGTGGAGCTTGCTGGTTGTTCACTACCCTGGTATTTGGTCTCCTTTCTGCTACAATTTGGTCCAGAATCTTACTTCTAATGATTTTATTTTTCTTGATTATTCATTAACCGTTTAAAAATAATAATAATAATAATACTAATAATAATAATCAGCATAATTCTCATCATTGAGGGAACTTGGCTCACTGTGACGAACCTGGTACCTTTAATTTGTCTTCTGGGAGTGTGGTGCTACCAAGCTTCTGCTTATGCTGATTGTGCCGTTTGAAGACGCTTGGTGGATTATACTAATGGATATGTCTTTGTGTTCTGAAGAACTGCAGAACAGAACTATTGTCTTTCAGACTTCCAGCACTGAACATTTTGTATCCTCAATGCCTTCAACTACTTCACAAGATGCTTCGCACATTATTTCCTCTCCTAAGAAAAGAACTATAGCGGATTTTTTTCTCTTTTAGGACAGGAATTTAACCCCTTCAGCGCTGCGCGAATTCCGCTGCGGTGCTGAAGGTTCTAAAGAACCAATGGAACCATGACGGAACAGTTCCGTCATAAGCACAGGCCAACCGACGCTCATGACGGACCGTTCCGTCATGAGCATGGAAGGGGTTAAAGAAATCTCTTTTGGACCCGTCTCGGTTCATTTTGGAACAGTCAGTGGAAGGAAAAAATACTTTGATTCTTAATTTGAGGACCTCCTTTCCTCAAAGGGTGGAAATGGGAGGAAAAGGCACTTTGGATGGTTTATTGATGGAAACTGCCTCTTTTACCTGCAATTTGAATAAATCACCTAGGGCAAGGATTTTCTAGTACTGCTTTTCAAGGATACAAGTGTAAATGATGTACATTATTGTGAACTTTCTGAATTAATGCAGAATCAATTAAGAAATTATGCTTTTGAAAAGTCTGAAATTTGTTTACAAGATTCACTTTCCTCTAATCAACTTTTAATGAAATACACCTCTGTTTTGGAGCAGGGGGGATTCTTTTTCCCCTCATCCTAATTATCATCAAAGTCTTGAGTCTTCCATTCCAGCCCATTGTTGCCCAAAACACTGAAGGCCTACACACTACTGACCCCACTGTCTCATGGAGCTATTCTCCTCTTTCGGTCGTCTTTGAGACATGCTGTATTCAGGATATATCTGCATAGAGCTCCGTCCACTTTACACCAATCTTTTTAATTGGCTCCTATCCGTATCCTTCGTAAATGGTGGCTTTTCATTGGTCGCTAGGCTTAGTAGTCCCTAATTAGTACCGCCTTGTCTCTTCTTGTATCCTACCATGAGGACCTCCCCTGTTACATATGTTGTTACTCCCTAGATTTTAATTAAGCTTTACAGCCTCGGAGCACTATTTTCTTAAAGGGTTTGAGGCAGGACCCACGCTTGGTCCAAAGCAAGGCTGGCACTGGTTACTTTACTCCAGGGGTCTCCAAACCGGGTCTGGAGGGCTGGATCCATGCCAGATTTTTTGGATATCCCCATTGAGATGCATGTGGTTATTTTAAAAATCTGCCATGGATCCGGCCCTCCAGGACCGGTTTGGAGACTCCTGCTTTACTCACTAGCACAGCTCACACAATTAATATAATAATTATGTCACATTTCAAAGCTACTAATTGTATATATGGACATAGCTATTTAAATGTACTTGTGGCCCTGTCTTGCATGCAGTGCATTATGGGTAGGGTGGATTTACCATATATTCTGCAGGGTGCAGTACCATGTGACTTAAGAGGTCCCATGGGACCTCTTTCGACCACATATGGTACTGCGCCCTGCAACATGGCTAGGTAAAAAAAAACATTGGCATTTATAATGCCAATGACTCCAACTTTGCAGGGTGCAATACTATATGATGGCCAAAATAGGTCCCATGGGACCTCTTTTGGTCACATATGGTACTGCACCCTGCAACATTCCTAGGTAAAAAACATTGGCATTTGTAATGCCAATAACTCTGACTTTGCTGGGTGCATTACCATAAATCCCAAAAGAAGTCCCATGGGACCTCTTTTTGCCACATATCGTCCTGCAGCCTGCAACATAGCTTGGTAAAAAAAATGGCATTTATAATACAATTAACTCAAACAAATGCTAGACAGATTGCATTTTTTATATGCATTAGATCTCGCATTTGTTAAAGTTAGAGCTGTTGGGGTTGAAAATGAATTTTTAAAAAACTTTTTATACCATTGGCAACAGGGCTATGCAAATATAATAACTCCACTGCAAATAAAAAAACAACAGTAAAAACACTGTTATTTTCAACTCCAGCAGCTCTAACTTTAACAAATGCGATACCTATTGCACTGCAAATGCTTGTTTTGGTGTCTGATATCTGACAGGGTGTACTGGCCACACCCTCCCTTCAAGGCAAGGAACTGCACAAAAAATGCCACCAGTGGTTGGAGACCAACTCTGACCTAAGCTGCTAGCATTGTGTGAATCCCCAATCCAAACTACTCTACTGCAACCAAGAAGGTCTGCCTTACTGGCAACCCCTAAGGCTATACTAGACCCACTAACTATATAAGCATGTCTATTGCTGCTTTTCATCCTAGATCCACTTGTCTAGTCTAGGCTGCCCTCCCTTCTCATACATATGTGGACCCAAGCACCCTACTACTGTGAATCCCCCTCACTATACCACAGCGCTCCATATTTGTTAGCCTCTGCGTGCCTTAACCACTCTGAACCATTGTTTCACAACCCTGCAGCCACCTTGCTGCAACAATTCCCGCTTTCCTCTGCAGAATAGGTGAATCACTGTCCAGTTCCTCCTCAAAAACAACTCCCCAACTCATCAACATCAATCACTCCCCCCAAAAATTACCAACCAACAAACTCCACCCTGTGCCCTATGTCCTTTGGAAAGTTGCTCTCTGCAACTGACTCTGTATTCTTCACAACCCAGAACCGGCGACCCTTACCTCTGGCTAGCATCACCGCTCTGTGCTGCTGCCACCTGGTAAGTCTGTTATGGAGACACACATAGTCACCTGCTGCATTCTCATCCTGTTGGAATGCCTCAACATGGCTGTCCAGTCATGCCCCACAGTGGAGGGTAGCCGCTGGCCTGGACATCCCTACCCTGGCAGCCCCATGGCCATGTGACCGGCCAGCCCCACTCTCCCTAGACCACTCCACATTTCTTCCATGGGCGCTCCCGTCACCCGATCCAACACTGCCTCTTTCTACCTCGTGGCCCTCCCCTCGCCCACTGCGGACACCTGCCAAACTGGGCAGGCAACCCCTTCCTGCTTCCCCATCCCTCTTTACGGCAGACTTGACCTGCTACCAGTGGGTGAGCAAGCCCTCACCCAGGCCTAATCCCCCTCCTCTGCATCCTAGGCGAATCTCTTTAACCCCACCCCTGCAGCTAATCTACAAATCCCCTTCCACCACTTCATCGGCGCCTGGGTAGATCTTACTGCCACCCTCGGGTACCCAATTTGCAAACCTGCCACTTTTATAAGCAGCTTTCTGAAATCTCCTCAGCTCTCAGTTCGCTCCTCTGTTGATGCTCTGCATCAAAAAGAGATTCCAGGATACTGGGGGTTGCAAAGGCTTATCAGTGGTAGTTGTCCAACGGACAAAATGGACGTTAAAGCGTCGTCCCAGACAGAAATCCGCAGGCTACGGCGCCTTATGAATATCGCGCCTCCCTGGTTCATTACCAAACACTTTTAGAAAAGACCACAGGAGGCCGTTGGGGACAATGCGTCAAGTCCTTATGATAGAGGGATGAAAACGGATGACACGTCACAGGGTCACCCATGAGGGGTTGAAGCAACGAACCAGGAAAGTGTCCCCTGGGCCAGGGACGAGAGGGCCCCTTTCACCACGCACTCCTAGTCAAATGAAACGTTTATTGAGATGTAGATGTACAATGAACTCCACATTATATACTATACGAAATGCATGACTGCTAAATATCTAAAGTATTTAAAAAAAATGTAAACTTTAAAACGCATCATTTCATTCACCGGGTTAAGTTATAATTGCGGCCCCCGGCCCTCAAGACATCAGGGGGGGGGGGAGGGGGGGGGGGGGGTAACTGGGGCAGACTCTGACCAAAGTTGCCTGATCCGTAGGTTGCTACTGAGACAGATTTTGCAGTATAAACATTTTTAACCATATCAAGGGCTTTCGATCCCAGTTTTTTTTATAAAAGATTTCATGGCAACAATATTTGTTTCCATCGATAAACCCTGTGTGGCAATCATGTTGAGCCAATTTAGTTGATTATTGAATGTTATCCCAAGATAAGAAAAGGTATCTATTTGGGCTATTTTCTGACCAGCTATATAAAAATTTGGAACCTTACTATTTTTACTGCCAGTGATTAAAATAAAGGACTTCGCCTCATTGATTTTTAGATCCAGGCTGCTCATGTAACTTACGTAGACCTGTAATAATGTCTGTAGGGCTCAGTCCGTACGGGCAATTAACACCGCATCGTCTGCTTAAAGAAGAATTGTGGTGCATACATTCTTAATCTTGGGAACATCCAAGATTTAGTTTGACAGGGGTGTTTCCACCCAATTGGTATAGATGGAAAAAAGAAATGGGGCGAGTACACAACCCTATCAAACTTCCCTGTTGATTGGGAACGACCTAGTGCACTCCCTGTCTCCTGTAACTGACGCAGGCCGAAGCTGAGGAAAAAAGCTGACTGATAAAAACAATAACGGCCTCATCAATGCCTATTTCTTGCATTCTCTTCCACAGGTGGTGATGGGCAACGCAGTCAAAAGCTGCAGATAAGTCAATCAATCAATCATAACATTTGTATAGCGCGCTACTCACCCGGAGGGGTCTCAAGGCGCTGGGGGAGGGGGAGAACGTTACTGCTCGAAGAGCCAGGTCTTGAGTTGCTTCCTGAAGGAGAGATGGTCCTGGGTTAGCCGGAGGTGGCTGGGGAGGTAGTTCCATGTCTTGGCTGCCAGGTAGGAGAAGGATCTTCCTCCGGTTGTGGCTCTGCGGATGCGTGGAACGGCGGCGAGGGCGAGGCTGGTTGATCGAAGCTGGAAGGTGGGAGTGTAGAAGGTCAGGCGGTTGTTGAGGTACTTGGGGCCCAGGTCGTGGAGGGCCTTGTGTGCGTGGGTGAGGAGTCTGAACGTGATCCTCTTGCTGACGGGGAGCCAGTGCAGGTCTCTCAGGTGGCCGGAGATGTGGCTGTGACGGGGGATGTGCAGGATCAGACTTGCTGAGGCGTTCTGGATGCGTTGGAGTCTTTTCTGAAGTTTGGCTGTGGTTCCGGCGTAGAGGGTGTTTCCGAAGTCTAGTCGGCTGGTGACAAGTGCATGGGTGACTGTCTTCCTGGTTTCGGTGGGGATCCACCGGAAGATCTTTCGGAGCATGCGCAGGGTGTTGAAGCATGATGATGATACGGCGTTGACTTGTCTGGTCATTGAGAGGGAGGAGTCCAGGATGAAGCCCAGGTTATGTGCGTGGTCCGTTGGTTTGGGAGTGGTACCCAGGGCAGGGGGCCACCAGGAGTCGTCCCAGGCGGAGGGCGATGATCCCAGGATGAGGACTTCCGTCTTGTCTGAGTTCAGTTTCAGGCGGCTGTTCTTCATCCACTCGGCGACGTCTTTCATCCCTTCGTGTAGGCTGGTTCTGGCAGTGGCGGGGTCGTTGGTGAGGGAGAGGATCAGCTGGGTTTCATCGGCGTAGGAGATGATGTTGAGGTTGTGTTGGCGTGCGATGGCTGCGAGGGGGCTCATGTAGACGTTGAAGAGGGTGGGGCTGAGTGATGATCCTTGTGGTACGCCGCAGGTGACTTCGGTGGCCTCGGATCTGAAGGGGGGGAGGCGGACCCTCTGTGTTCTTCAGGTGAGGAACGAGATGATCCACTCCAGTGCCCTGTCTTGGATTCCGATGTTGCTGAGGCGCTGCGCTAGAGTGCGGTGACAGACGGTGTCGAACGCTGCGGAGAGGTCCAGGAGGATGAGGGCCGCTGTTTCCCCGTTGTCGAGCAGGGATCTGATGTCGTCAGTGGCGATCTCGGTGCTGTGGTTGGCTCGGAAACCAGACTGCGAGTGGTCGAGGGATCCGTTCGTCTCGAGGAAGGCGGCAAGCTGTCTGTTGACGGTCTTCTCGATGACTTTGGCGGGGAAAGGGAGGAGCGAGATGGGGCGGAAGTTCTTGAGGTCGGTGGGGTCCGCTGTTGGTTTCTTCAGGAGGGCGCTGAGCTTGGCGTGCTTCCAGCTCTCCGGGAAGGTGGCGGGGTTGAAGGAGGTGTTGATGATGTCCTGCAGTTGGGGTGCGATGATGGAATCGGCCTTGTTGAAGACGTGGTGGGGGCAGGGGTCGGTTGGTGATCCGGAGTGGATGGTGTTCATCGTGCGGGTGGTGTCTTCGGTGCTGACCGGGGTCCAGGCGCAGAGGGTGGTGGTGGGGGGTGTTGGTCTGGAGGTTGGGTGCGTGGTCTGTGCACCGAAGCTGTTGTGTATGTCGGCGATTTTGCTGTGGAAGAACGAGGTGACAGAGTCGCAGAGGTCTTGCGAGGGAGTGATGTCGTTTCCGGCGCTGGGGTTGGAGAGCTCTTGGACGATGCTAAAGAGTTCCTTGCTGTTGTGGGCGTTGTTGTCCAGTCGTTCTTTGAATGCTGTCTTCTTGGTGGCGCGGATCAGCTGGTGGTGTTTGCGGGAGGCGTACTTGAGGGCAGTCAGGTTGTCTGTGGTATGGTCGTTGCGCCAGGCTTTCTCGAGGGTGAACCAAGAGGCTGTCTTGCTGCTCGGTCTGCTGGGGGGGTCTTCGGTGGTGCGAGGTCGTCTGCGCAGTAGGTGATCCACTGTGTGAGGTTGCTGGCTGCTTCGTTGGTGTCCGTCGTGCTGGCGGGGGGTTCTGGCTGAGGGAGGTGGTGAGCTGGTCGGCGGTGATCTTGTTCCAGCTTCTGCGAGGAACCTGTTGCGGGTGGTGGTGGGTTGTGGTCCTTCTGAAGCTGAAGTGGACGCAGCTGTGGTCAGTCCAATGAAGTCCGGTGGAGTGGCTGAAGGAGAGTGGCTGAAGAAGTTGGCGAGGTTGTCCAGCAGGGCGGCGTTGTTGCTGTCGTTGTTGTTCTCCAGGTGGAAGTTGAGGTCCCCTAGGAGGATGTAGTCAGCGGAGGAGAGGGCGTGCGGGCTGATGAAGTCTGCGATGTCTTCGCTGAATTGTGTGCGTGGTCCCGGGGGTCTGTAGATGAGGGTGCCTCTGAGGGTCGTCTTGGTGTCGGTGTGTATCTGGAAGTGGAGGTGTTCGACGGCGGTGGGGCTGTCGTCTGAGTTGGTTGTGATGCGGATGGTGTTCTTGTGTACGATGGCGATGACACCTCCAGTCTGGTTGACGCGGTCCTTCCGGGTGATTTTGTATCCGTCCGGGATGGCGATGGCGATGGCGATGGCGGGCGCTGAGGAGGCATTCATCCAGGTTTCCGTGAGGAATGCGACGTCTGGTGATGTTGTGTCGAGCAGGCTCCAGAGTTCCACGGCGTGTCTGTGGACGGAACGGGTGTTGAGCAGGATGCACTTGAGGTGGATGATGCTGGTGATCGGCTTGGTGGGTGCGGTGCAGGTCCGGAGGCAGGTGAATCGGCAGGCTTGGCAGGCGAAGGGTCCGTGGGTGCGTTTTGGGGTGGCTTGGTAGCAGGTGGGGTTTCGGACGGCGTTGAGTGCGTTGAGGGTGGCGGCATCGTAGGTCCGTCGTGTGGTCTGGCATCGGCGGGGGTCAGGGGTCATGGCGCTGGGCGCGGTCCAGGCACGCACGGGTGCAGATGGGCTTGCCTTTGGCGCACAATCGGCGCGCCCGCTGCGCGTCAAAGCTGCGCGTCCGCGCGGTCTCCATTTAAGGCGAAGTGGGAGGGAGGAGCAGCTGGGAGGCGGGGAGGACATGGAAGTAAAGGGGGCGGGGTCGCGATGTCACGGCGGCGGGAAGCGGGGAGCGGGGGTCACACAAGGGGAGTCAGCGAAGCTAGAACAGAGGTACAGAAACAAAATACTAATACAATACTAAGTACAACAGAGGCAAAAGTAACAAGGCGGCAATCGGGCACTGGAGGGCAGATACGGCAAGACGGCACAGCGAGCAGCAGTGAGGGGGCACAGACACAGCTGGAGGGTTGTGCGGCGCTGGGGTGTCCTGAGTATAAGTCCATAAATGCCAAGTATAACTTGCCTTGTTTGGCTTGAGTATACTTGGCAACTAACACTTCACAATCCATTATAAAACCTATAAAACCTTATTTAAACCTGAAAACTGTTTGTGGCTCTTATTCTGTGCAGGAGACGAAGAGATTGCAATGTGAGACATACCCTAGTCCCATCACCTGACAGCGTTGAAGATGTGCTTTCAGGGGCTGCATTTTTCTCCAGTTCCCACCCATACAGCTTCTGCAAAGCCTTTAATAAGAAGAAAGTGGGAGGACGGCTGCATATTTATCTCCCTCTTCCACCCCCCTCCGCTAATAGCATCCACATCCCCCAGGTTGACTTAATAAACAAGATTTAATATTTACCGGAGGATAGGCCCAGTTTTCTATAGTCGTTCCTACTATCGAATGCGTCTGTCCAGTCACAGCCCTTCGTACATTTCCCGTGCTGACTGGATCTGTTTTGCAACCGTGGTTGACTGCAATGTGTAGTTGATGATCTAACAAAATGGGCATTAAAGCTTCCTGTCCCTGAGATAAACCTACAGGTAACGGACGGGTGTTGGGCGAATATAGGCCATATTTAATTAAATTGGTTGAGCAACCCTACACAATTCTGAAGGCTTCATGTGTGAGTAAAGGGAGACAAACTCATAGATGGGTATATTTTTTTCAGCACAAACGTCTAAGGAGCCAACGTTGTAGACATTGGCATGACCTGCTTAAAGGTGGTCATATTAGTGGGTGGCCGTTCTTTTTAAAATAAGTATTAGATTGAAAGAAGGAGAAAACCATTGACTTTTATTTTTCCTGATCCCAGGTTCTGTCAGTATACTCAAGAAATCGTCCTGCAGCTGATAGAGAGAAGTCGAATTCGTAAACTACAGCTACTTGCACACCAGTACATGATTTCTTCGAAGATCGAGTTTTACATTGCAGAGAGCTTGCCTGAGTATTTTGCACCATACCAGTCGGAGAGGTTTCGCAGACTTGGGTAAGCAGGGGCAGTTGAGTGGATACTAGCACTTATGTTAGGCAGCGCTTAGCATAAAAAACACTATACAGCAAATGCAAACATTTCCTTTTAATGGGAATTGACTTGTGATGGCTTGTACAATATGTTTTCATATCAGAGATTGATCACTAATCCATACTACTCTTTTGCATTGGGAGCTCGCATACATCCGCATTTGATTCCCAGATTGATGAATGGTCTAATTCGAGTGGTTTTTGTGGATTGAGTCTCTAGTATTTGACTTTTCAAATTTAGATTTCTTCTATAAAGATTTGACACTTTACATAGATGGAACGTGTCGATTTTACACCACTTTCTGCTTTTCAAATTGACCTATTTAACAAATTTATATTGCACTGCTTTACTGTTTACGGGAAAGAGAAGACCTTCATCGTTAAGTAAACCTAATTTAAAGAACCTTGGAACAGTGGATATCGTTAGGTTTTTTTTTTCTTATACGTGTTCCATTTTCATTTTGGCTGTCTCTATGTTGATGCGGTGAACAGTTTCTAGGCACTGTACAAGCTTCATTTTGCTATTGCTCCATTTCCCCTCGTGAAAGCCTAGAATGCTTAGTCTGCCTTTCCAGATTTTTGGATGAAAAATGACCACATTAATTTATTACATTAATTCAGTTTAAAAATTGCCCCCCTAATGGCATCTTCATGAAGCACTGTGACAGCAACCTATATCCTAAGCCATCGATAATGCTTTGACCTTAATTGCAGTTGGAACTATTCGGTGATCTAAGGTGGGATAACTGATTCATGACAGCTTTTTCAGCAGTTTAGTAATAACGGTCCATGGAATATAGTTTCCATTGCTTGAAACTGAAAACAGAACATCTACCCTTACTGTGTTTATATGTTGATTTCTTTGCATTTGTTTTCGCCATAGATATGTGTCCCTTTCAGACAATGAGAAGACCGGATACAAAGCTCGGGAGTTGAAGTCTGTGTATGTGGATGCTGTTGGGCAGTATCTCAAGCTGATTTTTCACAAAAACTACATAAATCGATACAATTTGTATAACCAGGTAAGCGTAACCGAAAAGAAGAGGACCAACATGAAGTTATAACAGGCAATGCCTATTAAATCCCCCATTAACTTATAAACTCCTACTTCTTACATGTTGCACAAGTCTTTTATTACAACCGTTTTAGCCAACAAAACTTAGCATTGTTATAGCTTTGCTTTTATTACCACAAAGTGGTAGTTTTGCTTTTACCACTGTGGCTAAATGCTTTAAGACCTTAGCATGTAAAATACTGCTGGCTGAAAACACAGGAATGTTTGAAGAAGCTCTCTTGACTTGGGGTCTGTTGAACCTGTACATGTATATTCCTATGTGGGGTTTGTGTGCCCATGTCATAAAAATACATAACTCTTTGTTCTTTTCTAAATCTCCCATAACATTACTGTTCTTAAATATCTGGGCCCACCATTGTGACACAAACCTTAAAACAAACTGGTCTACTCTACTAGGCCTTGGACCTACTACACAGGACTAACCCTACCCACTTTGTACTGAGATGCGTTTCTTCATCTTAACTGCACATGCCACGTCCTGATTGGATCACATAACTAGCCCTTTAATGTTACAGACAACCAGGTTATAGATGGAATGCTCATAAATTTCAGCCTCTGTCAATAGCTTTGGTCCGCATTCTAGTCAATAGTTTTCTGCTCACCATGCCGCTTTAGACTGAGGCCCTCCTTTTGCAATCAGTACTGCTCCTGCGCCCTCATCAGAACAGTCCATCCCAAACTTCCTGGCCAGGCCTTCCAGAAGGGGACCACAAGCAACCCCAGACTGTTTTCACCTTATTTGGGTCTCACCTGTATGGTGTAGCTTGAGTCCTGCTGAAAGTGAGCATGACACCCATGTCTGGGCATACCTGTCACACTTAGGGTGTCAACTGCAACAAACAACAAGGTGAAGGATAGAATACTTGATTTAGTCACTGCCACTGGCCATCATTCAGATTGCTTTCCAGTCCATTGTTTGTGCCCACTATTCCACTATAGATAGAGGTCTGACTTTTGAAAATCAGTTCTGACCCTGCTGCTTATAGGAAGATTCTATCCCAAACGTCCAGACGAGGCCCAGTACAGACGGGCCCAGCCGCAAACTCAAGACATGTTTTTCCCTGTCAAGTGCTCAGTACGGACAGCTCAAACAGATCCTACACGTTTTATAGGCTCTCTTGCAGGCAGTTCTCTATTCCCTCCTCGACGACTAAAGTTAAGACACCGCCAAAGTTGTGACACTTTTAAAGTGAAAAAGTTAGCAGCCTTACATGATGATTTTATGATCAACTGGCTTTTCCTGTATGCCATTCCTCAACCATTTCATTTTCAAGTTGTCCATCAGAAGATAAAGTATGGGTCAAGTGGTTCAGTAAACTTTGTGACTTCATTCAGACCTTCCAGTCTGCGCGACGACAGAGGGGGCATTTGCCTAGGTCGTAGCCTTGGGGGGCAAGAGGGGGGTTGGCCATTAGATATGGGTTGTGCCTGGGTCTTCGTGGAATTAACATTCGACCCATGTTTGGGAGTAGGGGGGGTTGGAGGGCTATTGATTTGAAGTTTGGCCCAATGGTACCTCTGCATTGGAGATCTCTTCTGAGAGGGCTCCCTTTGCATTATTCAAAAAAGACAAAATGGTGCTGTTTGACCTGAGGCGCTTTTCTTTTCCCCATGACCACCAGATAACGACAGATAACCACACCAACAAGAAATAAACCGCTCCATATGAGGAATGATACACAATAATCAAGTGCACCTGGTTGGTGACATGCAATATACCACCCAGGATTAGAGGAATGGCACACCCTGGGCAAAAAGAGTCCCAGAAGTGTCCCATCAGTTGGAATGAAGCACAACAACCAAAGAGATCCCCAATCATCCAATAGGCTGTACAAGGTTTAAAACAGTAGAGATAAAGCTTGGGTTCTTGAGCACTTCGACAGCAAAGTCCAACAAACAAGGCCCAAAGGTCCAGGATCCCCAGAACAATACGGCACCAACTGCACCAGCAGTAGAAGTGGCAGTAGTAATAACGTCACCACTTACCTCCTCACCTCCTGTTATTGCTGGCTGCCACCTTCACCCACACACACCTGTACACAAATGGCCACCATGTGTGCTGGAATTGAAATAATGACGGTGATGGAACTGTAGAATAACTCCTTCAGGCCACTCAATGTATTATTGGCCAGCTTGCTGTGTGCCTGGTTAATATGGTGGCAAAATGATGATGGGGCGCTCTACAGTTACAAGTTCTTTTTCCAGATCAGAAATACACAGAATTACAACACGGGCCTGCCCACAAAGATTCACCTGGGCCCTGCTTTGTAGGACTGCCTTGCCAGCCTGCCACATGTTCCCCACGGAGTCAACCGATCCAGCGTTGAGGTCCAAGTATGTGTGAAGCTCTTGGGTTAGGTGGGCAGTACATTGCGCATCCACTAGGCGCCAAGCATTGAGGCACCATAGAGGCTTGCTTCTCCCATGACACCTGCCATATTGGAGCACAACTTGGGCATGGGGTAAATTCGTTTTAGCATTTGCTTTTACTAGGTAAACGTAAGAAACATCAACATGACATGCATGTCCAGGTTTGTGTTTCTAAGAAGCTGTGACAGAGATTCGCTCTTTGGTTGATGAGGATTTTAACACTAGCCTCTTAGCACCGGCTAACTATGCATCAATTTCAGAGCTGTAGTCTTGGAGCATAACTTTCATGAAAGGGGTAACTAACCCTTAGCTAGTGACAAAGCAGGGATTTTCACCTGAGGGAGTGCAGCAAATGGACAGTCCAACTATCGCTGTGTTTGTAACTCTTGGGAGCCCTGCCGTCAGAATTGTGCTGACATCAGAAGTATCAATAGGAGATGACGTCACTATCAAGCATGTATAATCACTGGCAACTGACATTAGATGAAGAGACATATATGTTGTTTTGTTATTTAACCCCTTCGATGCTGATGACGGCTGGGAGCCGTCATGGCACACAGTGCTCGTGTGCTGATGACGGCTCCCAGCCGCCATGACCACGCCCGCGATCGGAATATGCCGCACAGGAGCAGAATTCCGGCCGCGGGCAAGGGGTTAATAAAACGCAATGAACGATAGATGTACAGCGCAATCAAAAATAGATGTAATTCTAGGAATGGTGATGTTTTCTTGTATCTTAACATTTGCTCGTCTCACTGTTTTCTCTGAATCTTGTCTCGCATTTACATTATCTGCAGTATTAAATGTATTCATGAACTGAGAAGCAATGATGAAGGCTCATTCTGTATGCTTTATCCTCCATAGGTGGCTCTGGTTGCAATCAACATTGTCGGTGATCCTGTAGATTACAACGAAGAGAGCATTACTGTGAGTAATACTAGTATTTGAGCAGAGCTACATTTTTAGAATTCTTTTCATATTTTGTTTTCTGCACATGGGTAAAATCAACTGAGAATGTTGCTTTAATATATGTAGTGATTTATAGGTCTCTCCTAAGACAGCACATGTTCTCTTTGTTGCAAGACAACACAGTGGGCTTGGAAATTGCCCATAGGTTCGTTTCATTATGGCTCTCATTTGCTTACAATAGGTTAACATGTGTAGGATTCACTTCCTCTTCAAAGCGGTGTCTCTTCCCTGGAGCATGGACCCATTACGTGTGTCCTTCCATTGCTTTGTTTCCAGGTGCTACTTTTTTTCTTTTTGTTTGTAGTCATGTATGTCTCCGCCTCTGCTGCTCTTGCTTGTGCATCGCTAGCTATATGCTTCCCACCCTCCTCCAGGATGCCTTTGTGTCCTGGAGGACACAACATTGCGTTTTCACTTGAGTGATTCTCCCACCACCACCAAGTTGCACTCACTCTTGTCCAATTGCTCCCACTATTTTCCATTCCCTTTGCTTTCCCCGCCTTCTTTGTTCCATCCACATGCTCTCCATGTTGCTTACTCCTAATCACGCATCCCCTCTTGTTGCTTCTCTAACTTCGTGTACTGCTTATGACCTCATATATTACATCATATGACATGACATGTTGTAGGATATCACTAATAACATCAATGATGACATCTAAAATGAGATTAATGATATTACTGTGCATGGTAAATGCACCAGTTAGTTACGTCAGTTAACTATAACTGGTGAATTTCAGTGTTTTGTTTAGATTAAAATTATATTTTTCCACATTTTCACCCTATTATAGCGTCACCTTAACCTTTGTCTTGTTTCAGTGAATTTCTATGGTTTTTGTAATCTGAAGTTAAGTATTACCATTCCGAACAATAACATTCCCTTGAACCCTTTAACCCTTGTTTTTTTCCCAGAGAAATTTTGTGTGTGTGTGTGTGTGTGTGTTTGCTTGCTTTGCAACTTTCATATGTAGTGCAAAGAGTGCATGTCTTTAACAAGAGCAGGAATGCAAAATGCAGTCTGTTAAATATACATTACACATAAGTTGAAGTAAAAAACACCTTGGATGCAACTCATCCCGCAGTGGTCTGTCTGGCAGTTTCTTTTTTCCAGTGCGCGAGAAAAGGATCTCAGGTCACCCCAGAGGCAAATTTGCTTTTGAAGCTATATATGTTCTGGTCAGGAGTCCTCCAATTTTCTGTCTTCACTTGAAGTTTTGTGTATCATCTACTGTTGAATAGTACATTTCTTCCTAGCTTTGGAATGGATGTCCAGTCTAAATGCCTTCTTTATTCTCAAAGTGACTTTCATGTGGAATGAAAAATGCTGTAACTGATGTCCATAAAGTGTGCCTAGTGTGCTTGCTTGCCTCTTTCTGTTCTAGATTGTGGCAACAAATTTATAAAGATGTCAAAAAGAACTTTATAGGACTTTGAAGGAATAAGACTGAGAGGGCTGAGGAAGAGAGGAAAAAGAGAATAAGAATGGAAAGATCAGCTTCAGAACCTACTTCACTCTCCCAAAAGCCTGAAGATCTAGGTCAAAGGAGATAAGATGTGCAGGATATTAAGGAAAAGCATCATCACTCACGATGGCTGGCATCGAGATCTCAGGCGGTGATGTTCAGCACAGACCTAGTTTTTTATTTGTATTCTTGTATTTTATTAGGTATAACAATGCATAGCTATGCAATACAAATACAGGTCAATGTGGTTCCCTGCTCTTCACTTCCCTCTTTGCACAACATCTGGCCCATCTAATGAATACCGATTTCTTAAGTAGGGTCAGCTATCAGTTCCGATCACCTTTCTGTGTCTATCCAACCTTGTTCCTCCCCAGCCTCCTTTGGTCTTCCTTTTGCCATATGTTGCTAGTCTCTGCATTTCACTCAGCTCCCTCAGACTTTATCACATTTAGCAGGACATCTCCATCCCTGATAGATTAGCCTCTCTGCAGCACAGCACCAGCCCAGGTCTTGCTCCCACTCCTTTACTGTAGGTATTGGTGGTTTGCCCCACATTCTAGCTATATTTCTCTTTGCCACCATATCGGGTAACATTAGCCATAATTTAGTGTATTGTGGCCAATTCAGAGCTTCTGATACGGTCAATATGTGCCATTTTGCCTCCATCGGAAATCTACCCTACCACTTTGGACATCACTTTTATCGTCCCCTTCCAGAATCTCTGAAACACGAGACGTCCCCATGGCTTGTGAAAAAGGTAGGTCCTCCTCACCACAGCCCCCTTTGCATGTAGATGAATCACACTTGCTCATCCGAAAAAAAAAACCTCAATTTGGTTGTGTATGATCTGTGTATTATTTTAAGTTGTATTAGTCTGAAGCGGGCCCTAATGACTTCCTCTGTTGCCTCTGTATAACTTCCAACCAGCCATCCTCTTCTTAAGTCCCTACATCTCTCTTATTGACTCCTTAGGGCTACCAGTGGATCTTGGGTATTATTCAATGCTTCAATGATTCTTCAAACATATTTAACATGTGCAGGGCAGGCAAGGTTGCCACTCCTTTATATAGTTCCACAGGTATACCATTAGGCCCTGCCACCTTTCCCGATTGGATTTCCTCACTTGTATTGTCACTATCTAGTTCCTCCCTCTCGTCGTGTAAGAGCAGGAGGAGTCTTATCCAATCCAGAAGTTCCAACACAGTACGCCATAGTGCGGGTTATGGTTGATTGGTATATCTGTTCATAATAGGATTCAAACGCATCCGCTATACTTTCTCCCTTTGTACAGAGTTCACCCTTCATGTTTTGGACCTCCAGTACCCAATTTCGTTCTTTGTCTCATTTTTCCAGCCATGCCGGTAATTTCGTGGCTTTATCACCTACTTCATATAACCTCCTCTGAGTGGCCCTGTTATATACCGTGGCTTTGCCCTCTGCCAGATCTCTTAACTCCTTTTGTCTAAGCTGTATCTGATGGTCAATCACTAGGTCTGGGCCTATCAAATTCGTATTTGCTATCTCTAGTTGTAGTAGTTCTTTCTCTAGCTCTTCATATCGTATCAGCCCTAGTTTTTTTGTCGTCTTCAGACTTATTTTTCTGAAGTTGCCCTGTGATGCACCTTGTTATCGACTACTTCATTCTTCTGCCTTGGAACTTCTGAACACTTTGTTTGAAGAATTCTGTTAAAGGTATAAGCCAACCTGCTGTCATTTTACCTTTCATCTATTCGAAGTGCCTGTTCTGCTTCGTGGATCAGCTACCAAACCTACAAGCTAGCCTGTTGTCATTCCTAATTTTTCTCCCTTGCTGTACTTGTCCCCATATGCAGCACTGTGCAGTGTTCCCTTCACAGACAGTAGAGCAAGTAAAATCCAAGTTCTCTCTTTTGTATATACCAAAATTCATGTCATTTCATAGATCCCTGTCAAATACATTTTTAAATCCCTGCAATTAATAGTAGCTTCTTCATAAAATAATAAAAGTCAGGAAGTTCATCCTGCCTCGTGCGTCGTGTCCCAACCATTGTCTTCTAAGTCAAGCTCCCACAGTTTTTACTTGCAAAAGCTTGAAATGAGATGTTTCTAGGAATAATTGGTTATATTTTGGTGCAGTAGGTTGTGTGATCGCATGACTGCATTTTTCAAGCGACGCTGTAGAGCATAGGAAATTGTGGCTCTTTGGGTCGTCATGTGTTAATGTTTGATGTGGGTGTATTATGGTATTGTGAGCTTGTACAATGGTGGTTGTTTGGATGTATAATGTAGGTGTGTGGGCATATGATAGTACATATGTGGGTCTATGAAGGTAGCTCTGCAGGTATTTGATAGTCCATCTATGGCTGTGTTTAGGTGTTTTTAGACATATACTGGTGGTTGTACAGACCTCAATTGGGTGTTTTGTCATGTGAGGGTGGGTAGATAGATGCGCTGATGAAAGTGGTTTGTCATTGTGGTGGGATTGTTAACTAATGATGATTGTGTAGACATATGTATCCTTGTGAGTTTGTTGGTGAATGGGGTAGCTAATTAGGTTTTATGTTGCTTGGTGTGTTCTTTTGTTAATGATAAAATGTGTTTATATGCAAAAGCATCCGCTATACTTAGGATGTACTGTTGACGTGGTGTGGTGGGTGTGGGACACAAGATGAAGGTAACACTCTAACCCAATATTTTTCTTGCAATGCCACTGTTTACATATTAGTCAACATATACTCCCTTTCAGCTCCAAAAATGGCATGCTTTTTATTTATTTTGAATTGGGTTTGTGGGATGTATGACGGTGGGTGTGTACAGCAAGTGATGTTCGTTGTGTGGAAGTATGATGGCGAGTAGTTTCTGTTTTATTTATAGTTTTCTATAGAATGGAGCCACATATTGTGCTATTGGAGAATGTTACAGAAAACTGAGTGATAGATAAAATAAAAATGAGTCCAAATGATATACATAGATAAAATCAGATGCAAATTGTATATTAAAATTGTAAGTGATGTTTCCAAAATCTATATGTCCCAGTAATCAGATAGTGCAGATAATAGTTACTATACATATACTTATTTTAAGAGTGGGTCAAGGTTCAGAAAGGTGCTTTATACATATAAGTGCATAGTCAGGGGCTGGGTATTAGGTTCTATTAGCTACTATTAGTGAATAGATAGTGTGATAAGAAGCAATCTATAATTAAAAGGGACCTACACGGGACCAGCACTGAGAGGCTATCAAAAATAAGGAGGGTTTGGAGGTATGAGGGCTTATTAGCCTTGGGCTAGGAATTCTTTTATTCACCGCTTGTCTCAAGCATTGCACTACATATAATTTATGTTTGCTGGAGAGGCTTATAGTAGCTAGCATACCAAAAATAATTACAAACCGGACTGAAGATTGCCATTCCCCCGTCTTTCATTTTAAATATTTGAAAAGGAGGACCTACTTGGTGTTTGTTGGCTTTGTCGATGTATCAAAATGGGGTTCCTGTTGTATGGTATTTGGTTTGTTGATGTATGATGATGCTTGTGTGAACCTATGATAGGTGTATTAGTGTATGATGGTATATAGTATATAGTACAATTGTAATGGCTATAGTAAATAAAACAAAGATACAACCTAAAGTACTTTATTATTAAAATTATTATTCCCACCCTCTGAAGACGTTTCATATTGACAACAAACAAAGCTAAGCTGTCTTGTAAGTACAACTGCAGATTTTAATACTAACTTTTAAATACACACTGAAAACCCTTTTCTTCTCCTGGCCTAAGAAAGAAGACCTTCATCTGAATAAAGAGAAGCGGAAAGCGGTAGAGAAAAATAGTAAAAGCTATTCCTAGTAGTAGCCAACTCTTTGTGTGTGATTTAAAATACAGTTCTGGTTACAGTTCTTTTTGTTTGCAGAACAAATGGGTGTTTTTATTAATACGTTCTATGTTCCTAAAAGCATTAGTAAAAACTTCCTATGTATATGTAACTTTTCCTCTGCCTTAGACTACCCTCACCCATTAAATTTGTTCCACTTTCTGCACAGTACATTTCTGGGTCTGTCTACATCTAAATATCTCAGGTTTGCCCAACTCTGATGTAAGCCTGATATACTGGTGCTGCACTCTGTAACTGGGTCACAAATATGCATCCTATATTTAGATGTTTAGACACTACCTCTGTGAGTTCAAACTTTTCACTGACGCAGGTCACAGTAATTGTATTTATGCCTATATATTATCTACTCCGTTGCCTAACATTGAACAGTTTTTTTTCCTACTAGCCAACAAGAGACACGCTAATTGATCACTATCTTGGAAGTAGCCCCGATGACCCTGCTTTGGATGGAACCTACGTTGGGTAAGACTGGAGGATATAATGTATGATTTATTGAGCCTTTTAATTCAGATATCAACACTCCTTCGTTTTAGCTGAATCTGGGCACCATTAACATAATGAGACTATAGAAATTGGCTAGACAGCATCTTTTGAGGGTCCTTGTTGTAAATGTTTCTTAATCAGCCATGTATGAAAGAAATAGTATGCAAGATGGACTAAATGAAACGTAGTTCAAAAAATGCATTTGATGTCCATAGAAACAGGTTTGCTTTGTAGAATTAATAGGATCCTGTTTTCTTCCAATAATTTCCTGGGTACCTTCCAGGGCATGAGCCGAGAATCACCAACCCAGTTTGCATCTTCCCAAATAGAGTCGAGCTAATTAATGATGTGGATAGATGGGGGGGGAAACTTGCCGAAAGTTCGGATGTCCACCTTTGATGGTACACATTTAGGAATAAAGTAGAGCAGTAAGTGCACACTGTAGATATTAATAATCAGAAAAAACGTAATTGTTATATTCAGCTCTGTATCATACGTCTGTTTTTTATGGACTGTAAATAACCTGTTTTAATGCTAACAAATTCAATGTTACTCCTTTGCCTGTTTATGAATAGCTACATTGGCCTTGTCATGATTTGAGTTTGGCCTCTACAGATGTTATTGGCGAGTATTTAACTAACTGAGTCATCTTGCCAAATCATGTACTTCTAAGATACTCACTATCATGAGTTTGCACTTTTGAAACTCTTTAAATAACTGGCCCGAATTTTCTAAATCTGACTTCAGATGATTAAGATAGTGGTACTGCCACAGTATTTATGCATTGTGCATGGCGTATTGTATGAGATCCCCAGGAGATACTTCAAAGAGCTAGACAGTTTGATCATAGACCTCTTGTGGGCCATTAAAAGGAAGTTGATGGGCCATGCCATGCTGAAGCAGACATTGAAGCAGGGAGAGTTTGAACTTCCCAAATTGTAAAATCTGATAGAGACCACTAGCCGCAGATTCCTTCACGTAGAATTATCCCCAGGCGTGAGACTGGTTCCGGAAACTTTTTGCCACAGCATCCGTGCGCGCCGGAGTCGGGGTGGCATCACGCGACTCCGCCCAGGCGTCGTCCATATGCGTGGTGTCAGCGAGGTCACATAAGCCTCACCCCGGCGCGCCTACGTCAGTTTTTTCCTTTTCCGCGTGCAATGCGGATCCGGCTACAGGGCTGTTTGGGGCTCTTTTTTCTCATCATTGTCTCTTCTTTTGATGGAACAGTGTGCAAATGCCTTCAGGCATCAGGACTTGCACGTCGTGTGGGCGTCTTATGTCGGCGACTTACCCTCACCTCATTTGTATGTGGCGTTTAGGGTAGGATCACGGCACCACTGATTGTGAGGCGTGCCAACAGTTGAAGCCAAAGTCACGGCGGAGCTCCGGATGAAACTACTCTCGGCGCGTCTCTCCAGGTCGACTTCCTCCCCTCGATCAGCCTCAGCAGACGGCTTCAGATACAGCAGTTGTCGTCGTCCTCGCCCTTCTCCGATGTCAGGGTCGTAGTTTGTCCCCGGGGGCTGGTGTCCGGCCTGCCGGGGGCGTGGGCTCTCCGCGGGTGATGCGGACCTGTGTGTCGTGCTATCCACCGTTTCCCTGGGATGGGGCATCGAGAGTCCAGATGGAGACATACGTGGCGGCTTTGCAGGCCTCGCTGGCGTCTCCTCTTCCTTCCCCTCCAGGGGCGTCAGCGGATCCCTTGCTTTGCGCGGGCCCCTCCATGGCACCGCCAGCGCCGACTGGCTCGGATCCAGGCTTGGAGGATGTGGTGCTGTTGGGGTGCGGCCCCTCGGGGGTCCCTCCTTCAGACCATGGTGCCTCTGCCTCGCCGCAAACTCCAGCGGGAGTCCCTGTGGTGTCGTGGAAGGTCGCCGGGGCTCTGTCGCATCCCCGAGCCTCGCTCGGCCCTTTTGGCAAGCGAGAGCCTCATCCACGGCTGAGCTGATGCCACCACGGCGCCAGCGCATGCTGCTCCACGTGGCCCCACACGGGGTCGGTGACCTCTCCTGATCCCGCTCTGGGTCGAGGCTGGGTGGGGACCCCTCGTCCCTCTCCACAGGCGGCTGCCTCGTCGGAGGTTGAATCGTCCCTGGCGCCGCTGCATGGATCGCCAGGCCACCTCCGCCACATTCTGAGCCAAGGCTGGCGGAGGGCTACGTGTCACTCCCCCGGTCCTTCTCGTTCCTTCACGCTGGCGGCTGCCTCGGCGGAGGTAGTGTCGGCGTCGTTCCTGTGCTGCACCTTGGCCAGTTCGGCTCCTGCTCCACTCCGGTCCCCTGCACGGTGTGACTTGGAGGAGCCCTATCCGGCGTCTCCCTCAGTTACAGATGGTGTTGACATCCTGCCTCAGGCGGCGGACTCTACGGCTCCACACAGAGGTCGTGCCATGGATTCGTCTTCGGACGCTCCCTCTTCTCTTGAGGCTGGCTGCATATTGGTGTCAACCTCTCCAGAGACTGGCCGCCGTGTGGTTTAATTTTCAACTGGCGTCGTCGAAGGGTGGTCGCCGCCGTTTCTGAGGCCGAGGTGTTCGTCAGAGGAGTGGCAGGTCCCCCATTCTTCGGTTCCTGCTGACTTCCAGGTCTGACCTTTGCCTGTCCCACTTGGCTTCCGGGACGGCTGCCTTAGTTTGCAGCCATCACCCACTGAGGAGCTGCTTTCTCCATTGCGGAGCCCTACAGATGCGGGTGCGGCCTTCGCTCACGCGGTGTCCACGGCGGTGGGCATTCTGTGCATGGGTTACCCGATTACTCATTTCCCGGCGGACCATCTCTTGGAGGTTCTCCACCAGGGCACTGGAGGGAAGGTCATCCTGCTTCCCTTTGAGGGTTCGCTCCTTTCTTCCCTGGCAGGGGCTTGGAAGCATCCCGCCTCAGGGGATCCGGTCTCTCAACACCTTCTGCACCAGCACCTTCCAGCGCTGCGTGACCTGGCGTGTCTTTCCCTCCACCCCTCTGCCGCTAGTGCACTTTTACGGACAGCTTTTCCATCCCTGCCGCCACTGTTAACTCCGCCGTCCCGGAAGGCCCGCTGGCTGGACTCTTGGGGGCGCAACATGTTTGACCTCGACCAGCGCTGCCCTGCAAGCCCTTAACACCTTGTGTGTATTGGCTAGGGCCTCCTCTTGTTTGTGGGATTCAGCTGAGTCTCTGGGTTCTGCGGCTTCCCAAGAGACTGTTCAGGTGGATTTACGGCATCATGCGTTGGATGGCCGGGACCTAGCGGCGTTTATTCTCCGCTCCGCTCTGGACATCTCGGAGTTGCTGAGCCGGGCCATGGCTTCCTCAGTCGCTCTCCGTCGCCATGCTTGGCTTCGGGACGGCATGTTCCCTGAGGGTATTCGGGAGCGTCTCATTGATCTTCCATTTGATGGCAGCCTGTTGTTCCATTTCCCGGCTGACTCTGCCATCCAACGGTTCCTGGCAGGGCTTCATCCTCCTCCTCCACCTCCTCCACCTTATCCTCCTCCTTCCCCTCCTCAGTGACTGCTGAGTTGAGCTGATTCTGGGCCTTCTTAGGCCGGTTGCCATTGCCGATTGTGTTTTCTGGCCATTGAGTCCTCCTTGCTGGGACTTTGGCATTGTTGGCTGCTGGACGGCCCCATGTCGACTGTGTGTGTTTTTGCTGGAGTTGTTACACAGACTTGGCCCTGAGATCAGGCCTTCTGTTTTTCTTTGGGCTGCTTGTTAAGCCTTCCGCCGGAATGTTTTTCCCTGTGACTCTTTTGTTTTTTCCTTTGCTGTGGAAGTTCTTCCAAAGAGGGTTCCCATGTCCTGGGACTTACCGTACCCTATGTGGGGTAGTGGTAGCTGTTGTATAGCTAAGCTCTGCTGGGGAGTGCTGGTCGCCTTCGGGTGCCTGTTCTCCATGGCATTTCTGTATGTTGCTATTGCTTTTTGAGGCTGTGTGCCCGGCCCCTTGTGGTAGTGTCCGGGTATTTCCTATCCTTCCTGCTCTTGCTCTGAGAGCTGGGATTCTTCTGTGTTCTTCTTGCTTCTGGTGGCTTATGGCTTAGGTGCTGTTCTGACTGGCCTGATGCCTTCCCTCTGGGTGGGCTCGCCCTCTTTTCCTTGTTTCCTTGGCCCTCTAGGCTTCTTCTTTTTCTTCTTGTTCCTCTGCCTGGCTGGCATTGGATGGAAGCTCTTTTGCCTTGGGAGTAGAGTGGGGTGCTTCGGCCTCTCCGGCCTTGCCCTTGGTTCCTCTGTTGTGAGTGTACGGGCCTCTTCAGTCTTCCTCCTTCATCCCTCTTGGGGTTGCTGGTGTTCGACTTGTGGGGGTCCTCTTGCCTGGAAGGAACGAGGTTACTTTCCCTGTCCACAGGTCTGGTCCCCTGTGGGACCCTCTGTCCTGTCCAGACTGGTGGGGTCCTTTCGCAGACCCTCCCTCCGTCCCTGTGGGTATTGCTAGGGTATCTATTCTACTTGAAGGAATCTGAGGCTAGTAGTCTCCATCAGATGTACGAGTTACTTACCGTCGCTAACGATGCATCTGGAAGAGACGATTCTAGGCGCAGATTCCTTCACGGCCCGACTTTCCTCCCCGTTCTGCGAGGACCCCATGGCTGGTCTTCGGTACTTGCCTTCCTGTGGGGGGCTTTGTCTCCTGTGATTACCTTCTTTTGCTCTTGACGGTGGCTCCGTCTTGTTGCTGTTCATTCCTGCTCTTTGGTTCTTTGGAAGATGGGGTTGCAGTGCTCCTGTGCCCCGCTGCTCTGGCTTCTCCAGGTTGGGGAGGTTTGCCTCCCTTCCCTCCTTTCCTCTTGCTACTAGGGGTCCTGGCCCTTCTGCTAACCTCTGAGTTGGGGTCCTCTGGTCGTGCCTTACTCTTGTTCCCTGGGGGGGTGGCTTGGAGATTGGTGGTTCCTGCCTGTTGAGACTGGCTCCCTCCTCGTTTCGGGGTGAGGGTTGTAGGCCTGCTCCATTTGTCATGGCTTTCACGCAGGTTCCTTGTCTCTGGGGGAGAGGGGGGCTGTCTATGTACTGGCAGGGTGGCTGCTCAGGGCTCTGCTCTGTTCTTCCTCTGTCCCTGCCCTTGGGCACTGCAGCCTTGCACTGTTCCTTATGGTGTCTTCCTCTTTTTTCTTTTTTATATACTCTTTCGCACACTGTTCCCATGCTCCCACGGTTTTTTGTCTGGTGGCTCCGCGTTGTGGTGCCGAAAAGTTCTCCAAAGAAAACTGATATAGGCGCGCCGGGGAGCGGCTTATGTGACCTCGCTGACGTCACGTACGCGGACGATGCCTGGGCTGAGTCGCATGCTGCCACCCCGCCTTCGGCGCGCAGGGATGATGTGGCAAAAAGTTTCAGGATCCAGTCTCAAGCTTAGGGATGATTCTACATGAAGGAATCTGCGGCTAGAATCGTCTCTACCAGATACATCGTTACCGAAGGTAAGTAACTCGTACTTTGTGGCCCACCTCCAACATGCGATCCACTGGCTGGATGAAGGGAACAATTGGGAGAAGAGGCTCCTGTAAGGCTCTCATGGGGACCACATGCTTCCTGAGCTGCTTATGTGTGCTAGACCAGTACCAGTGCCATTCTTGATCAGACAGGTGAACCTAATGGGAGCAGACAGTCTTGAGGGTGCTCCGTCGCGCGCAACATGCTAATCAAGGCATTGAAACTATTTGCGGCCATAACGGAGGCGACGTCTGTGCAGAGGTGGCGGGACTGAGGTTGCGATGTCCTTAGTGATCTATATCTAGGTGGCCAGTTTATCACATGTGAAGATGCTATGGATTCATTTGCGTTAGTACCAGGGCAAAACTTAAAGTACACCAAGATATCGGCTACAGCCCATGAGATTTGTCCTTGTTTTTCAGAAGAATCACTACCCTCATGAACGCTGACCAGTCTGTTAGCATTGTCTGGAGCTCGTAGATTAATATCACATTTATACCGTGCAGTTTGTGAGGATCTGCCGAAAATAGTACCTTAAGTCATTGGTAGATCTTGATTGACAAACAGTCACGACGTCAACATGCTGGATTGACCCGGGACTTTCACTGCTCTAACCGAATAGAAATACTGACATAATTAATCTGTATTTGAAGATTGACACGGTTTTAAATGTGCTCAAAGGAATTAATCAAGATCTACCAATGAATTAAGAAGCTTTGAGAAAGCCCTGGTCCAACTGACCACTGAGGGAGAAACACGTGTCAGCTTGTGCAGTTCTAACTATGTGATCTAAAAAATATTTTGAAAAAACGAGGTTGTAACCTATTATGTTGTGAGGTAATAGAAATTTTCAGGTAACCAATATGTCCCCCACCCGCACCCTATCCATGCACCCATGTTCCTTGTATGTCGTGTAACTTCTTTTCTGTTCATGTTAGAAAGACGCAAATACATTTGCGTCCAACCTTAATATGTCAGCTATCCAGTCATGCATGAAAAGCCCGTTAATTAGGCTTCTAGGCCTATGGTGCCAACGTCTTTACATGGTACACTTTCACGTTTTCCTCCACGTTTTCTGGCCCAGTCGAGACAGACCCTTAATCGAGGTTCCAAGTTCTTTTCTCCCTCTGAAAGCTGCCGTTTAGGTATGCATCCCTGACCTCTGCCTTACTTCCTGCTCAGACGAGCGGTGCCCGGCTCGGCCTGGTTCGCTTGCCAAGACGATGTTTTACCTACAATTTATCTGCTCAGCCTCCTTGAAAACACATTCCAGTCTAGTGAAATAGGTAAACATATTCCCGGCTGCAGAACAAAGGGCCCTGCCTTCCTGTCTCCCTGCAAGTAATTTACTGCTCCCGTTACCATGGTAGGCCCATGGCCCCCGCACTCTACATGAAGATTCATATGCACGCACTAGCATTCAGTAATGAACGGCCCCTGCCCGAGAGACCTTTTACTCCAGACACTACATCCTCAAAACATACGATATCAGATATGCTATAGGTACAGGTGATTTTGACACCCCAGACATTAGTCTCCTCTACTCGTGCAAAAGTCAAAACCTCCAGCTATTCCCGGTTACACGTCATGCTCAGTTGCGTGCGCATCCAGGTCATAAGTTTCTGCTGATCCTGCAAATTTTCTCTATGCATCCACCCACTTGTGACGTTTCATGTGACGATTCTCTGACATGTCCAGTGCACGCCCATGAGTACGCCTTCTTACACGCCTCCTGTTACGCACATGTGTTCTTATCTCTCTCTTTTCACCTGTTACGCCTACTGTATTCACTTCCATGTATACTGTTTTACTATATATAATGTGTGATGTTAATAAAATGTTGAATGTCCCTTCCTGAACCTGAGTGGTGATGGAACCCGATGTCCCATGCTTCGAAGCATTTCATTAAAGCCCGTATGACTCAGATACCACGGACTCTGCCTCTCATTTGATTGAGCTATCCTTATGACTTTTAATTATATGGAAAAATGATACGGTAAAATTAATTTACCACAGTTGGATAATGAAAAGAAATCACAAAAATGAATACAAAACAGCCTTCCTTAAAAAGGAATTGGGATTTCTTCTTGTTCACCTAAATACTAAAAGAAGGAGAACATGCTCAAGAACATATTGCAATATTGTTTGGAGTTGCCTCCTAATAGTATCTTACAAAGTCTTGCAAAGTTTAAATGGGGCAACGGGAAGGGGGATTCCGGATAACCTACGGGCGATACTGCTGGGCCTGGTCCATGCCCAGGTGGAAAAAAAAACTTAGCTGCAAGTTCCTGATGCTGGGCTTGGTACTGGCCAAACGACGGATCGCCATAAATGGATGGGGGCACACCCTCCCAGGTACACTGCGTGGTGACGTGCTATGTCCATTTGGGCAGTAGCGGAGGAAGATGGAATGAAACATGTGAGACACGATGAGCGCTTGGAGGATGGTTTGGTAGCATGGTGGCAGATGCTGGTGGATCCTCCAGAGTGACGTGTTGGCCAAAGTTCGAACTGGCAATGAGACACAGGGTAACCACATTCTGTGTGTGACACGAATGGTCAAAGTTGTAAATGGACAGTAATGTTAGGCTCTTGTGGGACAGAAGGCCCACAGACCAGGGATAAGGAGAATAGAGTTGCATGTGAGTGTGAGGAGAAACAACTACAACACATACTTATTGATATGACAACTTAAAGTAGTAAGGATGTTTATTGCATTGCCATATGAGTAGCTAAAAGGGGTGGGGGAGTTGGGGGAGTCTGCATATATGTGATATTTCAATCTGATTCTGCAACTGTGTATATGTCACAATACACCAAACATTGATGTAATATACAACTCATGTGACAATCAATAATAAGTATTAAAAAAAATAGGGATTGTTGGTTTGAACAGGTACTGGAGCTGAAATTGCATTCCGTCCACTTGTTTTGTCAAAAGTCCTCATTTAGCTTTGCATGAACTGTTTGTATCTTATCCTCAGAACTGGTGCATGTGGGTGAATCGTTAGGTTTTAAAAGACCCCTTGCATAACATTGAATTCTGATGAACTTTAATAGTATTTCAAGCACCTGAAACCGGCATCTTCCGCAATCGCCAATTTCCAGTGTTAATTGGTGATATTCGCTACACAACAAAAACATGCTCCCCTGTCCCAAACTGTGAATTGGACGAGTCTACACCTGCTATAACTTCAGTCCATGGCAGAACACCCACCTCATTCCAGCTCCACTAGCAGACATAGCTCAAAAACTGTTTTTAAAACTGTGATGCTTATAATGTCAGTTGGTAAGTTGGGTCTTAATGTTTGCAAAGTTTGCTACAGGGCAGTGTGCAGTTGGTTTCCTTGCACATAACTGATTTTTCCCAATGAACAGATGGCATGTTCTGCACTTTGAAGAGATTAGGGTCATCGTGTTTAATTGGCTAGAGCAAATCTTGTAATCCCTCATATTTTCAACTAATCTGAATACATGTTTTTAAGGCTGTCTAGAGGTGCAAAGACTTCCTCAAAATGATTTCATTAAACTGATTACATTTGCTACTTAGCCTCCTAATGCTAAGATACATATATTTATACTAATCATCCGATTCATAAGCAGCTCTTGCGATTCACAGGTTAACACCCAGACAAAGCTTATACAGCCTTTCTTCCTTTAGAAAATAAAAACAAGGGTATCTTTGCCCTCTGTAGCAGGGCCTTGTGCTTTAACAGAGTTTAGAAGCTAATACAATCTAAACCATGCTTTAGTATTGGAGTCATGAACTATATATATATATATAGTGAAGCTTCACTGATTATAACAATTTTCCATGATCTTGATATATGATTACCTAATGTGTTTTAGAGTGTGGGAGCTCTCAGAAACCATCATGGGTTCCCGAGTCCAATGACTTCGTAGTTTCCAGACAACGTAAGAATAGAATTCTTGGGACATTGGATCCAGGAGGGTTGAGGGTAACAGGAAGTGGCTTTTTTATGGAAGCCTACTGGTGTGACTACTCAAGATGTAAGTAATGAAGTCAAAATATAATGAAGATAGCTTTTATGGCTTATCGATATCTGAATTTTGAGATTTTGTAGCATTGTAAAGAACACCCTTTTCTAATAATTATAATAGCAAGGGCCTCATTTGCAAAATAATAAGTGCGAGTGCCCAGAAGATGTCTCTGAAACCCCACTGCCTGTGTTGCTGAATGACTGAGTTGCTAAATATCAAGGCTTCGTATTCTTGATTCAATTTCATGCTTCTTTCATCCATCGCCATACACCCTTTGCCCGGCTATCTCACTTTTGCATCATCTTTTTTTACCTACTTTTTCCCTTTGTCACAGTATATCTGTCTTTCGCTTCCTCCATCTTTCCAGTCTTTGTGTTTTCGCTCTCTTATTGGGTCAAAGTCTTATGCGGACAAAGAAGTGATGGTCCCCAGGAATGAGTGCCGGTGGACCCCACCTGCAGCACTGGCTCAAATTAAGCACCGAATATGAGTCTTTTCATCACCTTTGAAGCATAATGGATATATTGGCCCAGTAAAGATTAAAACTTGTGGCCTGCAGATCAAACACACATTTTGTCAGTGTGCGCTTAAGTAGGCAAGCTATGTTATTGCCATTCACTTTCTGAGCAGTCTTTATGGATTGAAAAGTAATTCACCCGCACTTGGAGGACTTGCTTGTTCACTAGCATTGTTTTGTAACTGAGCATCATCTTCCCAAGAGTTTTTTCACACTGCTAACAAAGGTGTCAGAGTATTGGATTGGGGTTTATCTCTGAACAGCCTTGTGATGGTTAAGAGTGTTTGTGATGGATTAAATATGCAGCAGAAGACAGTAAACCTCCTCTGTGAATGTACTTTAACTTAGAGATTGATCATCACTTTGCATTTTAAAATTAACAAGACTGTAAGAGGTACAACATTCGAGCCTAATCCTGCAAGACAAACCTTTGGGGAAAAGCCAAAATTTTCTTCTGAGACTTCTCTTCTAGAAGTTTATTATTATAACAATAACGGTGCTGGAGCAAATAATGTTCTCCTCAAAAATAATCTGCTTTGGTGTTCCATTTTTTCTTGTCTGGATATCGGCAAGCCCCTGATCAGAAATTACATTGAAACACTAATATTCCCTTCTTCTCTCCAAGTGAGTCGAAAATGTAACTTTTTGGTGAGTGGGATATTATTGAAATTTGTAATAGAAGGGATGTAGCCTTAATCAGGTCCCCAAATGTGTAGGAAATAAATTAATTTTAATTTGGGATGGACAGTCCCTGTCAACTTTAATCTTCGAAAGCTATTATTTTAGAGCAGTAGTACTTTGCACAAATGCATGTGTCCTACACCCCCTTCTTAGTTCTAAACATCTCACAAGAGTAAGTCAATTCAATATCTCACCTGATGAGTATGCCCTCTCCAGTTCTTTTTTCTGGTGAATGGTGTGGATCGGAACTTACATTTATTATTCCTGACTCCTTGCCCTGATAGCCTTTTATATATTTCTTGTATTTTCTGTATTTTAGGTCGATCCAATCCGGATTTCGAGCCAACCACAGCACCGAGACAGCCCTCATCGCAACCACAGACGACATCAGGACCCTGATGGACAACGGGGAGACAACCGCCCTCATCCTCCTAGACCTCTCAGCCGCCTTTGATACCGTCTGCCACCGCACCCTAATAACCCGCCTCTACAAAACTGGGATCCAACGAAAAGCACTGGACTGGATCACCTCGTTCCTCTCCAACAGAACCCAGAGAGTCCGCCTCCCGCCGTTCCGCTCCACGGCCATAAAGATCTGCGGCGCACCCCAAGGCTCCTCGCTCAGCCCAACCCTCTTCAATATCTGCATGAGCCCCTTCGCCGCCATCGCACGCAAACACAACCTCAACATCATCTTCTACGCCGCCGACACCCAGCTGATACTCTCCCTCACCAAAGACCCAACCACTGCCAAAACCAACCTCCAGGAAGGAATGAAAGACGTTGCGGAATGGATGAAGCTCAGTCTGCTGAAACTGAACTCAGACAAGACAGAAGTCCTCATCATGGGACAATCCCCATCCGCCTGGGACGACTCCTGGTGGCCCACAGCGCTGGGCACTGCACCAACACCCACGGACCACGCATGCAACCTGAGATTCATCCTGGACTCCTCCCTCGGGATGACCAAACAAGTCAACGCCATCTCATCCTCATGCTTCAACACCCTGCGCATGCTCTGAAAGATCTTCCGGTGGATCCTCACAGAAAACAGAAAGACAGTCACCCAGGCCCTCGTCACCAGCAGACTGGACTACGGGAACGCCCTTTACGCAGGAACCACAGCCAAACTTCAGAAACGACTTCAGCGCATACAGAACGCCTCCGCACGACTCATCCTCGACATCCCTCGCCACAGCCACATCTGCCCACCTGAGAAATCTGCACTGGCTCCCCGTCAGCAAGAGGATCACGTTCAGGCTTCTCACCCACGCACACAAAGTGCTTCACGACATGGGCCCGAATACCTCAACAACCGCCTCTCATTCTACACTCCTACCCACCAGCTCCGCTCCGCCAGCCTCACCCTCGCAACCGTCCCACGGATCTGCAGAGCCACCACCGGAGGAAGATCATTCTCCTACCTGGCCGCCAAGACTTGGAACTCCCTCCCCGCACACCTACGACTAACCCAGAACCATCTTACCTTCAGGAAACACCTCAAGACCTGGCTTTTTGAGCAGAAGCGCCCCCCCCCCCTCCCTTGAGCGCCTTGAGACCCTTGCGGGTGAGTAGCGAGCTCTATAAATGTATTGATTGATTGATTGATTGATAGCACACACGCGCTGCTCACTCTGCGAGGCATGCTGTGTAAGCCTCGCCCACTCTCCAACCATACTTTTCATTGGCTGGTGTAATTTTCCTTGGTAAGTGCTGGCTTCCAAATCATTGAGGCTTGTAGGTCCCTCCTTGAAACCTCCTTGTCTCCATTTGTTACCTCCCATGAGGACTCAATCTTTTACTGTGTCCTAACTCGGGATCATTCATTACCAGTTCAGAAAACTATTTACTTCATTAAGGGACACAGCACACCCGGGGTGCCAGCTTTGGTAATGCCGGCTGCTTTCTAACCTAATTTGCAATTTGTTTTCTGGAAACTTTTATGCGGACTGTGCCGCCCGCTTCAGGGACACTGTGCTCAGTTTATTATTATTATTTTTTATTTAATACTTTCCGCGGCGCCCTTTTCAGGGACAGCGCACTCTTTGTTTATTTTTTTTATTTTTTACTTTAAGGAGCTTGGCGTTCGCTTCACGGACACCGTGCTATGCAGTGCAATAGGTGTTGCTTTTGGTATTGTAAGTGATAATGCCTTTTAATTTTTTATAAAAGGCATTGCCATTTACAATGCCAATATCTCCAAAGCTCGCAGTTGCGAGACCTATTGCAATGCAAATGCTTGTTATCTTTCTCTCCTCCTTCGGCTTAAGTATAGTGTATTCTGCAATGTTCCACTTTCAAGCCATGAGGTATATGTCAGTGTCTGTCTTCCGTAACCTCTGCATCTATTGTTTGAGATATGCTGTTCAGATGTATGCCTGTGCTCTTGCAATGTGAAAGGTCCTTCTGGAACTACCTCCTTTGCATGTAGTCAGTCAGCATGTAAGCATCATTCTACAAAGAAACTTCATCTGGTGAGCAGCACAGAAGAACACTCGATAGAAGGACCACCTCAAATCAGTTCTGAGAGTGCAGACAGTGGATCCACATATCCTGTCTGTTTTGACTGTATAAAAGTGGGACCCACCAAACCCACGTGCAGCTCCAGTTTCACGTTCTCTATGAACAAGGAAGGGAGCGCTCTGCAGAGTACTCAGACAACTGTTGTGCAGCCAGAGCTGTGCCTGCCTGACAGCCTGCTTTCCAGAGGTGAGGGGACATCACCTCAGTCTTACTCTTTGATGAAGAGCTGTTCACTTGTCCTGAAACATCTAGCAGTCAGTCTGCCTATTGAGAAAGGGGCCTGCCAACTTGGAGGAGAGAAAGAAAAAAACTGCAAATACACTGAATATATAAAAGGCTATCAAGGCAAGGAGCCACAAATAGGAAATGTACGTTCCGATCCACACCATTCACCAGACAAAATAACTGGGTAGGTCATACTCATCAGGTGAGATACTGAATCAACTTAGTCTTGTGAAATGTTTAGAAGTTAAGAAAGGGGTGTAGGACACATGCGTTTGTGCAAGGTACTGCTGCTCTAAAATAATGGCTTTTGAAGCTGTTATTGTTAGTACTTGATAACACATTAACCCCTTGGGTGCTCATGACTGCTCCACGCCGTCATGAGTCATGGTAAGGGTGTGCTCATGACGGCGTGGATATTTCGGTATCATATTGCATAAGGGTTTTTTTACAGTCGACGTTTCGATGCCTTCTTAAATTGTGGGCATCATCATCAGGACAGAGAATTAATCATTGTTGTCTCATTTCAAACAATATTATCACTATGCCTTTCTGCATTACTGCGAGCATGGTGAAGTCGAATTTCAAGGGAGTATAAGAGCGATAACTTGTCACTCGTGGTAGTATCAGAGAGCAGCCTTATCCGAGATTAACTCGTCTGTATCCAAGGTCTGGTCATGTCAACGTTCACAATTTTCCCTCTCATCCCTAAGGGATGTACAATTTTTCCTGCTCTGCAAACAAAATCTCCATTCACACTCAACTCATCACAAACCTCCCAAAAAGGCCTCAATTTGGGATCGAGTTTACAATCCTTGGACCAACCATTAATGATCGTCTTTCTGACTAAACACAAATTGTCATCTTTCTTGAATTCTTCTTCCCAATCACTCTTAGTTAACCCAACAGTATCATTAAACACACCAGCTACACAAAAATCACACCAAGGATCGGGATCAATCTCTTTTAGGGGTAATGAAAGTCTACTGAGAAAATCCGCGATAAAATGTTTTACTCCAGGGACATACTGCACCTCATATGCAAAATCCTGAATTCTCATAGACATTCTGGCAATCCTTGCTGATGCCCGGGAGAGACCCTCAGTGGTGAGTAGTTTGATCAGAGGCTTATGGTCAGATCTCAAAAGAAATTTCTTTCCCCATATGAAATTTCTAAAATGCTCCATGGCCCATACACACGCTAATGCTTCACGTTCTATAACCGAATACTTCTCTTCTGCTGGGGACAGAGAACGAGATGCAAAAGCTATACAACCTCTTTGCCTTCTTTAGTGACTTGTGACAAAATACCCCCTAAACCAGTACCACTGGCGTCAGTAGTGACAATGGTGTCAGCCTGTGGATCAAAACCTTGTAATGTAGGAGCATACGCTATGGCTTATTTAATGCTGTTGAAAGAATTTTGACACAGATCACTCCACTCGAAGGCGACCTTCTTTTTCATTAACAAGCGCATTTCATATGTCTTTTGTGAGAAATTGTTGACAAATTTCGAATAAATTTCTGCCTACCCTAAGAATGACCGTAATTCATCCTTTGACTTAGGTGCCGGTGCATTGAGTAGATCTTCAACCAAACTGTTCTTGGGTTTAATGCCAAAACCCCCAATCTCATGGCCCAAGTATGTGACCGTTTTTTCAGAAAATTTACATTTACTACTCTCCGCAATTAAACCCTTATTCCTGAAAATGAACAAAACTTCTCTTAGTATGGAGTCGTGTTGAACTTTATCTTTTCCCATTATCAATATGTCGTCCTGAAAAAAAATAACCTCACGAATGTGACTAAACAGGTTTGACATCAGTCTCTGAAATACCGCAGCGGCTGATGCCAAACCAAACGGCATACTCTTAAACCTATAACAACCAAATGGTGTACAGAAAGATGTAAGTTGTCTGCTGCTTTTGTCTAACACCACCTGGTGATAAGCAGCCGACAAGTCCAAAGTAGAAAACCATTTGGCATTGCGTGTCAAGGACTGCATTTCGTCAATTCTGGGGAGTGGAAACTGGTCGACTACAATGTTGCTGTTAAGTTACCTTAAATCCACACACAGACGGGCTTTGCCATTGGATTTACAGGCTACGACCAATGGAGAAACCCATTCAGCTGCTTCCACAGGCTCAATGACCTTATTAGCAAGCATTTTATCCAACTCTTATTTGACTTCATCCCTGATTATGAGCGGAATGTTCCTTGCTTTATGAATCTTGGGAATAGCTCCCTCCTAAAGCGAATTTGATGGGTAAAACCCTTTAATTTTCCCATCCGATTCTCAAACATTTCAGGAAACTCTTGTAACACCCATTTCTTAGTGTCTCAACCTCACAAGAGACTAAAACCTGTTCCTTACTATTGGGATTAAGAATGATATCCATCAATTTTTGATCTCTCCATCCCAAAACCGTTGGTCCCTCTTTAGCTATGTACAATTTTCCTATAGATTGTCTCTCTTTAAAGCGGAAAATTAAGGTCCTAAAACCTAACATGTCAATTGCTTCACCAGTAAAACTTTCAGCAGAGACGTTGTTGGGTTCTAACCATTCTCCAATCTTGTTGACAAATTGATTCTTCCAAACATCTTGTGACACAATGGTAAAAGGAGACCCTGAGTCTGCTGCTAATTGGACTGTAATTCCACCAAGGGAAACGTGGCACAACGGTTTTGAAGAGGATTCACTAGTGACATTTAATACCACTTTTTTCTTTGAGACTAGATTTACCTGTACATCGTTATCACTAGAGGTTGATGAAGTATCATCATTCCCTTCTAGTTCATAAGCAACTTTTCCCTTTGCCTTTTTTTTAGATTTGCGGTTACAAACTCGAGAGAAATGTCCCACCAGACCACACTCCATACATTTTGCAGACTTAGCTGGGCATTTTTCATAAGCCGCAGAATGTAAAGAACTGCCACACCTGTAACAAATCAACTTGCTAAACTTTTTCTGTTCATTACCATCAACATTTTTCCTTTCAGGATTATTCGGTCTCTTTTTGTCAAACGTTGTACTTCTATAGTTTTTTGTATGACACTTTCTTTTCAAAAACCTTCCCCACAATTTCTTGTGTAACCTTATCACATCGTTCAGAAAGTTCAGCTTTTTTTACCATTGCAATAATGTCCTTAAGACAACTATCTCCTTCCACCCATAATTTATCTTGTAAACTCTTAATCTTAGTGTACATGACAACTTGGTCACGAATAAGTTCATCATGCAGTTGCTCAAAGTTACACTTACTCGCTAACTTCTTTAATGCTGACACATACTCTTTACTGACTCATGCTTTTCTTGTTTCCTGTGGAAAACGCTCAGGATGCGGGGTTTGAAAGAGTGGAGCGCGGAAAGTGCAGCATTCAAAAGTAAGTTTGTTGCAACTGCGTTGCATGCGGTGCTCGAGCAACTCGACATGCAAATGCGCCTGAGCAAACGATGACAGTCTCACTTTTCCAACTCTCAAAAAAAAAAAAAATCAGTGGCTCACCATGACAAGACGCTATACAGTGGCACAGACTCCCACCAATTGAAAGCATATGTTCGTGGTTGACTTCGCTTACACACTGGCAGCTTCAGGTATTCACGGGGCCTCCTCCTGTACTGTGAAGCGTCTTCTTCAGAGGTTCTGCCTCATTTCCGTATTTCCGATGCCGATCCAAAGAAATATCCGCGCTCATGTGATAAATTCTTGTAGCAAGGCTCTTGAGATCCCAGCCCGTCGCCAAAAATGGTGGTAATTCCGTAGTCAATTAAATAAGTGTAGAAAACACAATTGATGATAAATACAATTCATGAATTTAATAAAAGTAGAAGAGTACATAAAATGCATGCAGCTCAGTGGGGAACTGCTGGAAGAATGAATTATAACATTCTTCAAACCAGTAGAGAACATAACACTCATTACATGTACAACATTCTATTACATAGTATTAGTTCTACACAGAATTCCTTAAAGGAATATGCAACTACTACAGTCGGCACATTTCAGTGATGCGCACACTATTATTTTAAGTAAAGATTTACTGGGCTTGCTGCGTGTCAACTTTCTTCCTGGCTGCATTTTGTTTTGTTGTTTTCTTACAGTGATGTGCACACTAAATTGGTGCATATTTACCAACTAATTGTGCAGTGATCTGCACACTTATAGGAGGAGGTAATGGAAAAGGCGTATACAATGATGTGTACTCTGAAGTTGTGTACATTGTGAATTTAGTTGTGGGAAATTGTTTATTCTGTGAAGTGTTATTCTACACCCTTTAGCTTACACTTGTAGAATATATATATATATAATATTTATTCCATGAAGACGTCAGCTGAAACGCATCTGTTTGGCCAGAGGACGGCGTAATAAAGTTACGAATCCTACCCCTGTGAATGCTTTGATTTGTTTGGGTATGGTTACACGTTGGGAATTGGAGAGCGGTAATTGACATGCGGGTGCACCCCCGCAAGAAAAGCACCCGCTCGGGAGTGCATTGAGTTGGTGACATTGGGAGCCGCAATATATAAAGTCATGGCTTGCTTGCAATTGTGTAATCAACCTGCAATTTTCTTACATGTTTCTTATAAATCAAAAGCATACAGGGTAAAAAACACAATAAAAGCAGACATCAATTATATTCATTACAAGGTCACTATCTGTACAAAGTTAGCAACAAATCATTATACTAATAAAATCATTTTTACAAATCATTGTAAACAAACCCTAGCAGCTTTGTTACAAGGCGTGGTCTAAGCAATTTCAATTAAATCAGTTGCTTTAAAAAAATAGGGTATGTTTACATGTTATGGTGACGCGTTTAAAAATAACGGCAGGTATCCTTCAGAGGGTATAAGGGAGAGAAATACATAAGTTGTTCCTTTGGTAAAGACCATCCATGGACTTAGTGTGAGTCATTATCAATTTCAGTTACTTACGAGAGCCCTTCTGTAAACGGATTTAACAAGTCAGGGAACCAGGTCTATGCCTTAGAATAAAGGAAATCGGTTATGGGTGGGTAGTATATGCTTGCTAGATCCAGGACCACTACTACCCGTCCCAAAGTTATTTTGTTTGTATGATCTTGCAGGGGGCAGATATGTAGTCCTGGGGTAAAAGTCATGCAGTTCCCATGTTCCGATTGGGCCATCACCCATTTGTGGCTGCCAACTTCGGAGATGTTGGATGACTCGAGGGTCCCTAAAGTCGACCAAAACCAGGTCTCCCGGTATGTCCTTGGGGATAGATCCCAACCACCCTACCCTTCTAACATTTAGGATCGTTCCATCAATATTGGGTGGTAAGGGTCTATTCTTTGTCAACCAGAAAGACACCTTGTTTGCCAGGTCTGCTGGCCTCTCAATTTTGCTATTAATGAGCTCGGGCACGCCCGAGAGGATGGACACAAAGGGTGCTGCCTCCGGCGGTAGATCTATATGTTTGGCCCTTCTTTGCATATTACCATAGTTTAGGAACTTCCCCTTTTTCGGCGTGAGTGGTTTAATCTGCCCGTCTATGAATGCAGGATTCTGGGTTATTGGGGGGTTTGATGTGACTAATGTTTTAGATGTTTTGGGGGCAAGTGCATGAGTTTGTATGATATTTCTTTGTACAGGGAGGATGGGGATATCAGTAGTGACTAGGGTCTCAACTTGATTATTTCCTTCTATTCTTTTTATGATTGTTAGGTTTGCCCTGGTGGTTTCCTCTATGGAGCCGAGCTTATCCCCTATAGCCTCAATTCTTTTTTTCAGTGGTGAAATTAAAAACCTGACCAGGAGTTCAATCTGGGCCAGTAATTCAGATGGTGTGGTATTTGCAGTCGGCTCCAGATTTGAACGTACCTCAGATGTTTTTGGGGTGTTGTTAATGCCTGAAAGGGGACTTTGATGCCATCTTTGTATTTTAGCTAATCTTCCCCTCTGTTTATGCCCTTTGCGCTTTCTGTTTGGATAGGGTCCCTGAACATTTACTGGCTGTTGTATCGTGTATGTGGGTGTTGATAGAGAAGGAGTACCAGGATGGCTTGAGTTTAGTTGAAATGTGGTAATAGACTGGGGACTAGTATTTCGCAATGCACCCGCAGGAGCATTTGTTAAGTCATTCCCGTTTTCAACGTTGGTATACACAGATTTACAGAGCAGATTTAGTTCATCCAGTAAAGAAAAATTTTGTGTTTGGTCTGGTGGCTCCATAGCTGAGTGGTTGCTGGATGTGGATTCAATACAGAGACTCTTTTCTACTCTTTCTATAACGGACTCGATAGCCGATGTGGTCTTAATTAAATAATTGTCCAATGTCCCTTACCGTTGCCCCCCCCTGGGGGTTGTTATTCGTGCGAAGCCCTTTGTCAGACATAATATGGATAGCTTGATGGAAATATATGTATGACAGAGGGTTAGGCAAAAAGCGCACGTACACCAATAGTCTGACAACAGGGAGGTAAAAGGGTAGTACAGTAGAGGATACCCAAGAAAGTATAATGACAATCACTTTAAAGGATTTGTTAGTTCAATGTTACCTCTCTTTTATATTGAGCAGAAGGCGAAAATCGAAAGGGGGTGGCCCGTCCCGACCTCCTCAGTCCTCTGAGGGCCACAGAGGGCCCGCCCTTTGCCCGGGCTTAGCCCCGGGTGCGACTCGCGTGGAGAGAGGCGTTTCTCGCATATCAGGCGCCTCCGGGCGCGAAGGTGGCGTCAGCGACGCGACTCGGCCGCCGGGGCACCTGGGAGCTGTAGTTCAGACCCCCCGGTGGCTGTAGGCGTTATGAGAGGCAGCCGTTCCCCTCACGGCGCTTCCCCGGTCAAAGCAGCAGCAGCCGTTGCCCTCACGGCGGGTAAGTGTAGAAATCAAATGTCCCCCTGAGCGCTCGGCGCTCCTCGCATATCAGGCGCCTCGGGGCGCGAAGGTGGTGTCAGGGACAAGACTCGGCCGCCGGGGCACCTGGGAGCTGTAGTTCAGACCCCCCGGTGGCTGTAGGCGTTATGAGAGGCAGCCGTTCCCCTCACGGCGCTTCCCCGGTCAAAGCAGCAGCAGCCGTTGCCCTCACGGCGGGTAAGTGTAGAACTCAAATGTCCCCCTGAGCGCTCGGCGCTCCTCGCAGATCAGGCGCCTCCGGGCGCGAAGGTGGCGTCAGGGACGCGACTCGGCCGCCGAGGCACCTGGGAGGTGTAGTTCAGACCCCCGGTGGCTGTAGGCATTATGAGAGGCAGCCGTTCCCCTCACGGCGCTTCCCCGGTCAAAGCAGCAGCAGCCGTTGCCCTCACGGCAGGTAAGTGTAGAAATCTTGTAAATTAAAGTTAATGCGGAAGAAATCGTTTCAAATTTTTGAGAATTATTTATTAGGGATTGATGGAAATGGGTTTTCTCTGGAAAGGAAAAAAGCTATTTTATTTAGTTTTTTGGGCACTGCAGCCATTGAACTTTTTTTAAATTTAGCCCCTGTGACTGCAACAGGGGTCAAGGTGATGGTTGGAATGTTTTCACAGAAGCAGTAGCAAGATTGTAAAATCAGTTTTTGGATGAGCCTAATGTTATGATTGAAAGACACAGTGTTCATGAAAGAAAACAACATGCTGAAGAGTCAATCGAGGAGTATGTAGTAGCAATTAAAGTTCTAGCTGCCAATTGCGAATTTGGAGCTAACGTAGATAACTGTATCAGAGATCAATTTGTCTTTAAATGTTAGTCAAAAAAGGTGCAAGAAAGACTGTGAGCATGTTGTAACCCTACGTTAGCAGAAGTTTTGGATTTGGCGAAAGGCATAGAGAGATCTATTCAGTCAGCCAAAGCTATAACATCTGAGGAAGCTAAAATGTCTTCTCCTATATGTATGGTACAATCAGTTAAGCAGCCGGTTAAAACTCGAGTTTGGAAAGAGAGTAAACCTAGCTGGTGTAGATGTTGTTAAAAAATGCACTTGGCTAATAGTGGGGATTGTCTTGTATTCAAAAGAAAATGTATACAATTTAACCAGATTGGTCATTTTTTAAATATCTGCAGAGCACCAAGAGCATCTGTAAATACCAATGTCCAGGATGATTTTGATAATTTAGTTACTTTGTGTGGTCCATTGATGGAATTTGGAGATAACAATGTTGGAGTGGCGTTCAAAGCACTGTTGGGGGCGGTACATATTGGTAAGGTGGATCTAGAAGTTATGGCGGACTCAGGATCACCTATCCCCATTCTGTCTGATACGTTTTTTTTTTAAAGAGAATTTGTGTGATGTCAAATTAAAGCATACTGATGTTAATCCCAAAGCATTGAATAACTTCGACATTGACCTGTTTGGGTACTTTGAGGAGAATCTGGAATCTAAGGGACTCAATGTAGTTGCAAAAATCTATGTGGCTTTTGATGGTAAAAACATTATGGGCTGGTATGATCTTGGAAAGTTGGGAATCATGTTGTGTCCTGGGACGGATTGTCCCATCCGATTGAGGGAGATTTCAGTTAATAGTGTGGATGCTGAGAGTGTTATTGCTAAACATAGTGCAGTGTTCAAGAACAGTGTAGGACAAGTAAAAGTTTTTATCCATAAGTTTAAGTTTAAGAAAGGTGCTATCTCAGTACAGCTTAAAGTATGTATGGTTCCTTTAGGAGTGTGTCAACATTTTAAATCTCATTTAAATGCTTTATGTGCTGATGGCATCCTTGAACTGACTAACAGTTCAGAGTGGGTTTCGGCTATTTTTATCACAAAAATGAAGAGTTGAGGTTATGTGTGGACCTTGGGTCTTTGAAGAATATTTTCATTGATACCTATCTTTTACCAAAAATTGAGACGTTCCTATCAGCGGTTAATGGAGCTAAATATTTTTCGGTGATCAATCTTAAGTCTGCTGATCACCAGGTGGTTCTTAATGAAACTTCTAAAGATCTTAAAGCTTTCATTACTCCGTTTGTAGTTCTAGATTTTTGAGAATGCTGTTTGGGCTGGTATCAGCGGCCAGTGTGATCAGCGGCCAGTGTGTTTCAGAAATTGATTGAAGGTTTGTTTCAGGGATTGAAAGGAGTTCAGGCCTTTCAAGATGACATTTTGATTTTTGCAGAAACTTGTGAAGAGCATGACAATAATTTTGATGCAGTATTAAGCTTGTTGGAAACCAGAGGTATGACGGTGAGTAAGGATAAGTGTATATTGATGGTGAAAGAGATTGACTATTTGGGTCACAGAATAAATAGTAGTGTGTCTTTGCTAAGGCCGATCTGGTTAGTGCA